>NW_024543093.1:600000-1120000 GCF_018167655.1 Microtus oregoni
AGACCTCATCTTGATGAATTGTTCCTGTTATTATTATAAAGTGTCCATCTCGGTCTCATCTGATTGATTTTAGTTTGAAGTCAGTTTTGTTAGAAATTAGTATGGCCACACCTGCTTTTTTCTTAGGACCATTTGCTTGAAACACCTTTTCCCAACCCTTTACTCTGAGTAGGTGCCTGTCTTTGTGGTTGAGATGTGTTTCTTGCAAACAGCAGAATGTTGGATCCTGTTTTCATATCCAATCTCTTAGCCTGTGCCTTTTTATAGGTGAATTGAGCCCATTAATATTAAGGGATATTAATGACCAGTGGTTGTTTATTCCGGTTATTCTTATTGTTTTTGGTAGTAGAGATTGTGTGTCTCCCTTCTTTGAGATGTGCTGGTGAAGGGTCGCTAGATGCCTGAGTTATTGTAGGCAGTGTTGGCAGTGTTGGATTCCTTGGGTTGCAATTTTCCTTCTATTACTTTCTGTAGGGCTGGATTTGTGGCTACATATTGTTTAAATTTGTTCTTATCCTGGAATGTCTTGTTTTCTCCATTGATAGTGAATGATAGCTTGGCTGGGTATAGTAGTTTGGGTTTGCATCCATGGTCTCTTAGCTTCTTCAGTACATCAATCCAGGACCTTCTGGCTTTCATGGTTTCCATAGAGAAGTCAGGTGTAAGTATGATCAGTTTACCTTTATAAGTTACTTGCCCTTTTTCCTTTGCAGCTCTTAATATTCTTTCTTTAACCTGTATATTTTGTGTTTTGATTATTATATGGTGAGGAGATGTTTTTCTTTGATCCAGTCTGTTTGGTGTTCTGTATGCTTCTTGAATATTTAAATGAATATCTTTCTTTATGTTGGGAATGTTTTCTTCCATAATTTTGTTAAAAATATTTTCTGGTCCTTTGAGCTGTGACTCTTCTCCTTCTTCTATTCCTATTATTTTTAGGTTTGGTCTTTTTATTGTGTCCCATATTTCCTGAATGTTTTGTGTTGAGAATTTGTTGGCTTTGCTGTTTTCTTTAATCTGTTCGTTTATTTTCTCTATGGTGTCCTCAGAATCTGAGATTCTTTCTTCTATCTCTTGTATTCTATTGATTATGCTTGTTTCTGTAGACTCTTCTCGTTGACCTAGATTTTCCATATCCAGCTGGTCCTCAGTTTGTATTTTCTTCCTTGCCTTCATTTCAGTTTTCAATTCTTGAACTGTTTCCATTACCTGTTTGATCGTTTTTTTCTTGGTTTCCCAGGGTATCATGTACGTATTTACTCATTTCTTCAAACTTTTTGTTATACTTCTCATCCATTTCTATAAGGGCGTTTTTTACATGTTGTTTAAGGGACTCTATTGCTTTCATAAAGTCATTTTTTTCCACTTCTTTTTGATGGAGGAAGGTCATTGGTTAAAAAAAATAAAGAAACTGCTTGTCTGGCCCTCATAGGTTAGAACATAGGTGGGTGGAGTAAGCAGAACAGAATGCTGGGAGGAAGAGGAAGTGAGCTCAGACTCGACAGCTCTCCTCTTGGGGGCAGACGCCTCAGAGTGACGCCATGCCCCGCTCCTGGGCAGACACACGCGATGAAGCTCCGACCCAGGATGGACGTAGGCTAGAATCTTCCCGGTAAGACCGGTGCTCACAGATTATTAGAGATGGGTTGATCGGGATATCAGAATTAGCCAGTAAGGGCTAGAGCTAAAGGGCCAAGCAGTGTTTAAATGAATACAGTTTGTGTGTTGTTATTTCGGGCATAAGCTAGCAGGCGGCTGGGGTGTTGGGGACGCAGCCCCACCACTCTTATTACTACATCTTTTGTGTTAGGTTGTTCAAATACTTCTGTTGTAAGATCATTGGGTTCTGGTGTTTTCATGTTGTTTTTCAGATTATTGGGTGAATTCTTGCCTTGGCGCCTGCCCATCTCCTCCTATTGATCCTATCTAATGGGTCTTTTAAAAACTGGATCAGGTTTCCCTGCTGGCCAGGGGCTCCTCTTACAAAATGCCCTCACTCTTTTTCCTGGTTCCTGCCGCAGGCCAAGAACCCTCTCACCCCTCCAAAGGGTCTTCAGGACAAGACCAGGCTCCCGTTTGCCAGTGACCTAGCCAAGAAAAGGCCTACCTCTTTGATTTAATTGTAGGAGAGCGATCTGCTCTCGTTATTGCATGCCCGTCCCCGCCGCTTGCGTCTGCCGCTGCGCTGGTCCCCTAAAGCCTCTTCCTGATTGCGGTGCCTCTCTGCTGCGTCTGGACACTGCGCGTCTCTGCCTCTGCGTGTCTGGACCAGAGATGTTAAATTTTTAAAAGAGATTTGGGATCTTAAAAAAGACTTTGGATTTTTACAGAGATGTAAATTTTAAACTGTTTGAATTGGTAAAGACTGTGGGACTTTTAAGTTTGCAATGCTTTATATTTGTGGTATTTATTAATCTGATATTTTGGGGATGAACCAAAAAAGGGAAAGATTATACCTTTAAAAAGCATTGTGTGTCAAGTTGAGAAGAAGTCAATTGTGTTGGGTAATTTTATGCTAATTTGACAAAGGCTAGAATCCTCTAAGAGAAGGGAACCCCAGTTGAGAAAACACCTTCATAAGTCTGGGCTGTAGGCAAACCTGAGCATTTTCTTTATTAGTGATTGATGGCAAAAGGTTCAGACCACTGTGGGTGGGGTCATCCCTGGGCTGGTGGTCCTGGCTTCCATAAGAAAACAGGCTGAGTTGGCCATAAGGAGGAAGATAGAACGCAAGACTCCTCCGTGGCCTCTGCTTCAGCTCCTGCCTCCAGGTTCCTGCCCTGTTTGAGATCTTGTCCTGACTTCCTTTGATGATGAACAGCAATATGGAAGCATAAGCCAAATAAACCCTTACTTCCCCTAGTTGCTTTGGTCATGGTATTTCATTACAACAACAATAACCTCAACTAAGACAGGGACTTGTCTCAACTTCATGACTTGTGACAATATTGGCAATGAATTCTCTGAAGCTATTCTCTGAAGTTATTTCCTGTTTCTGAAGAGAAGCATTCTTTGGGCCTTTGTACCAATACTAGTCCTTTCTTCATTTGATGGATCACATACCAAGAAAGCAGGCAAAGTTCTCCGTGTCTTTTGTTGTATTTCAGCAAGTATCATATGCCAATCATAAATTGACTGTCAACTCACATATTAATGGAGTAGGTTCTCACAAAACTCTAATAATCATGGGGCAGTTTATCAACAGATTCTTTGAATATCTTATTGGATACATTCTTCCATTCTAAGATAATTTTGTAAATATTAAAAAATTAACTAGTGCATTTTAGATACAGTACTATTTCATTCTTCTATCTTTTTTCCAGTCTTTTCTCTCTTCTCTTCCCTATATAATAACCTAACATCAGGGCTTGAAATAGGCAGGACAGACAAAAGTGAGGAAAAGAGGGATGGTACCTCATCCACAGAGGACAGAGCTGGTAGTGGTTAATTGTAATCAGTATTGATAGGATGTGACCAATGCTTGGGAAGAGGATGGGTTTAGCTCTTTTGAAATATCAAATGATGCCTTCACTTGGGTAAGAAAAAGGGGAAACACTGATGTCAAATTTCTCATAATGACAATTAACAATAGATCACTCAGGTTTGAGGAAAATCTCAGAGGAGTGTTGTAAGTACAAATGTTAGCTAATGTTAGACGTTAACAGGGCAACCAAACTGCCCTCGCCTAGACGATTGGGTCAATTTTAGAATTAACTGAGAAGTGGACTGGGCCTCCAGATAAATATCATAATGTCATATGTCATAGATATGGTTCAATCCATTATAGATAAGAAGGAACCAGGAAATTGAAAGTATTCACTAGGGATCGCCTTGAAAATTAGACATTACTTTGGATGCAAAGAAATACTTGAGAAACTGATTGAGAAGACAAGCCTGCCATCACATGAACCTGCAAGACCAGATATCTGCAGAGCTGAGGCAGAAGTATGACATGTTCAAAGTTTGCCTGGGAAACATAGTGACTTAAGACAAGATTGCTTAATAATGTGAGATCTTGTCACAAAATAAAAGAGACAGAAAGCCTAGGGGTATACTATCATGGTAGAACATCTATTTAGCATGAGCAAAACCTATGTTCAACCACTGCCTTACAACTACAAAAAAAATCATTAGTATTCTATTAGTTTAGGTATGAAAGATTTGGTCAATCTAATGGACTGTTTTATTTCAATCTTCAAATTATAATCAGCAGAACTTTGAAGTGTTTGAGGGAAGCAAATAACCAGTGAAGAAATGTAACATTCCCAAGATGAGTGAGATTTCGTTTAGTAATGCTGGAATAATGTCCCTCTGTGTGGTACAAATAGTTTCTTCCTTTCTAAGCCAAGGCTATCCGTTGATGTTTTAGGGTTCAGGAGACTATTCAGAGCAAGGTTATTTTCTTTAAATGTGTCATTTCCTCTAACTATTCTGTCTAAAGTGCATGCAATCTTCAGCATTAGCATCTTAAAGACAACCAAGAGACATGGTGGTGATAGCCTGTATTGTTTAGGAATCTCTTGTACTCTATTGACAAACAATTCAAAATGTTTCTTAGGCCTGGCACTAAGGTTTTGTTGGATGGTCTACAGCTTTGAGAGGAACATTGTCGCTCCAAGTGGTATAATGGTGTAATTTGACTCTCTCTCTCTCTCTCTCTCTCTCTCTCTCTCTCTCTCTCTCTCTCTCAATAAACATTAAATATTATTCCCAGTGACATCCTTACAGTTATTTATCATTCTTCTCTCCCTCTCTTCCCAAGAAAGGAGAGAGGTGGGGCAGGGGAGGTGATGTAAACATAGTACTTACACAAAATTCTCCAAAAAGGTCAATAAAAAATTTAAAAGTAACTTCCCTAATAACTAATTTATGGTGATAAAGGCTACTTTACCACAGCAATATATACGCATCAGATAAGGAAGTAAGGGAGGCTTCTTGTATGATTTTTGTCAACTCAATACTGATTTTTTAACAATATTTTAATCTTAATATTTCATTTCAGTAATCACAGAAATTAAAAAACAGTGACACATTTAGCACGATATTTTTGTAATTCTGGTCACACGTAATCAGTTAACTCCAAAGCAAGTATTTTTAATGACTTTTATAAACATGTAAAGAAAAGTTCTTGTGTGTGTGTGTGTGTGTGTGTGTGTGTGTGTGTGTGTGTGTGTTTGCAGCAATAAGGTCTAACCATTAAGTTGTGTTGGCAACCAAACACAATTACAATACTTTGGGGAGTCTTTTGGACAACTCTGGTGAAAAAGTCTAGTGATGCAAAGGTTATAGGGGTAACCAGCTATTTTCTGATTGGATGTAAGGTCCACTCCATAGCAAAAATCAATGCCAAGTAAATCTGGATAGGAACCCATGGCTTAAGAACTCTCAAGCCTAAGGGAAAACCAACCACTACTATTTTGCAAAATGAATGTATCAAACTTCACTGAAAATCTTTATTTCTCTAGACATCGTTAGTACAGCTCTAAGATTCCATCAGAAAAGTTTCTTTATGCGGCAGATGGTGGTAAACACAAAAACTGGTCCAAGTGCAGAGATTCGGTGGTTGTGGAGTGGTCAGATACAAATGAGACGTTTGTATCACTTTACTTCCCTAGGACTCAGGGACCATCCCAAATGATGGGACTGAAAGATTGTAAGAATAAGAGGTCAGGAATGACCAGAGCAAAACAGCAACTCTGAACATGACAGAACTGTTTCACATAAACACACAACAGCTGTGGTTGTCTGTAAAAAGTCTACACAAAATCAAGCCATTCCAGCATGGAGGGAGGCATGCCTGAGCCCACACTCCTAACTGAAGAACTATGGACAGATGATATCTTATGTTGGAGGGAGAGTCAGGTTTTTTCTTAAGGATATGGCTTCTGGTAGGTCAACCATGCTCTGGCAAATGGCTTCACATCTAGGAGTATATGAGCAGAATAAATTCGAGATGTTGGGATATTAAATTAAAATTTCCAATATTTTTTAGAGCTGTCACAAAGTTGTGGAGGTAGAGAGATAGGAGTGGAACTGGGAGGAATTAAGGGGAAGATCAGAATGAATGTGATTAAAAAAAAGTTGTGTGGCATCAAAACAGACAGGAAGGCCAATGAAACCCAATTAAAGACCCAGATATCAATCCACACATCTATGAATACCTGATTTTTGACAAAGAAGCAACAAATATAAAATGGAAAAAAGAAAGCATATTCAACAAATGGTGCTGGAATAACTAGATATCAACATGTAGAAGATTGAAAACTGACCTATATCTATCACCATGCACAAAACTCAAGTCTAAATGGATCAAAGACCTCAACATAAAACCAACCACCCTGAACCTCATAGAAGAGAAAGTGGGAAGTAAACTTCTTCATAGCAGCATTGTTTGTTATAGCCAGAACCTGGAAACAATCTAAATGCCCCTAGACCAAATTGTGGATAAGGAAAATGTGGTACATTTACACAATGGAGTACTACACAGCATAAAAAATTACATCTTAAAGTTTGTAGGCAAATGGATGTATCTAGAAAAGATCATATTGAGTGAGGTAACCCAGACCCAGAAAGACAAATGCAATATGTAGTCACTCTTAAGTGGCTTTTAGACATAAAGCAAAAAAAAAAAACAAAGCAGCCTACAATTCACAACCTCAGAGAACCTAGAAAACAAAGAAGTCCCTAAGAGAGACATGCACAGATCTAATCTACATGGGACATAGAAAAAGACAAGATTTCCTGAGTAAATTGGGAGTGTGGGGATCATAGGAGAGGGTAAAAGGAGAGAAGGAAGGAGGGGAAGGGAGCAGAGAAAAATATAACTCAATAAAAATAATTTAAAGTTGTGTAGAATTCTCAAAAAAAATATCTTTTAAATAATATTTGTGACTCTGATGGAAATATATGATTGTAGACTCAGAATGTTTTGAAATTTTTGTTTGATTTACATGGTTAGAATATTAATTCTAAGGATGGAAGTAATTCAGACAAATCCCTGAAGTCTAGTTAGGGAGCTCTTGGTTACCACCAAGGTATGTATGCCATTATTGCACCGTTAGGGTTTGTTTACCACACTAGCCATTGCCGTAGTTGATATGTATTATAGCTGGGTAGGTCTACAGGTTGCTTCTCTCCTTTAGAAGCTTGCATGTCACCTTGTGTTGCCATGAAAACTAGTCAGGAAGGAAACATTCAGGTCAGTTCCATCATGGTGCCCTCAGGAAGGAAGGTGGAAAGAAAATAGTGAAGGAAGGAAGGAGGGAGTGAGGGAGAGTGAGAAGGGAGGAAAGAGGAAGGTTGTGATGTGGGTAATTCCTGTCCATAGCAATTATAGACTTTTCTTCTTTGGACCATGTGTATCCTTTGATACCTATCAGACTTCTAAAATCAACCAACGCAATTGGTGGACAGCAGTTTATCATTGCAGCTTTAATTTGTATTTCTCTCATCAACATTGGACATCTTCCCATATTTTATTGATGTATTACCTATGGCAAGACTATTCTTGCCTCTTGTTAATTTTTCTATATGATTTTTTTTGTCATATCCTTGTTAATAGATTTCTCAAATGTACTTGCAGTATTATTATTTTCCAATTAAATGTGTGCATATATCTTCTTCAAGTTGCAACTTGTCTGTTTGGTTTTCATCTGGGAAGTAACTGATCTTTATTTTACTTTGCCTATATAGGAATGTCCCTTTTAACAAATACACCTTCCTTCTATAAATCTATTCTTTTAAGTTCTTTCATTCATTTTCAGTTTTCCTTTTCATAATAAAATCTTAATTCTCTCTAGAATTAATTTGTTCATTTACTGAGGATGAAGTGAGCACACTACATCAGAAATGCAGAAATACAATTTCAATTTTCTTTTGTTGTTTGATAACTAATTCCCCAAGCACCATTCATTGAATATTTCATTATTAAAAAATAACTAGTATTGTCAACTTCCATGATGCATCATGTTTCCATAAATATTTGGCTCTGATTGTAAGCTCATTATTCTCTTTCTTGGCTGATTTTAATATGAAATCAATAGAGAGTATTAGTCACTAGAGAAATACACTTTGCTAACAGGTAAACCAATGCATCATCTTTCACAAGAGCTACCTTAGATCTCCTTGAGTTTTCTCCTACCATAAAGAATACAAAATCAATCTAACATGAATTTTAGCATTATCTTAGCCGACAACAGCAGCCAATAACAGCAGCAGCAAATAAATTAATGTTTTTCAACTAGAAGGCTTAAAAGATACAAGTATAAAATTCAAAGTGGGTTTATGACTTTCTCAGCTCTTTCATTAGCTACAATTTTAAAGATCATTTAATATTTTCTATGTAGAAAACCATATCACCTGAAAATAATTAACTTTTTCATCTTATGACAGTTTTATTGATAGTATGAAGAATATTTTTGGAGGGTGCTTCTGAACTGGCCTCTATTACTTGTTGGGTTATAGCCAATCAGCCAAACACTTAATAGAACAAAAACTCCAGCATCTTGAACAAAGGAGAATGTGTCATCACAGAACCACGTGACTTCATCTAGGTCACTGGCTCTCCTGGGCTCCACCTATTGGTCCTTGATTGTATGAGTCACTAACTTCCTTCCCACTCGGTTCACTTTGAAGACACAGGATAAACATCCTGTTGTTGGTTCAAGACTTCACCGAAGAAAGTGGTACAGATGTTTGCTGCCTGGCAACATCAGCTTATTTGCATATAATACCCTTTACAGCTTTCATCTCTGTTTTAGCTTAGTGTTACACACACACACACACACACACACACACACACACACACACACACACTTTGTTGGTTTTTAGTTTATTTTATAATCTTCAGATATCTCTCAGCTAAACAATAATTCTAATTGCTATTTTTGAACCGTAAAATTAAGCAAAATTCAACTTCTAGTTACAGAGTAAATGATACTCAGACAATATGCTAGAAGGAAAAGAAAAGCCAAAAAATATTCAGGATCTTCTTTCTGCATGAATGCATGTGTGCTCTTTTGACCTCATTTAAAAAGTAAACTTATCACAGTAGCTTCCAATAGTTCTGACATCAGACCTAGCTCTAGGGCCCAGATGTCATAGACTACTCATCGGGTAGAGCCCTGTGTTCCTGAAACTTCTAAACCCTGGTAAGCAATGCAGAAAAGGGTCCTATATAGGCGGGATTAGGTGCTTGTGGCTTCCATGTGCTTTGAGTTCACCAGTTGCCTAATGATAGGTGCCCGCATAAATGTGTCCTTAACAAATGACTACCTGGAAAGACGCTGTTTCTGAAACCGAGAAATAGCTCTCAGGTTATGCCAGAATCCTTAAGAAACACAGAAGAATTATGAACACACACACACACCCAATGCACACATATATTTTTGTGTCTACCTATATGTGTGTACACATGTGTGTATTTTGTTAGCAATGAGAATAGAAGTTGTGATAAAATAGAAAAATATTCAACCTTGAAACAAGTACAGCTGAAGATGGCTGTTTCTGATATTCTATTTAAGTCTTACTAGATAAAACTTTGTTATTATAGCTCAACAAAGAGATATGGACCTAGATTTTTACAACTGGGAGAGTCACTGGCACAAGGTCCTGATCAAGCAAGATTTCCACCATTCTTTTCATACTTCTTTGGACCAGAATCTAATCCCTTCCCACAATGAGAAATAATACAAATGAAAGAACCAGTGGTCTAATGCCCTTATCTCTTCAGAAATATCCCACCCCCACGAGCCTCTGGACAAATTCTCCTGGCCAGCTTCCCAATACAGAGGCCATGAGCCTATGACCTGAGCACATCCTGAAATTTGTTTAGACATCAAACTGATGTGATTAGAGGTAAGCTGTGCATCCTCTTACCCATCTCTAAATTAGGTCACCTCATGTAGCTGCTGAACATCAAGTTCGGCATGGCTCCTATGTTGTAGAATATAGGTTAAAGACACGTTGCATTTGTTTCTGCTGTGGAACATTTGTTCAATGATGCAAAAATGTGTCACATTCTTTTATGTTGCATTTGTTTAACTCTGTGAAGCTGTGTTACTTCACCTGCCTATTAGACATGATTGGTCTAATAAAGAGCTGAATGGCCAATAGCAAGGCAGGAGAAAGGATAGGTATGTTGGGCAAGTAGAGAGAATAAATAGGAAGAGAAAAAGAGAGAAGGGAGAGAGAGGAGCGAAAGGCAAAGAGGAGGATTCTGGGGACCAATGACCCAGAATATGGCCAGTCACAGAGTAAGAGAAGGAAAGAAAAGCTATATAGAAATAGAGACAAGATAAATGGGATAACTTAAGAAAGCTGGCTAGAAACAAGTCAAGCTAAGGCAGGGCATTCGTAAGAAAGAATAAAACTCTTTGTGAATTAATTTGGGATCTGGGTGGTGGGACCACTTCACTCCTAACCACTAGTCCTCTTCCCAAAAACTCTCACCCTAATCTCACACCATTTTTTTACTAGCATATTTGGCTGCACAACCATCTCCTATCGCTGTTCCTTCTCTGCTGTATCAGCTACACTGTTTTTGATCTGGCCTGGCCTTGAAGGTAGGCTGTTGCCTTTCTCAAGGTTCACGTTGTATGAAGAGTAAAGAGTGGCCCCAGCTCAGCATTCTTGAGCCCAAAGTGCTTTACTTGAGGACCCGCTTTGCCATACTCTTGTTTGCTCTACAGCCTTCGGGAGTGCCACCAGCACTTTCTCTTCTAGGGCTGTGATCCCTAGAACAAAACTTTGGTTCAGAGGCTGCAATGTTTCTACTAGAGACAGGCCAACCACACAGGACCTTGCTGCTACTTGACGATTTCTTTCATTTTCAGAGAAAACTCTGAGTTTGACCGCTTCCCTGCAGCTCCCAGCAGCATCACACAGTTTGTTCAGGAATGGTAACAGTCGCTGCTTTAGGCTACACTAGACTGACATCCTTTCCTCTGCCCATGTCCAGGGGCAAATTTAGGTACCAACTCTAGGTCCTACCTGCCTCCTGTCACTTTGATTAATTATCCCATAGGATTAAACTCAGTACATTTTTTTTTTACTATTTTGTTTATTTGTTTTTAAAGACAGGGTTTCTCTGTAGCTTTGGAGCCTATCCTAGAGCTTGCTTTGTAGACTAGGATGGCCTCGAACTCACAGAGATTCCCCTGTGTCTGCCTCATAAATGCTGAGATGAAACACTTATGCCACAACTGCCCAACTTACACAGTAAATTTCACAGGATTTAAGTGTGCTTGATTCTTCTTTATATCTCCTTAATATTGTTTCTACTATTGCTATCAAGACTCAGCTGAAGGTCTTTTTTCCATTTTCCAACAGTTTCAAAGATAAAATTGACAATTTAAAAAAAAAAAAAACACCTACAAGTTCTACTTATTTTCAGGTTAATATTTACCAAATACTGTTTAATCCTAGTAAGAACCATGACACCTGGGGCCTGCATCTTGCTCATCTTTTGTTCGAGTCTCTGAGATCTCTCGGATCTTAAGAATTTTGCTTTCTAGGATGTGATCAAAACTGCTTGCCACCTGAACAGAGGTATTTCTATGCAGTTCCACTTTCTCTAAACAAAATGAGATCTCGGTGTGAAAATTCACCCCAGTGATTTTTAGACTCTGAGGAGAGAACATGAGTTTTGACGTAAACAGAACGCAAATTGATTTCTGTCCAGGAGGGATGCGGCATAGATATCAGGCATTTCATAGATATTTCACTAGGAGAATACACTGTCAGCTGCCATCTGTTTGTCCTCATTAGAATGCCTTCAGGATGGCACCAGCTCAGTGCAGAGGCGGTTGATGGATCTGCTTCCCTGCCTCCTCCCCAAGCACGCAGCACTACATGCTGCTTTGGGTCACGTGGGTAGAAAGCCCAGCTCTAACCTTTGGGAACAGATCTAGGCCGCCTGCACAGAAGTGGCCACAGCTAACAACAACACTATTCCCCTATCAAGGCTCCTCCCTCTTAGGAATACAGTATTTTTTGGTTTTTCACCTAAGGCCAGCACGTTGTAACTCTCTTTGTAGGGACTTACCTGGTGTTGACTGACAAGACACCAAAACAGGGTGGGGGAAAAGCATGAATGGCTATATGGAAAAAAAAAAGAGGGAGGGGATAGGGAAGAGAGAGGGGATAGGAGAGAGTGAGAATAGAGAGAGGGGAGAGGGCTGGGAGAGGGAGAGACAGAGACAGAGAGAGAGAGAGAATACAGAAGGGGAAATGGAAAAGGAAACAGAAAAGAGAAAAGAAGGACGGGAAGTAGAAAAGTTAAAATAAATAAATGTATGAAATACTGAGAAATTCAAGAATCCTACCAAGAGCTGGAAGCTGTGTTTGGTACCCTCTTGATGAGTAAGTTCCTAGTAAGCTTGCTGGCTTTTTCTTCTATTTCCAGGGATGAAGCTCAAAAATAGCTTTCTTAGTGCACAGGCCTGATGATGCTCTAGGGGGGGTTCAAAGAAGGACAAAGCCAGTAGTTCTGCAGCCTCAAATTGTACTCTGAGTTGTCCAGGCCTTCCCTGCATCTCTGAATTGAGCTCTGTTATGTACAGCCTTCCTAAATGCCTGGGGGCTGGCTACCTGGTTCTTTATTCTTTTCCTTTCAGATACTGCCGCAGCCCTATGGCAAATGCCACACCATTTTAGGTCTAATGCCTTCAAGATTACATTTATCCTGTTGTAACAAATCCTTGAGTATTCTCCATTTTTTAAAACTGTCTTAAGCTAAGATTAGGTTTTTATTTATTCTGTATTTATGGATAAATTTTAGAGAGTCTTGGTTCAGGATTGAATTTTCATTAAGATTTCATTGTTGAGGATTAAGTAGAAGAGTATCGATACTGTTATAACACAGAGTTACATGCTACATTGATTCACTACTCATGAAAAATTAATAATAACTTTTTATTTCTAATCTTTTATCCTGAAAACCAACTGGAGATTCTTATTAAGCATAGTGTTTCATCAGCACGGTTTGGGATTTTCTGTACATGAAATCATATCTACGGCAAATAACAATTTGGCTTCTCCCTTCTAAGTCTTGGGTTTCATTTGTCTTACACAGGTGCAGTGGATGTGAGCTTCCATTCCCTTCCACAGGGATAGAAGTTCTTCTTAAAGGTTATCAACAAAGGGGCCATTTTCTGTGTGTTTGTTTGCTTGGAGAGAGAGCTTTTTCATTAAGATAAAAAAACATCCTTATGAGTGGGGGGAGGTTGCATACATCTTTAATTCCAAAACTCAGGAGGCAGAGGCAGGCAGATATTTGAGTTTGCAGGCCAGCCTGGTCTACAGAATGAGTTCCATAACAGCCAGGGGTACATAGAGAATCCCTGTCTCCAGAGAGACAGAAAGAGAGGGTGAGGAGGGTGCAAGGAGATAGGAAGAGAGAGAAAGAAAAGAGAAAGAGGGAGAGAGAAAGACAGAGAGAGAGAGAGAGAGAGAGAGAGAGAGAGAAGAAAAAACATCTTTTGCTTTGGATAAGTAGAACCATTTAAAACACAAATAGCCTATAAAATAACTTTTCCATGACTTTTAGGAGGAACATGTAGTTTATTGGAGAGGTAGTATTCTGGAGACCTGTAATTTTGGAAGTTCTGTTGTACCTTTGTATATACTTTCCCATAATTGTATTCTCAAAATCTGGCTTCTTCTGATTGTTTCCTTGTTATGTATCATCAGTAATCTTACATAAAATCCATCTATTGTCAGGGGGAAAGTGTATATGTAATAAACTATGCTTGTAAGAGTCCAAAATATTGCAGTGTATGCAATGTGTACCTCATTGATTATGATAATGCAACAATTTTATTATAATTATTTTGAAAAGACATTAATTGGTTTAGCATATTAAATATAGAATAATCACGTGATGTAGTGATTCTCTTTCTAGATGTGTGCTTTAAAATAGACAAGACAGATACATACAAAACTTTTGTGGATTCTCAAAGCAGCATATTTTATTAACAGTCAAAATCTCCAAGACTTTAAATGAGCTATACTAATATATACTGTTCTTTCATGGTGACCGAATGGCTTAAATTTATTTTTTGGTCCAATGTAAAAGCAGATATGAGTTTAGATATAAAATGTGCTGTACTCAGTTATGAGGGATCCCACTTGGCAATACAGATCAGATTTAAGACAGTGGAGGACGCCAGTTGTGAAATCTGCCTGCTCTATAATCCCTCTCAAATCTGATGTGCAGAACACAGAGGTCATAGAGACTGAAATTCATTGGTGGCTATGGGGATGATGGTCACTGGAGCAGGGACAGTAGTTACGAATAGTATACTGTTCTTCAGGGCTGACCGAATGGTTTGAAATTAGGTTCTGGTAGGGGATGGTAGCTAATTACCCTTAAAGCACTGAACTTAATTTTTAAAATGAGTAAACTTTATATATGAATTATGCCACAATAATGTAGTTTGAAAACCTGCTTCTTTCTCTGGGATATTGCTAGCCTTTTTTTATGTCACAAGTTGTGCTAAGTCTAAACCCAGCAGTGATTAAGGTATATATTTCCCCATGATTAGCACCTAAAACTCTTCTTAGGTCTCTGCTGGCCACTAGGATTAAATATATGCCTTTGTTTCTCTACAAGGTCTAGTTGAGAGTGGTGTATTCCATTTTCTGACAGCTATTGTTCTACATTTCAGCTCTCAGGTCTGAAATCTGATGGCATGGATAAATGACAGGTTCACCGAAGGAACTCTTGTGAACTGTCACTATAAACTACTGTGTGAACAGACCCCAGACTGTGCCAAAAAAAGAGAAGTAATGGGCATCCATCACATAGTGATGGACTGTAGTTGAAACTTGATGAATATATTCCATGGGAATCCATCTGCAGGTGTGTATGTGTACATGGTCGGTACTGGAAAGATAATGAAGCACATAAATTTGCTCATGTAAGAGTGAGGGGGTGTAGAGGAAAGCAGATTTCCCTACAAACCTATAAATAATCAAAGTTTTGGATAGATATAAAGGAATACTTTGGGGGAGAAAAAGGAAACCATCTTAAGTTGAGCCAACAAAATTTAATATTATTCAATTTTATTTTTGAAAGGAATGGTTTATTTATTTTTACATTTTAAATTAAAATACAATCATATCACTTCTCCCTTTCCTTTTCTTCCCTCCAGCTCCTACTAAGTCCCTTGCCTCTGACTCTTCCCATGCCTCCCTATTCTCAAGTTGTTAATCATAATCGAACACAAGAAGGTTATTTTATTTTTCAGTCCAACATAAAGTGAAAATTTGGGATCAAGCTTCATTAGTAAACTGCTTGCTACACAAACACAAGGATGTGAGCTTGATTCCCAGAAAGCTGGATGTAGCCGAATATGCTTACTTGTAACTGCAGCAAATCCCTGAGCCTCTCTGGTGAGTCAGTTTAGCCTCATGAGTGAGGCCAAAACCAGTGGAAGATCTTGCTTCACAAAAAGAGGTGAATGGTAGCCCAAAGTTACGCTTTGATCTACAGACACACACGCACACCTATACACAAATGAATACATATGAACACACACAAAAGCTGATAGTGTGTGCATTATTGAATATAACATATATCATTTACAGGTAGACTTTGTGATGGTTTGAAAAATGTCCCCCATAGGCTCAGAAGGAATGGCACTATTAGGAGGTGTGGCCTTACTGGAGGAAGTGCATCACTGGAGGGTGGGATCTAAGGTCTCAGATGCTCAAGACAATGTCTCACTATCTTCCTGCTGCCTGCAAATCTGGATGTAAAACACTCAGCTAGCTCTCTAGTACCATGTCTGCCTGTGTGCCGCCATGCTTCCTGAAATGATGATAATGAGCTAAACCTCTGAACTGTACACCAGCCCCAATTGAATGTTCCCTTAGGGGACTGGAGAGATGGCTCACTGGTTAAGAGCACTGGCTGCTCTTCCCAAGATCCTGAGTTCAGTTCCCAGCAACTATATGGTGGCTCACAACCGTCCCTAATGTTATCTGGCGCCCTCTTCTGGCCTGTAGGCACACATGCATGGCAGAATACTGTATACAAAATAAATAATAAATAAATCTTAAATAATAATAATAATAACTGTTTCCTTATAAGAGTTGCCGTCGTCATGGTGTCTTTTTGGAGCAGTAAGAAGCTTAACTAAGACAGACTTTAACCCAAAACAACCTTTACAGTTGATATTTTTTTATCTTGCTTGTCTGTTCATTTGTCCTCTACTAGGGGTTGACTCTGGGGATTCCTGCACAGTAGGCAGAAGCTATGTCAGTAGGCGACAATTGCAGAACTTTTTATTTTGTGACCTTCCTTCCTCAGCCTTCCAGATAAATGAGATTTTGGGTCTGTTTTACCAGTTGCAACATTACATTCTTTAAGTTACCACAGTTCATGAAGACCAGCTCACAGGACTGTACCCAGGGTTACAGAAAGAAATGCCTTCAGAGAAGCAGGACTTAGGAAAATTTCTGCTCTGAGTGCTAGACTTTTTCTCTCTGAGGTTAAATAAGGAAACACACACACTTTCTGATGGTAACATAAGAAAAAAGGAAAAGGCACACACTTTCCTGATGGTAACCTTCTCTTTCACTTTATCTTGAAAAAAATCTTTCTTGACAGTCTCTACACAGTTACATCTCTTAACATACAGCTACATATCTCTCTTTACATACATTCATGTTTCTTCTACACAGACATACATCTCTATGCATAGTTAACATCTATTTTCACAAAGTTACATTCTCCATATATTCTCCACACAGCTTCTTCCTTCACATAATCTCTCCTACATACACATTTCTCTTCTATACATGATGGAGGAAGGTCAAGGCTAATAAAGAAACTGCCTTGGCCCATTTTATTGATTAGAACATAGGTGGGTGGAGTAAACAGAACAGAATGCTGGGAGGAAGAGGAAGTGAGCTCAGACTCAACAGCTCTGCTGTCTGGAGCAGACGCCATGCTCCCCTCTCCCGGGCACATGCAATGAAGCTCCGACCCAGGATGGACATAGGCTAGAATCTTCCCGGTAAGTGCACCTTGGGATGCTACACACATTATTAGAAATGGACTAGTCCAGGTGCGAGAGTTAGCCAAGAAGAGGCTAGATATAATGGGCCAAGCAGTGTTTAAAAGAATACAGTTTCCATGTAATTATTTCAGGTAAAGCTAGCCGGGTGGCAGGACACAGCCCCGCTGTTCATATTACAACATATACAGTTATGTTTTCTAGATCTCTCTAACCTCTCAGCTATATCTCTTCACACTTCTCTCTCTCTCTGCACATTTAGCTACATCTCCCTTTCAATAATCTCTCTCTCTCTCTCTCTCTCTCTCTCTCTCTCTCACACACACACACACACACACATACACACACACACTTACCTCTCTTGCCTTTCTCTCTTACTTCTCCTAAGACAACAAAGACTCTAGACAAATATGAATCAAATTTTCAGGGTCACACACCACTTCTTGAGTAGACAATAAGAAACAGAGCCATACTGGTCACACAGTTTCTCTCAAGTTAGAGAGGTCACACTCACCAGGCATGGTGAGTACAATAAACACGTATGTCTGTGTGGTCATGGTTCCCAGACAGAAAGTGACATGGACATTCAGGACTTAAAAAATAAACAGTTAGTTGGCTGAACATTGAGGTTAGGAGTACATGCAGAAAGTCCATTGCTGAGAAAGTTATGCCTGTCAAAGTTGCTTAATGCCTGATCTTGAGCCAACAATAAACACCCGGGATCAATTTGACCTTGTGTATTCACCTCTAGGGGCATCCAGTTTACTTTGCATTTGTTCTGAAGTCTAAAATCAGCTGTCTTTTTGACTGAGAATACTATTACTTTCCTATGTCAATCTGAGTAATGAAAAATATCCTAGTATTATTTCTGTTCATCAGAATTATATAGTTAAGCAGGCATCATCTTTCTGACCATCCCCAGCTATAAGTGTACCCATTAGATGGAATATATATGAAATAAACACACAAGCAGTGGGGAAAATACCCATAGCTGTTTTTAGTGGCACATGAGAAAAATTACAGAGAGAGACAAAGTTAAACATAGGCAACGGTTTCATAAGCCTTGTTGCACGAGATTTTCTCCATCAGATAGTTGTTCAGCTGGTTGGCTAACCTTATGAATATTGATTGTCATCTGTGGTATGTTTTCAGTGGCCTCTAATAAAGCCATTGCTACCAGCAGCTCTCAACATTAAGTGAATGAATATATTAATAAAAATTTTCTTATTGGTGAGCTTATGAAGGAAAGTTTTCTACTTGTGATTTGTGTTTGGAGGCATCATCAGCCACAGTAGCTGGAGTCTGAGTAATCTCCCAGCTTCTATGCCTTTCTCTACGTGCTGAATGGGTCACTACCAAGGAGGATAGGTCTGGTTTTTCAAATGAGGTTATGTCTGCTAGTACACACCTGTTATAAACAAAATTCTTCAGTTGCTAGGATATCAGACAATGTCCTCCTCCTGTTTGTTTGGTTTTTTGTTTGTTTGTTTGTTTGAGGTGCAGTCTTACTCTATACAGCTCTGGATGTCATGAAACTCACTGACTTTGAACTCACAGAGATCTGCCTCCTGCTACCTTCCAAGTGCTGGGATTAAAGGTGTGCACCACCAGGCCTGGTAGAGTCCATCTTGCTTTTAATTCCAACACATGAACATACTATCAGTTTATCATCCCTGATTATAAAGTAGTCTATTCTCCACTTTTAGAAAACAGAGAATCCCAGTAAAGGTGGTACTTTTAAATTAATATACCTATGTGTGGCATCTTCCTACGTGCATTGTATGTGTGCTGTTGTTCATACACATTGTTCTTATTCATTACCCTCCCCAGGCTATCAATTTTTACTTCAGTAATTTGATACCATTAAACAACTCAGCTATTAATTTTCTACATGCAAAAAGTTAATAATGTTGGACCATGAACCATTAGAGTTCAAAAGAGGGAGTTGGGGAAGAGAGAAGCAAGCAAATGAAGTTAGGGGAGGAAAGAATGAAGGGGAAAAAAGAGCCTTAAACTCCAAGTGGTCCCATTCATTGCCTGAAACACATTACAGGAATGAATGGACTTTTTGCATGAACTCCATCCTAACTCATTTGTAGTGGGATATCCCTAGATAATTCAACATCATAATTAGTCTTAAATATGTTCAGAGACTAGAAAAATATCAAGGGCTTTGATAATAGAGCATATTGGTTCAGATCTAGGCTATGTATCTTACAAGTTCTATACCCTTTGGGCAAATAGTTTATTAACTTCTTAGCCTTCTAAGGTTTATCAGCAAGATGAAGACAACAGCTTTCTCCACAGCTACAAAGTATAACCTAAAAAAGAAGCTAGCAGTGCTATCAGGCACCTCTGTGATCAGAAAAGAAAGCATCTGTGGTGTTAGGAATGAGGTTTAATGGGTAAATGGTCTGCTGCACAATAATGAGGACCTGAGTCAGTCTCAGCATCAGTAAAAAAGGCAGCACAGAGGCATGTTCCTGTAACTTTAACACCGGGAAAAACAGATGGGAGAATCATGGGGGCTCACTAGCGAGCCAATCAGCTGGCATGCTGAACTTGATTTTTAGTAAGAAACTCTATCTCAAACAAACAAACAAGTGAAGTGGAAAAGAAATTGATGAAAAAGCATCCCAATGTCAATCTTTGTCCTCACACACAAATTCACACTTGCACATAACATATATACATGAGTGTATAGTATAATTATTGAAGACTCGACTTATGAATAGAGGACTTCCCACTTTCTAATTGGGAACAAGTGTTTTTTTGTTTTTGTTTTTGTTTTTGTTTTTGTCAATAATAAGCCGGGCATGGTGGTGCAAACCTTTATTCCTAGCACTTGGGAGGCAGAGGCAGGCGGATCTCTGTGAGTTCAAGGCCAGCCTGGTCTATGCAGGAAGTGTCAGAACAGATTCCAAAGCTACACAGAGAAACCTTATCTCAAAAAACAATACAGAAAAAAAAATAGCAAAGACCATTCAGGTAGACTGATAACTTAATCTAAAAAACGAAAAAAGCAACAGATATAAATCTTCAACTCATTTCCGTGATGCAAAGATTTTCTAAAGAAGAAAGGACAAAGTTGACTTTGCCCTTTGTCCATCCTCAAATTAAAAGGACCATTCAGTGTCTGAGACAATTCAAAGGTTGAATAGATACCAATACGCTCAGTGGGTGTTGGTATCTGTGGTGGTATCCTCTATCATTTTTTCACCTACATGTGTCAACTCTAAGCATGTCAGGAAGGTGGCTAATTGGGATATATATCATTCTGGAATGGATAGACTCCATAAAGAAAGTCTTACATGCACTAGTAAAGAACAGAAGGGAATAGTGTTCATTGAGGACACACATTCCTTTTCCAATAATTTAGAGGACCATACAGCAAATGGCAAAGGAAGAACTATCAGATGCATGGTACAGAAACTGAATGCCTTTGAGGTCATATCCACCAAGAGTACATAGGAGGAAAACTCACAAGGAGCATATATGTGGGCAGAGGGCGACTGTGGGCGACCCACTCACTCTACGTGTTGACAAATTCTAAGGATGACTGCTGAGTCATGGGTTAAAAACAGAGGGGGGAAAGATGAAGTACCATACAGGAGAAAAATATGCAGCAAGGGGGAAAGAAGCACATTATAGAAATTCTGAGAAAGACACATGCCTGTGTACGATGTGCCAGAATTCAGGAGGAAACGTCAGGAATTTCTTTGCCATCTTCAACAAATAAAGGAAATACAGTTTCTGCAATAGAAGCATGAAGGAGAAAGGGTTACATAATGCTATTCAGGGCATCCTTCCATGAAGAGACAGAGGAAGCATGTTGGGTTTGGTCTTAAGTCTTAGTATTGAGCACAATACCAGGTAATGGATAGCCATGTCTTAAATATAGATGATGGTCCGTAACTATTACCTATGTTCATCCCTAGGTGTAAGGATTGCCAATGATATTTTCTTTTTATGATTTGATAAGATGTTCCTATAATAAGTTTGACATGTTTTTAGATAAAGGAAAATGCCTTTGATGAGTGCTTCAGTCCTGTTAACCACTATTGGCATCAATTCTAAATAGCCTGCTGGGGAAAGGGAACTGACTGTGTTAAGATTTATTTCCCAACAAACTGATGAGGTTTAGTGTCCTGTCCCCCACAGCCATGCTATAGGCATGGTCTAATAACATGGTCCACGTGGTCCAATCACAATGCTGCCTGCTCGCTTTTTTTCCCTGTAATTCCTGGGAAATGTAGAAAGAGTCCAATTTAGTGGGTCACATTTTTCTGCCTTTTTTTTTTAGCAATTTATTTTCACAATTTATCTCCCCTGCATGCAGAAAACAACAAATCTGACATGTTTAACTATGAAGGACACACTTGTGTCCTGATCATGGCAATGACATGGGGTCATTGATAGGAGCTGCACCTAACAGGTTGCATACAATTAGGAGAGGTGTTCAGAGATACAGGAAACTCAGTCTGTTCTATACTTGAGAATGATGTTTTGAGAACCTCCTGTCTCAGCTGTGTGTGTATGATATAATATATATGTAGGTATATATGTATATGTGCATGTATATGCATATGTATGAATGTATATATATGTGTATATAATATATATTATATGTGTGTATAATGTATTATATCTATGTGTGTACATATATATA
Organism: Microtus oregoni; assembly: GCF_018167655.1. Taxonomy (NCBI): domain Eukaryota; kingdom Metazoa; phylum Chordata; class Mammalia; order Rodentia; family Cricetidae; genus Microtus; species Microtus oregoni. The sequence continues at coordinate 621,691 of NW_024543093.1, forward strand.
TATAATACATGAAATCAAGGTTCAAATTCACTGAGACAGACATATTCATAAGATATCCTGAAGTCCTATAGAATGATACAGTCAAATCTGTAAGTGTATAAGCATCAGAGACTATGAAATGGTCCTAAATAAGATTTTCTTCTTATTTATTAAAGTCAGTCTATGTCCTGACTTTCATATTTTTAAGGAAATAATGCTTATTCTTAAGATCACTTCCCCAAGGGATCATTACATTCTATTTTGAAATCTCTCTTTTTTCCAGATATAACCAATAAAACTATAGGCAAAGTCAGATATTGAATCCTATTAGGAAATAGCAGGACTAGGGATAAAGCTCTGTCAGTTAAGGGCTTTCTGCAAAAGCGTGAGCATCTGAGTTTGAATTCAGCACTCATGTGAAAACCAGGTGTGGTGGCACACTCCTGCAACCCCAGCATTGCAGAAGCAGACACTGGAGAATATCTAGAGCTCATTGGCCAGACAGTCTAGCCAACCATTGAGCTTTGGGTTCACAGAGGGAAAGAGCCTGCTCCAAAAATGAAGTTGAAGTGCCATTGAGAAAGATCAATATTGACTTTTCTCCTCCACATACATATGTGTGTGCACACACAAAGGGACACACAAAGGCACAGACACACACACACACACACACACACACACACCTCTTTTTTTAAAATAAGGCAAATGACAAGAGAGCACACTATTTGAGAAAATGAGCAAATGACATTTTTAAAGTCAAAGGCAAGACACGAGATCCTTTCCTCAGGCTTAACCTTGCATGCATGTTTTTCCAAGAGAGAACAGCATAGGAAATAATCTTCTTACTTAAGGCATTTCTCTAGAAATGAGTGATCAGTCACTCACTAGGTAAGTTTCTGGGTTAGTCGATATGGATTCAGGAACTAGGGGACCTTTCATTTGCTACTGGAAATGTAAGGTTAAGAAGAAACATGACTGTATCATTGAATCCATGTGCACATTAAATAAAACAATAAGCTTAAAAGGTAAAAACCCAAGGCTAGAAGGTGTCTGGGTGAGTAAGGTATTTGCTGTGCAAGCATAAAGACCCAAGTTCAGATCCTCAGTCCCTTTGTAAAAAGCTGGGTGTGTCGGGAGGTCTGTTGCTCACTGGCCAACCCACCCAGCTGAGCTGGTGATCCCCAAGTTCAGTGAAAAGCTGCTGTCTCTGTAAAATTAGAGAATCATAGAGGGAGAAAACCAACAGCAACCTCTGGTCTCCACCGCATGAATGCAAAAGAGTCCATGTTCCTGTACACATAAATGTTATACACACACATCCATACACACACGCATGCACGCAAAGTTAAAGCCATGATTTTCCTAGCAAACATAAGCTTGGCATGATTTAAAAAGTTAGCCAAAAAGACTGGCGAGATGTTAACAATCAGTTCAAAGAAATTCAAAGTATTCTTGAAATTCAAATTCAAAGTATCCTTGGCATTTCCAAGGATACACGGGAGAAGTTAATTGTCCTCCCCACTGGACAAAACTTGTTTGTTTCTGCTTGAGCCTGAAGTGTCCTTTATTGAATCATGAACACTTGGTGCCCAGCTTGTGTGCCTATTGTAATGCTTACAGCACCTTTCCAAAGTGGACCTGGCTGGTAAAAGAAAGTCACTAAGGGCAGAACTTTAAGAGCACACCCACCGCTGCCTCCTTGTTGGTGGAGTTGTGATGCCTCCTATCACACGCTATGGCAACCACAGACTGCCCTCCTCCTACCCACCTGTCGCACCTTCCCAGTCACACAGAATTAATATCTCTCTGAAACAGACAAGTTTCCATCAGATATCGTCTTGCAGGACAGGCACTCAGTCATTCACATTCTTATTAGCTATTCACAGCTTGCTAATAGCTCAAAGACAAGAGAGACAGAGAGGCTCAATGGAGTCATACAACTCAAAGAGGTGTGCTTTTTTTTGTTGTTGTTTGTTTAAATAAATTCACCCTCTTTATCGGATTTTGAGCCAAATACTTTGGGTCAGCCTGAGGTTCTTCCTGTGAGAACATAAGTAGCTTCTACCTCGGTTCCTGACTAAGACACCCAAGTGACCTCCCTTTGCTCTGCCCATTCCTTACTTTCAAATTGTACCCAGTTTCTTTAGCATCATCAACTTTCAACTTGACAGATTGAATATTGTCTTCTTTGTGCTCAACAAGGACCTCATCTACTCCTCCTGTAGGGACCTTTGTTCTGACATTTTCCAGATTCACCATTGTAGACACCTGTCGTCCTGCATTGTAGAAGATGAGCCTTGAAAATTCTTGGTAAAAGAGCAGACAGTTGGATTGAATTATGAAAGAACTTAGTGCGCACCATCAAATAACACAGGATTCCAGTGAAAGACATGACTTTATAGTGCTTCTTGCAGTGGAAACTGCACTGAGCTGAGATGGGGGCAAAGGTAAAGTCAGAGGGCAGGGGCTCACAAAATGCCAGGGAACTGGGGAGCAAAGAGATGGTGACCTATTCCAGAGACAGTCTTGCTTCTAACAGCATGAGAACATCCCTTGAAAGCAACCCCACTCGCTGACAAGGCTGAGCCCACCTGTGAGTCCACATACAATCTCAGCGTTGGGCTTCTTCATTTATATTATTTTGTTTTACTTGGTACCCCGTATTTATGCAGACTACTTGGGCACACCCAGATACAAGACGTCTTTTAAAAACTCATGACTTTGTACATCTCTGTCAAGCGTTCACTTTGCTATTTCGAGACTGCCACAATCATGTGTTTTATGAGACTCCTAGAAGTACATTAAGATAGCCTACCATACTCATCCCTCTGTACCCTCTTACTGCTACCAGTCAGATCCAGGGAACTCCATCAGACCTTGGAATTTACTCCCCCAGCTGTTGAAATGGCTCCTCCTGCTAACCAGAGAACACAGACATTTCTGAAGTTGGTTACTGTGGCCCACTTGAGAGAGAGTTCTTACATGTAATTTCTTCCCTTGATATTTTGTCTTTTTTTTTCCCTTGAGAGAATTCTTACATGTAATTTCCCCAGCTTCTTTTTCTATATCCACTCCCCTCACTGCAAGGAAGAAAAATGACATAATTGGAGATTTAACAGAAAAAAATGGCAATGAGAATTTCCATCAGTTCTGTTCCTTCTTGTCCTTGAGATCTTGTCCTTTCGACAACACCTAATCCACCCTTCTCTGAGATACCAGTTTTATAGAATCTAAGGCCCAATGTCAGGAATCTGGGGCCTGCCCTTGTGGTCCAGAGTTTATGATGAGTGACAGCAAGCCTGAGTCTTATGCTCCTATAGAAACTTAATTTTTGTAATGAAAATGGTACCCTGCTTTCCGTCTCAATGTCAGAGAAGTGTGTTCCTACTTAGGGGCCTGTAGCCTCTACAGAACTTTTCTGTATGGTAGAAGCCATATTCCCAGCTCCGGGGTAATTGGGGACTTGGTCTTGCACTAGGCTCTCGGGTGCTGGAGGAGAAGTATGGGAGGTGGGAGTTGAGAGGTTTTGGAAGGAAGAGGATTGAACAGAGTGTAAATCGTATTTGACAACCAGAAATGTCAATGTTCCTTCTCAGCAGGATACTTCTTCCTCCATGGAAACTCACCAGAAGTGCATTACTTACCCTGCTCAGTCTGTTTCTAGAAGCCACTAAGTGGAGGTAACATTTTACCCTGCTGGTTTGATTTCTTACCTAGCCTGGCCTCCATCAGGGCTCACAAAGGCTGCCCTACAATTACAGCAATCTGACAGGCACTTCACAATTTCCCCCAGCTCTTGTGTGGGTTTGTGTCCTCTCTCCTTTCATTTTCCAAAGAGTAATCGGAGTGAGTCAGCCTCGCCTATCGCCTCCTATGTGCAGAGCACCCTCCTTAAGAAGGGCTAGGGCAGGTATGGCTCCAGCCTCCTTACCAATTTGCAGTTGGGGGCCAACAGGCGAGCGTGGTGGTTTTGACCTTTAAGGCTTCTATTTTGCTCTAAGCCACTCAGCACTGGCTTATGAGATTTAAGAGTTTACTCTGCTGATCAAAGCCTTCCTTGTTCATCCTAGTTCATGCAAGACTGGCGCTGATACCAGTTTTCCTGCTCAGGCCAGTGTTTCATCCCACAAAATCCTACGACCTTTCACGTAGGCAAAGTATTTTCATGGCTCTCAAAAACCTCTCAGGTTCTTTTCTCTATAACTTTTCTTACACAGTTATCCTTAAAAAAAATTCTTTCATCCAGGAATATTGGCACTTGGGAGACTGAGACAAGAAAATGGTTTTGAGTTTGAAGTCAGCCTTGGCTTCATAGAGAGTTCCAGGATAGCCTTGGTTGCAAAGCATGACCCTGCTTCAGAAAACCAGAGGAAATATGACATGACCCTGAAAACTAATGTATAGAGCTTGATCATCCCACAGGCAGGAGGGGCATGAAGGGAGGGTTGTAGTTTGTGGTTAGTTTGGATTGCCATGATCAAATACTCTAGAAAATGTTCTTTTTTAGATAGATTCCAGGTCTACACATGGCTAACCAAGCAAACACAGACTACCGTGTGCTTGGTTATTTCTCTACGTGACTACTTCCCTATATAGGCTTTCCTCAGTGAAGTTATCTATTCCAGCAAGAACCAAAGCCTCAAGTCACCATGCATATGTCCTTCAGAGCAGAGGCACATAGTGAGCACAGGATCAGTCTGGTCCTACTCAAGATGCCGAGTCCCATACACACGCTTTGCCTTATCCCCTTGTTCGTTCCCAGCAGGAAGACAATTGTATAGGAAGTAGGAAAACACTGTCTTCACGTCATCCTGGCGATGTCAAGCACTTGCAGGAGAGAATTACAAAGACAATGTAACGAATCTCATGCTCAAATGGGCTTTCATGAAGTGGGACACTGTGCACCCAATGCACGACCCTCTGTGACACTCACTGACTAGTTGCCTCCACTCCTTCCCCTAGTGTGATTATAACTGGAAAGTCTCATCTGTCACTGACCTGCTTTGCTTTACATGTCTGCTTTGGCGTGGATATTCTTGAACAAGGCATTATTGTATTTCCATGTTCTTGAACTTTATAGAGACAGATCCACTTTCTGTGCAGTTTTCTAAGATGCTCCTGTTAGCAAGTGATCTGTTTCTGAGGCTCAACCAGCCATACTGATTTGCTTCCACGGCACTGCGCTGTCAATCAGGTACCAATATCCCTGGGTATAATTGTCTATCACTCTGGCAGCCATCAGACTGGGCTCTTTGACTACCACACTGATGCTGCTTGGCCCAACCTTCCATATGTCTCCCAGTGGATTTTTAGTTACCCGCTTCTGTATCTTAGTACTAGGAATGTAAATGTCCATTGCAGAGATCATCTTTATTTTTAATTTTTAGAGACATTTTTATTTATCTAGTCATCTTTTTATGACACATATATGTGAGTGTCTACATACGTATTTGCACACCACGTGTGTATCTGGTACTCATGGAGGTCAGAATAAAGCCTCAGGCCCATTGGAACTGGAGTTACAAGCAATGGTTAGCTGCCAAGTGACTGCTGGGAATGGAAGCCAAGTCCTTTGCAAGAGGTAGAAAGTGCTTTTAATTTCTGTGCCATCTCTCCAGCCCAAGAAGTTTGACATGATATTTGAAGGGTCAGAAGAATATCAATTCACACACATGTACTCACACACTTGTGCATCTATGCATGGTGTGGGACAATTGTCAATATTCTGTCAATTATGTTTTAAAAAAATACTGATTGGCCAGTAGCAAGGCAGGAAGTATAGGTGGGACAACCAGACAGGAAGTAGAGGTGGGTCAGTAAGAACAGGAGAATTCTAGGAAGGAGGAAGTCCATTGCTGCCCAGTCCTGCCCTGACACAGAAGAAGGAAGATGTGACCTACTGTGCTGAAAAAGGTACTGAGCCATGGGGCTAACATATACTAAAATGTGGGTTAATATAAGTTACAAGAGTTAATAAGAAGCCTGAGCTAATGGGCCAATCATTCATCATTAATATAGACCTCCGTGTGATTTCTTTGGGACTAAATGGCTGTGGGACCTGGTGAGAGGACAGAAACAAGACAGGACAGAAAACACTGACAACATTTGCACACATACCACACACATTTACAAAGTAATGTAAACCTCATCCAGGGAAACATTAAGGCAGGCATAGAATATTTATATTCCTGTAAACATACAGATATGACAAGCTAAAAGCAGTATTAGAAAATGGGCCATGTATCATCAGCATTTAATCTCAACTCTACCTTTCTTACTTATCAAGAAGACCAAGAACAAGTAGCAATTCAGAGCCTCTAGGGATCAATGGAATTATAAACAGGCATAATCCGAAATATTGATGTTGACAACAACATGCATGCTTATGTTGCCATCATGCCCAAGTAGAGAAGCCACAGAAAGGCTTAATATTTCTTACTGCAAACTATGACAGATATTAGGGTGGAAACTGGACTTTGGCATTTCCACCAGCACCTGTTGTATAGACCTATGGGAATCACTATGTAGGATTTGGTTCTGTCTCTCTAAGGTTGATAGACTGAAGAACTAACTCTTGGGGCCTCATTGCATGAACTTATTTGGAGAAAAGATCCTTGCAGATAGAATCTGGTAAATAGTGATAAGGTTATATGGAGGTAAGAGTCCCCCAATCCAGTACTTGCATAAGGGGAAACATTGCATGTGTGTGACATGTTCATGTACCACATACACAGAGACATATGCATACACGCATGCCATACACATGTTTGCACACACACAGAGGAAAAATCTCTTCTGAAATAAAACAAACAAACAAAGATTATGATGTTGCTTTTATAAGCCAGAAACACCATATACTACTAAAATAAAATAAAAAGATGACCTAAATTCCATTCTCAGCATCCATGTGGCAGCCCACAACTGTAACTTCAGTTCCAGAAAATACAATAGCCTCACAAACATACCTGCAGGCAAAACACCAATGGACATAAATTGAATATAAATAAATGTTAAATTAAAAAAAAAAGCCCTAAACTCAGGACTTGGGCAAGAGATACAGAATAGAATTTCCCTAATAGCCTTTATCTAGAAGCAACCCTGACATCTTGATCCTGGTGTGCTCAGTATTCTACAAACTGTGGTTTGGGGCATTTTGTTATAGCAACCATAAAAAACAACATACACTTGTCATGCTTATCATATTACATTATTCAGAGAAATTGTATCTGTATTTGGTCAGATTTATAAACCCCTTCATGGCTACAGAATAACCATCACTAGTTAATGCCAGGGAGTTGTTATAATGCGTATGTAAAATATGTTGTCAGCATTGAAAAGCTAGCCTCATTTGTGTGCAAATGAAATTTGATTCTGTATACTTAGTAGCGCTGAGAACTCAGTGACATATCTGTTCTTATAGCCTATTTGGTGATCAGAAATATGAAGAATCTTTCTTCAAATCAAGTTGGAAAATATATTACAAACCATAACTATGTCTTTGATTGAAATTTAGATGTAGGATTGTTATTTATTTAGATGTAGGATTGTTATTTATTTTAATATTACTTTTGTAAAAATAATACTTGTTTCATTATTCATTTGTGTACATGTGTACACATGTGTATGCATGTATGCATATCGATACCCATGGAGACCAGAAGGGGGCATCAGATCCCTAGAACTGTAGCTATAGGCATTTGTAAACTGCTCAACAATGTGGAGGCTGGAAATTGAACTCCGGTCCTCTGAAAGAGCTTCAGGTGTTCTTAACTACTGATCTGTCTTTCCAACCCTCCAATATTACTTTTGTTAGTATCAGAATGGGGACACCTAAGTTCTCCTATAACATGGGGATAGTTTAGTCAATCATAACACATTTTAATTTTTTAAAAGAATACTTGAAATATACCATTAACTTACAAATGAAACTAGGGTCTCAAAAGCCTAGTACAGAGTCTCTTGGGGTTCTCAAGACTCTTTCCAAAAATTGTTAAAATCCAAATCACTTTTGTGATAAAGAGAACACACTGTTAGCTGAGAAAGAGTCATTCTTGCATTCATGTACACTGGGCGTTTTCAGAAACTATTGGCCATACTGTGAGTGTCTGACAGGGTTATCTTCCTTTCCAGTTGCACATTCACAGGAGATTGTATTTTCTCTATATACCTCAGCTAGAACAGTGTGCCCCAAAATCATTGAATGCAAAAGCACCTGTAAGAATCCAGCTGATTGTAACTATCAGATATTAAAAATATTTGTAGTACCATGCCACTGTGTTCACTAAACTTTTATTGACTTGAAAATTGAAAGTTATTATCACTAAAATTTATCCACTAGGTGAATGAGTGCAGTGAGCCCACTATACAATTTTTCAATACATATTTTCTTTCGGTTTCATATATAAAGTACATAAGGAGGACTCTGCAGCCCTCCACAGTATTTGAGTTGTGAAGAAGTATTGAGTCCAAAACATTAAGACTGATGGAATATGTGTTTTCTCGCCTTGATAAGCAAAAACAGGAAGTGAGACTCTGACACACTGGGTGGATGCTGAGTCACTGGGACTGATTGCCTGGGATTGATGAGTTTAAAGGTTTTCAATATTTTAACATCTTTTAAACATCTTATCTATGTTTCTAAAATTTTCCGCCTCAGAACATATTTCTTTGGCATCCATCAAGAGGCAATTTGTTTCCATCTGCACTCTGGTGTTTCACTTCAAAAACAAAATATCTCCCTGCCCTTAAGCCATTGTTTAGGACCTAAAGTTGCAAAGTGTCTCTTAATTATATTTTCATGAGTCTCAGCTCATAAAACTCTGCCAGATTTAAGGTCTACAGGCAAATTACCCATAAGCTATTTGGAGGTAGAATTTATCAAAGTAATTTGAGTTGCGCCAGCAGTTTGGAAAGAAATGGCCCTGAAAAACACCACCATACAGAAGGACCCATTTTCCAGGGACTACTCACACAAAGGCTAAGATGAACATTAATTTGTATTTAATTATTCATAGGTCCCATTACCACAAAATGTTAATATTGTCAATGATATATCCCAAAGATTTTGACTAACACATTCCTGTGTGGCTCTGATTGTTCCTTTGCTTGGTTTTGTTTTGAAGTCAAGTGGAGCCAGGCATCAGTATCAACAAATAAGTATTCAGTGTGTGACAATGAGCTAGGAACATAGGTCACACACCGTGTTCTTAATGCATTGTGGGATTGGTGGCATATGTCCTCACAGAGCTGCTATGAGCGTTGTATATTATAATACTTGACAATAATCCCAGAAGGGCCTAATTGATGAACGAGTGTTGCAAAACACCCAAGGCTATTTTTAGTTTTTTAAATGCTTCCAAATTTGTACTGGAATCAGCAAAATGGCTCCTGCACTTTCTTAGGAATAGTCTTTCTTCCAGGGATCAATCTTACCATCTTCTCTAGTGTCTAGGAATGTTCCCCAGCCTGCCCAAGATGCCTCTCTTCGGAATATCCAGAAGCTACACCACCTGGAGCATTTTCAGTTCTCCTTCTCTACCACAAGCAGGATTGTCTGCTTCTGGTATCTTCCACGTGATGCCCTGTACTGCTCTCTATGAGATCATACATCTCTCTCCTAGGTGGTTCGACATTTGCTCTCTGCAAGTCGTGGATTACAATAGTCTCCTTGCTTTCTCCTTTGTGATGGCCATTAGACTCGATCAAACTCCCACACTCTCCATTTATCATTATTACCTCGGGAATAATAGCATTCCGAAGAGAACTCTTCAGCAGGATGCTGACATGGGCAAATAGATGAGCCTTGCTTAGCCTTTTTGTCTTGTCTCTCTATCTCCATCAAGATTGGGAAATGTCTGAGATTGCTTCTCACACAGAAAGTTTTCCACAAATCTAAACTCTCATGTCTCAAAAGCTCTCCAAACCTCTTATCGTTAATTTCAGTTTTCTGCCAGCAAAAGCCTGGAATTGCTCACAGCAGAGAAGAGTGAGGATCATTCAGCAAGAAAGTATTACTGCTGTATCTGTATCTGATACAGAGAACTGGGAAATTCCCAAAAGACCTGGGTTTTTGCAAAAGCACCCCGAGGTCAAAACCCCAAATTTCGCAGATACAAATATCCTCAGTGAAATCCTATAGCTCACTCTCTAGGTGGTCTAACCGAGGGCCCATTTGTTTTAAAATGAAAAAAGAATATCTGCCATTCATATGATGATTATAAAACACACACACAAATCCTCCTTTCCATATTACCTTAAAGAGTGCAGAGTTTAGGAGGAGAAGAGCCAACTTGAAATTTTACTCATTTATACTGAATTCTGTTTAAATAGGAATTCTCCTTCAGTGTGTAAATTAAATCTGAACGGTGTCAGGATGTCATGTGTGAGAGCTCCCTGAACCATGCTAGATGTACTGTGTACTCAACATCAATGTTTTCAGTCACATTTGCTCCCCCACTTTCTACATACATGTTATGCAAAGTCTGAAATATTTTTAGGACTTAAGACTTCAGTAGAGAACTTGGCATCTACTTTTAACAAGGGAAAAAAATCTGTCAGTCATCCTCTTTGAAGCATATCATTCTCCCACATCTACCCATCAGAATCGGAGCTGCAGGATGACAGTCAAAGCTGTTGTTGTTGACATGTTCTTCATCACTGCTAGTGACTTTAATATTTTGTGAAGTGTTGGGAAGACTTGTTCTCTAAGCTTCATTTTTTCTGCACCCTTGCCTCATATTGTCACCAACATGCACCTTCTTTTTCTTCACCGTTTTCATGAGTAAGAACAGAGCAGTAGCATCATGATCCAACACATTTTCCACCCCATAGCCTCATTTGCCAAAGCTAAGCCAAAAAAAAAAAAATGCTTCAAATTCTTCTCCATATGCTCCTAGCAAGCCCCTTATGGTCTTAACAAACCTTCTATCGATCTGTTTATTAATCTCTTTGCAGTTATAGTACTTACCCAGTTTTAATGCATCTATCTTTGCTTACATGTATGTAGGTGAATTCAAAATTATGCATATGAGTTTCGTCTGCAGTGTTGTAAAGTAAGGTGTGTAGATTGCATATGTATATAGGTGCACATATGCCCATGTGTGTCGGCAGGGCATGCATATGTTCCTGTGGGCTGTCATACAAATGAACAATAGATATTTGAGTTCCCTTCTCTTTGGAAACTGAGAGAACTCAACATTTTAACCTGTTCGTTCTTATGTAAGCTGGGTTAGTTGAAACGCTGTGGGCTTACCAGGAGGAAATAGCTTTCGCAGGCTCTCACTGTCTCTGTTATTTCTCCCTCCCCGGTAGACAGTCTCCCTCCCCGGTAGACAGGCTCTACTGACGTGAGTGCTTGCGATGAATCATCCTTCTGATAAAGGCGGGGACAAGACGCTGTTTAATGAAGTAACTTTAAAAGAACCTATCTATTTGACTGTGCTAAGAATTATTGATAAACATATATATGCTCTTTTGATCTCTCCGTCCTGTGTGAATTTGCTCGTGCTGATCTGTTTCATCAATGGAAACTATGAAATTCCATGCCTAGCTGAGCTCAAGCAAAATAAAAACCTTCCCTTGGCTACGCTAAAATGAAAGAGAACAAGAATCATGGCAGGTTGTGTGGTTCCCCTAGGGGTCAGCAACTGTCTGCCCTGATTTGGGGTAGTAAAATCCAATTTATGCTCAGCCCACATGGGCTGGGAAACAGCAGGTGACCCCACTGGCTTGCAGAATTTGGGCTCCTTCATTTCGGAAACTGCACCAAACACATCAATTTCAGTGGCAGGCAAGAGATTAGGAGAGTATCAGATGGACATGAACAAATTGCAATCATTAAATACAAACCGTCACTAACTCAGTAGATCAGAACCAGAGCCATACTCCAGGTTAGATACCCAGGATGAAAACTCAGCGTGGCAGGAAGAAGCGATGCCAGGGACCATCCCTGCACCAATTGCGGTAGCTTCCGGAACAGTTTGTACGCAGGCACAGCTCGTATTATCCCACTGTGAAGCTACCCTCAGGGACTCTGCTCCATTGTCCATGGAATGAAATTTAAACTTTATTTTGAGATTTGACGGCCATTACCATTGAGCTTCACGTGTCTCTGCAGTGGGATTGCCTGACCTCGCTTCCTTGTGCAATCTCAAAATGACTCAACAGTTCCCACGCAGATCCAGACCCCTGGAGCTACCTATATGAAATGCTTTATCAGGTTTCTCCTTTAATGCCAGAACGAGGCTGTGAAAACCCAGTCTCTTGTCTCTTGCTCTTTTTTAAAATTTTATTTTTATTGAGCTATACATTTTTCTCTGCTCCCCTTGCTTCCTCCCCCCTCCCTTTCTATCCTCTCCTGTGAGCCTTATGCTCCCAATTTACCCAGGAGAGCTTGTCTTTTTCTCCTTCCTATGTAGATCCATGTATGTCTCTCTTAGGTTCCTCTTGGTTGTCTAGGTTCTCTGGGGTTGTGGACTGTAGGCTGGTTTTTCTTTTCTTCATGTCTAAAAGCCACTTATGTATGGGTGACTACATATTGCATTTGTCTTCCTGGGTCTGGGTTATCTCACTCAATATGATTTTTTTCTAGATCCATCCACTTGCCTGCAAATTTCAAGATGTCATTATTTTTTTTACCACTGTGTAGTACTCCATTTTGTAAATGTACCACATTTTCTTTATCCATTCTTCAGTTGAGGGGCATCTAGGTTGTTTCCAAGTTCTGACTATTATGCATATTGCTGCTATGAACATAGGTAAGCACATGTCCTTGTGGTATGACTGAGCTTTCTTTAGGTATATACCCCAAAATGGTATTACTGGGTCTCTAGATAAATTGTTTTCTAATTTTCTGAGAAATCACTATACTGATTTCCAAAGAGTCTGTACAAGTTTACACTCCCACGAGGAATGGAGTAGTGTTCCCTTTACCACACATCCTCTCCAGCATAAACTGTCTCAGGGTTGTTTCCATTTGCATTTCTCTGATGGCTAAGGATGTTGAGCATTTCCTTAAGTGTCTTTCAGCCATTTGAGATTCATCTCTTGAGAGTTCTCTGTTTAGGTCTGTACCCCATTTTTTTTAATTGGATTGTTCTTTTGATGTCAAGTTCCTTGAGTTCTTTATATATTTTGGAGATCAGCCCTCTCCAATGTGGGGTTTGTGAAGATCTTTTCCCATTCTGTAGGCTGTCATTTTTGCTTGTTGACCATGTCTTTGCTTTACAGAAGCTTTTCAGTTTCAGAAGGTCCCATTTATTAATTGTTGCTCTCAGTGTCTGTGCTTCTGGGGTTATATTTAGGAAGTAGTCTCCTGTGCCAATGTGTTTAAGTGTACTTCCCACTTTCTCTTCTGTGAGGTTCAGTGTGATTATTTTTATGTTGAGGTCTTTGATCCATTTGGACTTGAATTTTATGCATGGCAATAGATATGGATCTATTTTCATTCTTCTACATGTTGATATCTAGTTGTGCCAGCACTATTTGCTGAGTATGCTTTCCTTTTTATTTAATATTTTTAGCTTCTTTAGGTGTTCATAGATGTGTGGATTGATATCTGGGTTTTCAATTCAACTCCTTTAGTCCTCCTGTTTGTTTTCATGCCAATACCAGGCTGTTTTCGTTACTGCAGCTCTGTAGTAGAGTTTGAAGTCAGGATTGGTGATGCCTCCAGAAGTTCCTTTATTGTACAGGATTGTTTTTGCTATCCTGGGTTTTTTGTTTTTCCATATGAAGTTGAGTACTGTTATTTTGAGGTCTGTGAAGAATTTTGCTGGGATTTTGATGGACATTGAATCTGTAGATTGTGTTTGATAAGACTGTCATTTTTACTATGTTAATTCTACCTGCCCAAGAACATGGGAGATCTTTACATTTTCTGGTGTCTTATTCAATTTATTTCTTCAAAGATTTAAAAATCTTGTCTTAAAAGTCTGTCACTTCTTTAGTTAGAGTTACTCCATGATAGTTTATATTATTTTATTTGTCTCTGTTTTGGTTTTCAAGTCTTGAATCATTTTTTCACCTGTTTGATTACTTTTCCTTGGTTTTCTTTAAGGGATTTGTTGATTTCTCCCAATTTTTTGTTTGTCTTTTCCTCCACTTCATTGAGGGAATTTTTCATTTCCTCTTTAAGGGCCTCAATCATTTTCCAAACGTTATTTTTAAGGTCATTTTCTTCTGTTTAATCTGTATTGGGTGTTCAAGTCTTGTTGTTGTAGAATCACTAGTTTTGGGTGATACTGTGCTGTTCTTTGTGTTGTTGGTTGTGTTCTTATGTTGTTGTCTACCCATCTTTTCCTCCAATTGGTGTAGTTATGGCTGTATCTCCAGTGATCACTCCTCCAGGTGCCAGTGGATCCAAGGCTCAGATGGTTGCTTCTTGAGGTGGAGTCAGGGCCACCTGACAGTGTTGCTCAGCACGGCTGGAGGTTCACTTGGCACTCCTGGAGGTTGCTCAGGCCTGATGCCTCTTGCTCTTGATTTCCCTCTCCTTCTCTTTCACTTTTGTTTTCTCTCTCTCTCTCTCTCTCCCTCTCTCCCTCTCTCCCTCTCTCCTTCCCTCCCTCTCTCTCTCCCTCCTCCCTCCCTCTCTCTTTCTCTCCTCTCTCTCGTGCATTTATTTTTCCCGTGGTAGTTGTCAGTTTCTACTACAGCTAATATTGTATATCTATACACTTAGTATCTTTATGAACTGGGTCTTCATCAAGCATGCATCCTCTCATTACTTTAGAGTCCTTTGCATATATATGATATGTGAAAAGCATATTATTTGAGTAAGTGTGTAAATATATGGGAGGCATCCAACAGCAATATTAACTGTACACATGCACATGAACAGTGAGCAATTAGAAATATATTATTATTTTGTAAGCCAAATATAACCAAACCCAGGCTATTTTACAGGCAAATCTCACCCAGCTTTAACTCTCTGGTTGTTCTGATCTTACTCCCAGTGATCTAGAATAAGGAGCATTCATTGTAGATATTCATCACCCCTATTTTTACTTGCTAGATGTCAGTACCATCTGTGCTTGAGTTATGAGACATCCCAACACTTCAGAATGTCCCCTGGGGGCAAAGTCATTGATCTAGAAAGTAAAAGGAAGATAATGGTTTCAAACATGACAATGACAAGAAATAGAAGGAAAATTACCGGCACTGACTATCCATCCATGCAGACGAAAACTTAAAGGCAAAGAGTAACAAGTCAAACTCACATATATGTAAGAAGAAATGTATTGAGTTGAATTTTTTCTAATTTAAATAATAGGTGAAATATATTATGTATTTCCTATCTCATGAACAGATTGAAGGAGAAAACAATGTGATGATTTTGTTCGATTCAATTTTTGGATTTTATGAAACCCAGTGACTCTTGGTCAAAACAGGCCGACAACAGCAACAAAACAACTCAGTAAACTGGGCATGGAAGTATTCTATAGCCTGTTAAAGGTTATATGATTTTAAAAGATAATATGTAATATTTTCAGTAGTAAAACACTGAAGCCATGCAAGAGTGGCTTCCTGTATTGAGGACAGTTTATCTCCTCTCTGATCTAACTATAATCTATCACTGTGTCTTATTAAAACAACCAGAATTCTAGTCCATGCACAAGACATTTGTTCAATATAGTATGTGTGTATGGTGTGAGTGTGGAGTGTGAAGGTGTGTAAGTGCTGGCACATATATGGAGACTGGAGAACATCTTGAGTGTTGGTCCTTACCTCACCTTTAACCTTGTTTGAGATGGCGGCATCTCTTGCACAATGCTGTGTGTGCCAGGCTGACTGGCCCATGAGCTCCTGAGAATCCCCCTGTCTACTCTATCCATCTCAGTACAAATATTCTGCAACTACAGATTTACTTCCTCATGCAATATTTTCGATAAATTTTCATTTTTAACCAAGTGTATATGTATAGGGGTATGTGTGGGACTGTGACCATGAGAGCGGGTTCTCTCTGAGGCCAGAAGGGATTGTTGGAGTCACTGGAACTAGAGTCACAGGTGACTGTGAGTTACCCAAGGTGAGTTCTGGAAACTGAACTTGGGTCCTTTGGGAGAACAGTATGAGCCCTTAACCATCTTTCCAATCTCCTCACCCAACATTTTCTATGGGTTCTGTGGATCTGAATTCTTATCTTCTAAAATACTTCTCCAACTGCTGACCTTAAAATTTCAAGAAGAACTAAGTGGCATGATTTCATTCTGTATGTAAGGGAACAAAATAAAAGATAATAATAAAAAATTAACAAAGGGGAAGAAAAATCAGAGGAAGAAAAATCAAAACAAACAGAAAAAGATCAATAATTTTGATCTTTTTGTGATTTTCCAACCACTGCATGTTTATTCTCCTGAAGAACAACAGAACAGTTCTGCCCAGACCAAATTGTTAGCTTTATAGCCAAAGCATTCCCATAACCCCAGAAACCATGGAAATAACATAATAAATGATTTGTATTGATAGAGAAAAGCTCCAGCGTTTTTTTTTAAATAAAGATAATCTTAATTTTATATTCATTTTTTTCTCTCAAGGTGTTGAATTAAGAAAAAATAAAATATGAACTGTCTGAAAGAAAAATGTCCCCATACTGACCTCAACATAGTGGGTTACTTCCCCCTTTCGGATTTTGGGTCTGAAATGGTTCACAGTCTACATGGTAAGGCATTGCTTTCAAATATATTTTTGAATAGTGAAGAATTAAAGATTTCACATTTGAAAGTTACCAAGCTCTCTGGGAGCCTAGGCAGTTTGGATGCTCACCTAACTAGACCTGGAAGGAGGTGGGTGGTTTTTGGACTTCCCACAGGGCAGGGAACCCTGAGTGCTCTTCGGGCTGATGAGGGAGGGGGCTTAATTAGGGGAGGGGAAGGAAAATGGGAGGCGGTGGCAAGGAGGAGGCAGAAATCTTTAATAAATAAATAAATAAATTTAAAAAAAAAAAGAAAGTTACCAAGCTCTCTTGTGACAGTTTTGGGATGAGGTCAAAGCTCAGAGACCATCAGGTCAGATACAAAACACAACTTATTACTTGAAGCGGTGCCTGTATCTATGATGTCATTACTTTCTTGGCCAGTTCCCAATCCAAACTTTCACAGGGTGATGTCTCTTTGCATTTGTTGCTGTTGCGTTATATAAATTTTGAGCCTGAGAAATGTCAATCCCTTCAAATAACTTCCATGCAAACGTACTTGGCATTTCCTCTACTATGAGAGACACTTGCTTTACAAATGAGATGGGAAATGTGGTTCAAAATAAACATCATCAATACCACTGTTTGCAAGATAAGCCAAAATGCAGAAAACTCATAGAGAGTTGTGTTGCAGTAAGATCTGCCTCCCTCCATTTCAAGCACCTTGGTTTGTGCCTAATTTTCTCATGACTTCATTCATCACTATGTAGCCACCCCAAATAATCTGACTGATGGGCACTTTAACCAACTGCATTCAATTTATCTCATACAACATTCAATTAAGACTATTATGAATGCTTCAATCAACAAGACAAAGTCAATTTGGAGTATTAACCTTTTCCCTTCTTTCTCTTTCCTTGGAGTCTAGGATTATGACCACTGGAGTCTATCTTTAAAACCTTTCTTTCCAGCCGGGCAGTGGTGGTGCACGCCTTTAATTCCAGCGCTCGAGAGGCAGAGGCAGGCAGATCTCTGTGAGTTCGAGGCCAGCCTGGTCTACAAGAGCTTGTGCCAGGACAGGCTCCAAAGCCACAGAGAAACCCTGTCTCGAAAAATCAAAAAAAAAAAAAAAAAAAAAAAAAAAAAAAAAAAAACCACAAAAAAATCTTTCTTTCCTTTAAATTTTCATATTGCTCTTTCTACTTGGCCTAGGTATCAATGAAGGCTGTGTTAATGACATTCTGCTTTAATTAGCCAGCTGGAAATTTAGCTCAATTCTAATATCTACTCCTTACCATTAGTTGAGACTGACTTGAATGTCTCTCCAGTTCAAATTTTGTCTTCACTATATTCATTTAATATCAAAAACAAATTTCATATCAAGTTTTCTATTGGATGGTTGCTACTGCAAAATAAATACCCATTTTTCAACATATACAAATATAAATTGTTTCTTTCTTGATGAGGCCTAGCAAGTAATTAGAGATATCTAAAATCACATACGGTTTGAATGATTTTTTTGATGATTGATGATATTAGTCTTGATCTCTAAGGATCCATCATTTTGCGTTTTATTATTTCTTGGCTTCCAGGCAAGAAGTATCATCTCAAGGGTGTGCCTAGTATCACCACAAGAAAGGTCTTCTATGTCTGGAGTATGGCTTGATGGGACTTCCAACTGAGTTTTGCAGCCAGACGGATTTAGACTTTAAGTTTGACAGAAAGAATCCTCCTTGCTGAGGTGATGCTGAGGACAGCTGTGAGCCTAGCCTGTCTTGAAAGACTGTCCATGGGATGACGGACACAGATCAGAAAGGCAAAGAGGCGGTGCTGGTGGAATGTCAGAGCGCATCCTGTATTGCAATTTTGACCGATTATTCAGTAGACTCCTCAAACCACATCCAGCAGGGGAATATCAAGTCCATTAGTTTGTGAGATTTGAGGCTCTTACAACAGTTTGAGACATTAACACCTACAAGGAACTCTCTTAACAACTCTGAAAGACCAAGGATTATTAATGTTTCTCCCTTCCTCATATTGCCACAAGACTAAGAATCGGGTCTGTTGCTCTCTCTCCATTTCCACAAAACTGGTGTGGCTCATCCCAATAACTGTATCTAAAGATTTTTTTTTTTACATTATTTCCTCACTTGCAATCAGATCATTTGTTTGGAAGAATCAAGAGTAAAGACCCAAAGTTTTCATAAATCTTACTCTCATGAATGACCTAACTATACTATCTCCTTTTCATTGTATAGTAGCCAGAGAATATACCAATCAACACACCAAGTAAAGATAATTTCAACATGACCAACAGCATACAAGAACTTTCAAATGTATATGTGGGGGTGGCGTGAATGAATGAATATCTGTATGTTTACACAAATTTCAATGGACATAAATTTACATCTTTTCAACACTTTCATCTTGATCATGAACACAAGTCAGTCTAGAGAAAGTTACATTTCTATGGACAGCCATATTCAATAGACAAACTGCCTCCCTCAGATGTGTGGATCCCATGAAGCTGAGAAAGGGAGACTCGAAAATGTTGAATCAGTATTTGAGGACTCGCTTCTAACACCAATACTATTGGGTTAGATTAGTAACTCTAGATGGGAAAGACTATGGAAGTTCCATGAGGTAACTTGACTTTCTGTGTGTTTGGAGATAAAGCTGAATTGCTAGAAGACAAACAGCAGCTCCATACTTGGCTTTAGTAGTATGACTAATTCTGACATCAATCATAAAAGCCTTAATGCGTAGACTAGCATTTACTAAGGGAAAAGACAGGATTCTCTTCCACCTAAAATCACACAGACAGAGGTAAGGCACCAGCAATAACCTTGAGAAACCAAAAGTTCTCACACTGCCACTCAGCGAGGAGCAAGCAAGACAGTTGCTACCTTCCATGAGATAATTAGGTATGGGGTAGTTATCATCTTTGAGGAAACCTACTGTTGTTGCTTTTCCAACTGCTACACACACACACACACACACACACACACCACAATACAGGTATGAAAATTAGAGAGTGACTTGCTAGAGTCTGTTCCCTCCTTCTACTGCATAGGTCTCAGGGGCTGAGCTAAGTCATTGTGCTTGGTGGCAAGTGCCTTCTACTGCAGAGTCATCCCACAAAACCAGATGCTTGTTTTTTAAGCAAAACTTTTTTAATCTTTTCTTTGAAGGTTGCTATAGTAGTTTCATTAGACTTTTGAGTATTTTAAGTCACTGTTTCTGCTCCCTGCTACAAAACTTGTGTGTAATCCAACTTTAAGATACTCCCATCAGTGCCACAAATAAATGTATCGTCTATACATCTGTATAAAAGAAGAAAATCCTAAATGTCATATTTAAGCCTCCTATCTTCATATCACAAAATGACTTATGCCATGACAAAGTAGAAAATGATATCTCTCCTATCTTTTGCTGTGGATTGAAAACTAGGTTCCATTTCCTTTAATGATGTAGTCACAGGATTTATATGTTCATTTAAACAGTCCCTCACCCATTGTTTCAGCTGCTTTTCTATTGCTGTAATGAGACACCATGATTGGGGCAGCTTATCAAAAAAATGTTTAATTTGCACTTATGGTTTCAGAGGGTTAGAGTCCATGATAGTGGAATGAAGGCATGATGGCATGAATAGCTGAGAGCTCGCTCTTGATTCATATGAAGGAGCAAAGAGAACTAACTAGGAATGGCAAAATTCTTTTAAAACCTAAAAGCCCAGCCCCAGTAACACATCTCCTAATTCTTCCAAACAGTTCCAAACATATGAGCCTATGGGGAACATTATAATTCAAACCACCATAGCTCTGCTTCTGCATGTGATCCTAATTAGACTCTTAGTTCACAAAAGAGAAAGAGCAGGCTAGGAAGCAAGAAGAGATCTATGAGAGTTGGATGGAGGTAAGAGAGGCTAGTGAGGGGTAAATGATAAAAATATGGCATACAGCCGGGCGGTGGTGGCGCATGCCTGTAATCCCAGCACTCGGGAGGCAGAGGCAGGTGGATCTCTGTGAGTTCGAGGCCAGCCTGGTCTACAAAGGGAGTCCCAGGACAGGCTCCAAAGCTACAGAGAAACCCTGTCTCGAAAAACCAAAAAAAAAAAGAAAAAAGAAAAGAAAAAACATTGCATACATGTTTGAAAAGTTGTAAAGAAAACCACTATTATATAAAATTAATACATAATAACAAAAAACTTAAAAATTAAGTACTTTTATTAATTTCTTTTATAATACTCAATTCAATTAATACTAATGAACTCTTCTTCTATGCCTGGCACTTTGCCATATAGTAGTAATGCAAAAATACACACATATGTGTGCTTATATGTATATAATATATATACCATATATAGCACATGTGATATGATGTATATTATTGCCATGCTTTTAAAAAACTTTGGATAGTGGGGAAGATAATTATTTTACCCAGCTATAAAGCCTTTGAGCTACAGTAGGTACTGGCCTGGCAAGATATACCAACTGTTGTAACAATTGCATGGATATCTGCAGTAACTAATCACTTTCTGCTTGAAATTAAAGCCTAACCCACAAGATGGGACTCACACTTTTTCCCGTTAACTAGGCTGAAAAGTCATGGCTGGTTTGTCTTAGACCCCAGGGGAGAACCTTATATTCTTATATTATTAATAGTAATAAATATCATTGTTATTAATAGTAATAAATATCATTAAGAAAAAGTAGAAAATTATAAGAGTCAGAAGTCATGAATGTCTGCAGTGAAATGGGGGTTTCTGGACATGACAACACCATTGCACGCTTGAACTCGTAGAAGCTATGGCTGCACACACCATATCTATGCAAGATCAAGGCAGCCCAAAATCCCAGCAGAGATTGAAGAGGAGCTGTGAACTCCCTTCACTAGCTGAGGAGCTATTGTCAATTGATGGCTCCTTAGTGAGGGAGAGACGATTCTCTTCAGGGATGTGGCTCCTGAGTGGTTACCCTTGCTCTTTGCAGATGGTCCTACATCCCTGCCCATTAAGGAAGCATTATATTTTTTAAGGATTACATAAAATTAGGAGGGAACGGGTGTGGGAGGAATGGGGAGCACTAGAGAGGAAAGAACAGGAAGTGGGTTTTTATCAATACATTTACATGTGGGTATAAAATTCCACAACAATAAAAAAAGAAACTAAAGTAGTTTTTTAGAAGAGATCCAAGCTAATCATCTCTTGTGATCTGTGTGACAGTGGGAATATCCACGGGCTTCAAGAGCAGAGAAGTGGGTGGCCATCTTTCCCTAGCAAATGGACAGAGTATGAAAACTTCCTGAAACCTACCTTGAATAGAATTTAAATAATTAAGGGACAATTGACAAGCAGAGGCTGATTCTCCTGTGCCACAGGAAGCACAGAGGGAGATACACTGAGAGAGAACAAATAGGAAAGAAAGCAGAGACAGGATGAACGATGCTTCTCAGACTGTGATGCGCCCAGTTGCGCATGAGTGAGCACAAAGGGAGATGCAATGAAAAAGGAAATCAAAACATAACAATATGGACGGCTGGCAAAGGACTTTGACATGTTTTCAGTTTGAAGAGGCCTCACTATACAGCCCAGGTCAAACTTGAACTCGGATTAATCCGCCTGTCTCTGACTGCTGAATGCTAGGATTCCATGCATGACTCACCACACCCTGACATGCAGCTCTATTTTGCATCCATGGGCTCTTTTTCTGGTCTTGAGGATGTATTAAAGGTTTGACAGGAGAATTATACATCAGGTTTGAACCAAATAAAGAAATCCTCCAAATCACTTTACATGGATAATTATAATAACTCAAAACAGGCTAAGTTCTGGACAGAAACCCAGTTAACAACACATTTAATTTTATACATTGGGCCTTAAAGGGGGTGAACTCAGGCCATACTCAAATGGTGAAATTGGCAGCTTCTAAGCAAAGGGAATGAGGAAGCATGAAGAAGGAATCATTATGGTCCATTTTTAGCTACTATAATAAAATATCTGTTATACAATAATTTTACAAAGAAAGGAGTTTTTTGCTCATCATTCCAAAGAATATCAGCCTTGTTTTGGTTCCAGAGAGAACCTTATGAGATGGCAGGTGGTGAATAGGAGAACACCCCACAAACAGGAAGCTGTGGAGGCTAGTGTTTCTTATCTCTTTTGAGGGCAAACCTCAACTGACGTAAGGAATTCTCCTTTCTTAACGTCTTGACAACATCACCCTATACCACTATTCTTGGGACCAGGCTTCAAACACTCGAGTCTTTGTGGGGGACACTCAAACCAGAACAGACACAATCCCACAATTCTAATCGCACATTTCAAAGGTGGCTTACAGGTTCAGATGAACATGACAAGGGTGGGTATCCTCTGAAAAGTATAAGTCAATTAGGACTGAAAAATATAAGTCAATTAGGACTGCATCCACAAATACTTAAACTAAATCCCTTGAATTACATGTGACTATCTAGCTAATATAATTAGAAAGGTCTGGTGGGAATAACCCTGAGAAGAAATATGTCATGGACTGGAGTGACAGTGGGGAATTAATAAATTGGACTAGAAGGGGCATGAGGAACCCCAAAAGGGAGTGGGAGATTGGGAAGAGGAAAAGGAGTGGGTCCTGGGGTTAGCAAGATAAGGATGAGAGGACAAAAATACTCATTTGGAAAGAATAAGAGATACTAAGTGCAAGAAACTGTCGGTGATGTAGAGGTGAAGACAGGAGGATCCTGGAGGCAAATTGCCAGCCAGTCTAGACAGCTGATGTGAAGTTCATGGAGAGAACCTGTCCATGAGAATGAGGTGGACAGCTATGGAGGAAAACACTGATGACAACCTTCAGCTTCTATGTGCATTTGTACTACGTGTACATGGGCAAACACATGCACGCACATGCAGACAACACCACACACACACACACACACACACACACAGAGAGAGAGAGAGAGAGAGAGAGAGAGAGAGAGAGAGAGAGAGAGACCCAAACTAAGAATTCCTTTGTCTGTACATATTACACACATGCTTGGCATGGTACAGCATGCTGAGAGAAAGATCATGTAGAGAATGCCCTGACAGAAGTAAGAAGATGGCCTCTAGTAAAGCTGTTGAAATTGTGGGCGTCTTCTGCCAAAAGATCATGTGGTTTCATTAAGGAAGAGAAAGGAAATGGCCTGAGAGTACTTCTAAAATTGTACCCTAGAGTCAGGATAACACACCTCATGACCCACAGACAAACCACAGCCACAGTTCCAAAACTCTCACATCAACTATTTTCTTCTGTGTGCATGCCCCAGAAAGTATAACTGGAAGAAAATAGTTCTGCAGAGTTCTATTGAAAATGAGCAGAGAGGAAGAAATTAAAAGAAAGAAAAATAGACTCATATAACCAGGTTTGTAGCTACAGATCAGGCAGCAACATCTACTAGCCCACTGTCTGCTGTGTTGATCAAGTGTGATAGGGCACGCCTTCATCATGTGACTAAGAGCATGACAAGAGAACAGGCAGCAACAGGACCTGGTGTCCCTCAATGCACTTCCCAGCAGGTGGTTCTCTGCCAGAGCCGCCTCAACACCCAGGATGTATTTGTTCTGTGTTGCTCAGCAAATCGGTTGCTTCTCCAGATGCCATGAGGTTCCTTTATATTGTGTTGGCATTTCCCTTGTTAAAAGAAGTTAAAAGTATATTGTTCTCTAAAATACTGAGAGGGTTAAATTGCCCTTCAGGATATTCAAAGGGGCTTACAAAGTGCTTGGCCTGATGACTAATAAGCAAACCCTTTCTGTGTTTCTTTTCTCCTGCCCGCCTCCCTCTTTCCCTTCCCACAATCTTCCCAGGAGACATCTGCACCTTCAGATAAAAATCCTTAAGTCTTAGAGCAGAAGTGTCAGTTTTCTAAAACTTTAAATTATTTCCATGCTAATAAGCTCCCCCAAATTGGGAAAGTTTATTTGGAAGTGTCCCTAGAGGCAAGAAGGCCTTCAAAAGCCCAGGAGTTCTCCTCAGTTCGTTGACCTTCACCAGAGACTTGGATGCAGCAATAAACACTCCCAAGTTACTGCATGACTCAGCCTCTGCTGGGGCATATGCACACTTTTCCATCTCATTAACAAAATGCTTATTCTTCATAAAACCTTGAAGAAAAAACAATTCTCTCACCCCCAAAACAACCTCTCAATTCCCATCTCTAAAGCTGGATTAACCCTCACAATACAAAAAGGAAAATCCTTTTCTTTTTCAGTAAAAATGACTCTCCTCACCAGACTCAGCAAGAGATAGTGTCTTTTTTGATTCTCCTGAACTATATGGCACTTTTTGACATACACGTACAAGCTATTGTTTTGAGTCACACGCAGATGTCCAAAAACACCAGGGAAGAGGGTAACCAGAAGGCTGGCAAGGGAAGATACATGCCCTTTATTACACACAGAAGGACCTTCCCATCCCTTGTGAAGGGAGCTATTCCCTTAGTGTACATATAGGCTTACAACAGCGTTAAAGATCATTTAAATTCATGGTTGATAAGCTAAATAATTGAAGCAAAAAGGGAAGACACAGGAATATGCTAAAGCCAAGAAAAGTAAGCTAATATTTATAAACAATAGGATAAATACTAAATATAGGAAATATAAGACACTGAACGCCATCACAGTTAAAAAGCATTGTGTGCAGAGGCAGCGCCCTTTAGGTCACCGCTGCACAGAGCAGTGAGGAAGGGAACCTGATCGGCGAGTCTCCTGTGCCTTACAAGTGTTTCCATCCCAAACTGACACCACCAATGGCGGATCTGACTTGTAAGTTTCAAGTTCTTGGAATTTCATTCATATAAATTAGATCCATCTACAATAATGGGAAAGGGCGCGTTAGAAAGAAAGCGGATATGAGAGCTTCAGTAGGAACTGACATACTTACAAGGCACTGGGGTGTTATATGACAGCAAACTAATGTCAAATGGTGTCATCATCCCCTGAAAAGAATGTATGCTTCCCTATGTAGGGTTACCAGCCTGCTGCTGTTACAAAAGAGACAGGATATCTCAATTATCATGGCTTTACACCAGTCTTATGTGAGTATTCTAGATGTAAGAGCAAAGGAGACCATCAGCAAGCCATTCTCCAGGTACCTGCTAAATACTGTAATCCAGTTTCCCTGAGCCTCTTTCATCTTCACCATCCTGGGTCACTCCCACACACCACAGAAGGACCAGAAGCTGGGTCTCTGGTGACTGCAAGAATTGTGAAGTCTATAAATACTGGCTTGACAAACAATGAGTCCGTATTTTGCCAGGATCTCAATCACAATTCCTGTCAAACCGGGCGCTGCCATTCAAATCTGCTTCTCGTGGCGAGACTGACCTGCCAAATTAAATATCACTGTACCAGTCAGCACTTGGCATTGGTGACCAAGCTGGTAACTCTTAATTCTACCAAGCAGGAGAGAAAGAAATGAAATGATTAATGGCGAGACTAATTAATAACTTGCATGAGGTATTATGGCTCTAAAATTTATAGTGATTTGGAACTAGAAGCATCAGAAAACTGCGGCTATCCTGTTGAACACACCCTCTCATCTGATCTTAGAAGTCAAGCAAGTTGGGTCCTGGTTGGCACTTTGATGGGAGAAATACAGAAAACTATGAAAAGCAGTAAGCTGGAAATACCAGAAGGTGCAGGCTCTTCAGTATTGTCCCTAATCACACTGGAAAACAGCAGAGCTGGGCAATCTCATTGTAATTTTGATTTTTTAAATTTTACTTCATGGCTCATGATAGCAAGTTTTTCCATGAATGTGTTCACCGTTTGAGTTCTCATCAGACGTGTCTATATCATGTCTATAGCTTCTAAACTGGATTGTTTGGCTTGTTTTCTCTTTTGTAATATTGGACGTTTTAATCCCCAATGCACCCTGGCTATCATTCTTTCATTAAACAAGCACTTCAATGGTTTTCTCCCGTCCTGTCAATATGCTGTTGTACAGAGAATGCTTTCTAGTTTGATTTTCTCCGATTTGCTTAAATGTATGCTTCTTGCTTGTGCGTTTGGGATCTAAACTCCCCAAATCACTGCCTATTGCTAATGTCTTAAAACTGCCCCCCCCCCCCCCACACACACACACATCTGGAGCCTCCTGTCCTGAGGAGCAGTCACTGTTCTACACCTGAGACCCTATAAACGAGGCCTGTGTTTTCCTGTGTGGTTCTGACCTTGTGTGATAGGATGCAAGTCATGTATTAAAGACAAAAGAAGTGTTAGAAGATAAAGAAGAGGGTATATATGACCACGCTTATCTTGAGAATTCCTAAGCTATTTTTGGACTTAATGGTTTACAGCAGTTCATGTGCAGTTCATGAGGATGAAGGGCCCTGCCATTCTAAATGTGCCCATGAGAGGTGTTATCTTCTGGTTATGTGCTGTATTTACATCTGTACTTGATGCGCCAGTGACTGATCCACACCAACGTGTCCACCATGTGCAGCTAGCTAACAGCTGCAGTGTTCGTTCCCTGCACATCAACATGAGTTCCCCAAAAAAGAGTGATGCGGACAGAAATGGATTTGCAATGATACATTGCTGTAGGAAATCCTTCAGCCAGTAGCTTTTAAGTCGCCCGCCCACTTGGGCGTGACCTTTTATACTATAAATGCCAATGTAAAGCATGCGCTTGCTCTCTTCTGGCTGCTGTTCCCAGTTCGAGTAGAGGACTGTGATCTGTGAGTTTACCCCTAAATAAATAACCCTTTATTGTACTCAGTTCTGACCTAGTGTTGGATTTCTTTTTAACGTCTGTCTTCAATAAATGAATTGCAACAATAAAGAGGGCAATAAAAATCAACCATTGTAAAAACTGAAAGGGAAAAATAATACTCAAGGACATGTGACTCTTTTGCTAAGAATCATATTTCAAAGGATTTCTAACCATCAAATTAAATATTCCTATGTTCAATATGTGCTTTTCTTGTTTTAAAAATAACTGCGTAACTCTTGAGTACTCTCCAGATATCACATAGCCAACACATTGCATAAATAGTATCTTGGAGACCAACCACATCTTATGAGCCAGCATTATCCACCCCAGATGATTTGTATTCATGTATCTACAGTATGTAGTTAGAGAAAACTACTGCGTTAGCATTCAGTTGGTCTCAAAGGAGGCAAGAAAACTCACCAGCACAATAATTGTCAATCATAACTAAGAATAGTCAGAACCAAATAATATTGCTCAGGATGCCATGCAAAAATCTTTAAGATTTTTTAAAAGCACAAAAGTTAAAAAAGAAAAAAACTAGAAGCATTTTTTCTGGGAAACTGGCAGCCAATTTCCAAGAGGCTGGAAAGAGCAGCTACTCTTAGACTCTGCCTGATAACTGAACAATTACTGTCCACCTAAGACAGAAATCATTCTTGTGTTGTATTGAGATAAATCAGGACATGCAGCAGGGGTTTGGGAAGAAGAGTATCTTAAGTAGTCATTACATTGGATTTTTTTTTTTTTTTTACCTAGTAGCACTGCACAGAGAACACTGGGATTTGCAGTTAACACAAAAGATAGGCTGATATCACACCTGCCAGTGAGAAGCCCACAGAAAGTAGAACACCCTTTATCTAGAGCTAGAGTTAACCCTGTGTCTCTTGACAAGGGCACTGGAGCGGTATCAACATCAGCACCTCTGCAGAGCCATTTAATAAATAAAAATAGACTGTGAGCGATACCAGTGGTAGATAAAATGTTAAAGACTCTGAGGCTGCAGTATGGCAGAGGTTCTACAGATTCTTGTATTTCAGAACTGACGTTTGCTTGAGCTAAAGCTACTTATATTAAAACACCATTAATTCTACATAAAATCAGCAGAATTGTGAAAAGTATTTGAATAAGATCCAAGTTGTTGTTGTGCACTACATAAATATAAATGTTGCCTGGTCTTCCAAAACAGCACATGGTTTTTGGCCAGTAATTTGTCATTAATACCTTTAACAATATATTGCCAAGCTATTTTCATGAGTCAATAAAGAATTGTATGTGTGTGTGTATGTATGTAGAAATGTATGTATATGTGTATATATGTATATGTGTGTGTGAGGATAAATAATAAAATCATAAACTCTATATAAACATCCTTTTTCTATTTTTCTTAAAAAATCTTTCTTGAGTTTTCTTCTAGTGGCTTAATAATGCAGATCTTGCAATAGGTACTGATTCAGTTTCGATTGATTTTTATATTGGGTGAGGGAAAAAGATCATTTCTGTTTTATTCATTTGACTATGTAGTTTACCCAACACCATTTATTGAAGAGTAGCACTTCTTTAATGCATCATTTTGTCTCTTTTTATCATGGATCACTTAGTTATAAACACATGAACTTACTTCTAGGCACTCCATTCTATTCCTTTGGTCTGGGTGCCAATTTTTTAAATCAGTGCTATGTTGTTTTGATCAGTATAGCTTTGTAGTATATTTTATAACTATACATAATAATGTATTCATTATAATAATTTCATACATACATATATATTTGTTTGTTTGTTTGTTTATTTATTTATTTATTTATGATCCATCAAGCTTAGGATGGATTTCAGGATCCTGGGTGAGGGATTTTTTACTTGCTGAAGGAAGGAGACATTTTCCTTAGTGGGTGCCTACTAAGGAAATTGCTCATTCTCCTGTAAATGACCATGGGTGACCCTAATGTGATTTAAATGAAAGATTAACCATTCATATTTACTGCAGATATTGATATGGTTCATAGCTGCAACCTGCGTTGTTTTTTCATCTCTTTCCTTTGGTCGTTCCCATCTCCTTGAAATGAAATCTTTCCTTTTTTTAGTATTGTCTTTTATTTTCTACATTGGCCTTTTTCCTACTCTCTTTTCCTCTCTCTCTCTTGACCTAATAATGCACACTGTTTTCCTACCAAAGTCATTTTATAATCAACACTCAACATCTCTTTCTTGTGGCCTTTTATATACACCACTTTCTAATACCTATGTCTTACTTTATATCTAATGTTTCCCATTCCTTAAAATAAAATTTTTAATGTTTTGAAGCTAAATTTTTATTTTGGAGATTTTGATGGACTTACAACATTGCTCCCTTCTTGCTCTTCCCTTAAAACTCTCCCATATTCTCCTCCCCACTCACTTTCAAGTTCATGGCCTCTTCTTTTACTAATTGCCGTTGCATGCATATATGGATATTCATATGTATTCCTAATTATAACCTGTTCAGTCTGTATATTGTTACTTGTATGTATGTTTTCAAGACTAAACATTGGACACTGAACCACCAATTATGGTGATCTTCGCTGGGGAAGACCACTTCTTCTACTCCCAGCATTCCTCTCTTGCCTATAGTTCTTTGTGTAGGGTTGAGGCCTTATGGGATTTTTTCATCCACATTAGCATGTCTGCTGGTGTCATCTGTGATCAACTCAGATTAGGCAGTCATGTTGGTGTGAGTTTAGGGGTGACGTTTCTATCATAACTTAGTAGTAAAGTCCTTGCACGAGGGCCTCAATTCAGTCCTCAGAACCCATGGAACTAAAAAGTTGGGTATGATGGCTTTTAGATGTCATCTTAACTCGGGAGGCCGAGATACAGACTTTGGACTCAGTGGTCACCCAACTTAACCAAATAAGTGAGCTCCAGGTCAGTGAGAGACATGGTCTCAAGGTTTATAGCTGCTGAGAAGAAACACTAAGATTGACTTTGGTCTTCCACACTCATGTGTGCACATGTTCACATACATCTGAACACACACATGCACACGCACACACACACACACACACACACACACACACACTAGCTGATGGTCATCTCACTACACTTCAATGCTTCCAAAATCCAGTCTTTGTCTTTTTTCTAAAAGTGCACTTTCGTTGTACGCTTGTTTCCTTTTCATCATCCGGCCTTCATCTTTGCTGAAGGAGAAAAAGCAAAATCAATTTTCTATTAAGATTCTGTTTCCCACTGCTGAATTACTTGATCAAATCATCATTTGCGCTGTGTCTGGTCAGTAGGCAATGTTTTATGTGTCTGGAGAAAAATAATAGAGAGGAAGACAAATGTGCCCTGATGATGATGTCATTTTGGTCGAAGCCTGCTCTAACAGGTCTCTAGTCTTTAAGAGGCAGGGTAACTCTTGGGTCTCTGGGTAGATAATGAAGTGGTTTATTTTTTAATGGGAATTTCAAAATCACCCTACCATTATGTTACACAGCAGCTAAACTAGGTTCAGAAACATATTGTGAAGGAGGTAATTTTACTCTGGGAATAATTCACATTGGCAAAAAGTACTAAGTCGGACTCTGGGTGTTTTTAAGTATTAAACCAGCTAGGACTATGCTCAAGAAATAGAGGCTGGAAGGATGATACAGAAGTTAAGAGGTCCTTATTCTTACACAGAACTCAACTTTGGCTCTAATCACCTAAATCAGGCAGCTTGCAATCACCTGCAGCTCCAGTTCCAGGGTTCTGGTGTCCTCTGGCCCTACAGGTGGTACACACCTAAGGTGGACTTAAACACACCATAGATGAAAATTAACAAATCATTTTTAAAAAGGAAATGCCTGGTATGAAGTCACAAGAAACTGTCATAATGAGAATAAAATTCATAATAGCAAGGTTATCTGACCACAGATAAAATTAGGAACTAAGCTTGACATAATAGAGATAAAATTAAGGGCCCAGACTAATGAAAGTCTTGTACTCTCTGTACCGTCAAACACATGATTTTCTTCCAGAATGTACGTAGAACCGTTGTGTATTCATAAATTATTATTATCATCATTATTATTTCCTTTGGAAAAGTTATGACAAAGGAGGTGCTTGTGCCAGGAATTTTCTGGATACTAGAGAACTAAGACTCCAGTCAAATAGAACTCACATTCCAGAAAAGGAAAAATGCACAGTGTGGGGAAAAACAAGCATATGAATGTATATATATTTCCATGGGTATTCTGAAGAAAGCAACAATAAGATTAGCTTTGTTTTTGGGGTAGGCTCTTTTCCATGGAATGGTTAGCAGAGTCTCTACCTGGGGAAAACAGAACCTTCAACGGAATGAGGCATCCAGTCCTGCAAACCTTAAGGAGAACACTCCAGGAACAGAGAACAGTGAATACAAAGGTTCTGAGACAAAAGCCAACATGGTCCATTCAAGGTATGAGAGGGAGACCAGTAGTAAGTGCTGGACAGAGACAAGAGATGACCTGAGCCAGTTCACACAAGCAGACAAGCCTTAGGACATACACACAGGACCTGGATCTTATTCTCTGTGTTGGACTCCTTTGGGAAGGGGGGGACTTTGAATGATAAGGTGCACATCCTTTAATTTCAATTTTGGAAAAACAAATTAATTTGCTATCTATGTGGAAAACTAGTACTGGGGAGCAGGGTTAAGAGTAGACACCACTATAGCATCACTGTTAGAATGCATGGTAGGAAAATAGACAGGAGATGGTGGTGGATGCCACAGAGACAGCAATGGAGATGCAGAGCAGGCAATGGCTACAGAACATATTTTTGAAAATTGTTTCCCAGGAAGATGACAATGGGGTAATCAAGGATGGAACCAGGGACCTTTGCCTAGTAAATTTGCTAATGGTGATGGTACTTCCCAAGACAGGGGAATCTCAGGGAAGACAGTTGGTTATTGGCAGCAGTGCAATCACCAGTTTGATTGATTAAACAAAATAGGGTTGAGATGTACACGAGAAATCTGAGCAGAAATGTTAAACAGGGTGTTGAGAATTAGAAGTCTTAGAGGTAAATTTGGAACTGGATTTGATCATGTGGGACCTTTGAAAATAAAAGGGAAAGGAAGAGGAGGGAAGAGGACAGAGAAGCAGAGGGAAGAGGAAGGGAGGAGGGAAGAAAGAAAGAACAAGGAAAAGCAGAGGGCTATAATCACAGTGTGCAAGGAGCATAGTACCTCTAATGGAGAGAGGAGCCACTTTAAGGCTCAAATCTGGGCTGCACAGAGGGCTCAACAGGTAACAAACCTGCAGTACAAGTGTAAGGACATGAGTTCAAATACCAAGCAACCTCATAAGAAGCTAGGCGTGGCTTAGTATGTGCCAATAACTCCAGAAATGGGGGGGGGGATGGAACCAAGAAGATACTGGGCTTGTCAATTAAGCTCCAGGTTCAGCAAAAGATCCCGATTTACCAAATGAACAAGGCACACACATACACCAGGAAAACAGATATAAATTTAAAGCTCAAATTTTACAATGAAAAGAGAAAACAAAAGAACACGCCTAACCTACCTCTAGACATTTTGGGCTGTGCACATTTGTTTGCTTGCTTTTTATGGAATTGCAGAATGTTCTTGTACAATTTGTCCATTACTCTCTTATCAGATAAAGGGCTTAAAGTATTTTCTGCTCAGTAGATTTTCTTCCTATTGATATTTTTCCCTTTGTTATTCCAACACAATCTTAGTTTAATATGATCCCACTTATCTATTTTTGCTCTACTTTAGTAGCATATCCAGATGATTATTAGAAAAATAAGTCACTTTTCTCTGCACTAACAAAAGAGCAATTGAAAAAGTCGATTAAGAAAACAATCTCGTTCACAATTGCCCCCAAAAGAACAAAATAGTATCTTTGTTCTTAGTCACACAAGTAAAAGACTTTTATATTGAAAACTATAAAAAAAATGCTGAAAGATATTAAGACAAAAACAATAGACATTTCTTGATCATGGATTGAAAGGCTTTATGTTGTTAAAATTCACACTACCCAAAGACAGACAGATAATATAGATAGTTTCTACATCAATTGTATGCAAGATAGATGATAGATAGATAGATAGATAGATAGATGATAGATAGATAGATAATAGATAGATAGATAGATAGATAGATAGATAGATAGATGAAATCCCAATGCCCTTTTTATGGAGAGAAATTTTTTTTAATTAAGCCGGATACGGTGTCCAAAATCTGTAATCTCCACACTCAGGAAGTTGAGGCAGGAAAGTTGACAAATTTAAGGCCAGATTGAGCTACATAGTAGTTTCCAGGCCAGTCTTGTTTACAGAATGACTCACAATTCATTGTGTTGCCTTTGGTTCACTTATAAAAGCTAGGTTCTTCCCCGTATTTGGAGGGGCCTGATCTACTACTGTCTGTTAGGAATATTTCCTAACGCAAGCCCTCTGCCAACACAAATTACCAATCAAGCCAAATCAAAACAAGCCAAATCAAGAGATACCTAGGTTTAATGGGAGTTCTGTGCTCTTGGGTGGCCCCGAGGGGAAACCTGGAAGATATACTAACATGACAACTGGAAGGAAGAAACTAAGACCACAGACCATGTGTTTCTCTTTCGGGAGTTCACTTAAATATTCTTGGGAGTGGTCCTGACCTTCCCCCCCCCAGGGAGGGGTCAGGACCTGGCCTGCTGGGATTTGGAGTCCAGAGTACTAACTCTCACGGTGAGGGGGCTAGGATAGATGCCAGGAGCTGGGGCCTAAGCTCCCAACTTAACACTGTCTGCTAAAACCTTTGTTCTATTGCTCTTGATCTGCTGAGTTCTTTATCTCATGATAGCTTAAAGTGATGTTATTAACACTCAAATTATATTGGCAATTAGACAACAAGGTTGGAAAGCAGCATTTACCAACTCATCCTCCTTCTGGTCCACAGCCGGTCTGTCATCAAGTCTCCTTTGTCTTGTGTTCCCAGCATCTCTGAGGTCCAGCTATTTTGTCCTTATACCCACTTTTCACTAGCTCATTCTTTTTACTTTCCATCCCCTATTCCTTGAACTGTCCTAGTATCTCCGATCAGCTTCCAGCATCAGAATATCCCCCTCCTGGTGCTCGAAAATGATGCCCTCCTCCCTCCCATCCACCTCCCAAGTCTTAATTGCTTCCTCTTGCCTATAGATTGTTCTCCTGAAGCTATCATGATCCCAGAAGTCTCTCCCTGTCTTTATCACTCCTAGTCTGTCATCTGGCTTCCCGACAACGTCTCCCCACACCATGCCTCCCACTACTTCCACTCTTCCATGAGCTGGGGCTACATGTGTACACCCCCAGACCTGGCTTTTTTTTATTTTTATCTTTTTATTGATTTTTGTTGAGCTCTACATTTTTCTCTACTCCCCTCACTGCCTCTCCCCTCCCCCTTTAACCCTGCCCCAAGGTCCCCATGCTCCCAATTTACTCAGGAGATCTTGTCTTTTTCTACTTCCCATGTAGATTAGATCTATGTAAATCTCTTTTAGGGTCCTCATTGTTGTTTAAGTTCTCTGGGATTGTGGTTTGTAGGCTGGATTTTTTTTTTTTGCTTTATGTTTAAAAACCACCTATGAGTGAGTACATGTGATAATTGTCTTTCTATGTCTGAGTTACCTCATTCAAAATAATGTTTTCTAGCTCCATCAATTCTCCTGCAAAATTCAAGATGATGTTATTTTTTCTGCTGTGTAGTACTTCATTGTATAAATGTACCACAATTTCCTTATCCATTCTTTGGAAGAGGAGCATTTAGGTTGTTTCCAGGTTCTGGCTATGACAAACAATGCTGCTATGAACATAGTTGAGCACATGTCCTTATGGCACGATTGAGCATCCTTTGGATATGTACCCAAAAGTGGTATGACTGGGTCTTGAGGAAGGTTGTTTCCTAATTTTCTGAGAAATCACCACACTGACATCCAAAGGGGCTGTACCAGCTTGCATTCCCACCAGCAATGCAGAAGTGTTCACCTTTCCCCACAACCTCTCCAGCATAAGTTGTCATCAGTGTTTTTGATCTTGGCCATTTTTACAGGTTTAAGATGGAGTCTAAGAGTTGTTTTGATTTGCATTTCTCTGATGACTAAGAATGTTGAACATTTCCTTAAGTGTCTTTCAGCCATTTTAGATTCCTCTGTTGAGAGTTCTCTGTTTAGGTCTGTACTTCATTTTTTTTATTGGATTATGTGTTCTTTTGATGAACAATTTCTTGAGTTCTATTAATATTTTGGAAATCAGACCTCTGTCTGATGTGGGGTTAGTGAAGATCTTTTCCCATTCTGTAGGCTGTCATTTTTGCTTGTTGACCATGTCCTTTGCTTTACAAAAGCTTTTCAGTTTCAGGAGGTCCCATTTATTAATTGTTGCTCTCAGTGTCTGTATAGCTGGGGTTATATTTAGGAAGTGGTCTCCTGTGCCAATGCATTCAAGTATACTTCCCACTTTCTCTTCTATAAGGTTCAGTGTGGCTGGCTTTATGTTGAAGTCTTTGATCTATTTAGACTTGAGTTTTGTCCATGGTGATAGATATGGGTCTATTTTCATTCTACGTGTTGATATTCAGTTATGCCAGCACTATTTATTAAATATGCTTTCTTTTTCCATTTGATTTTTTTTTTTGCTTCTTTGTCAAAAATCAGATGTTCATAGGAGTGTGAATTAATATCCGGTCTTCTATTCGGTTCCATTAGTCCTGCTGTCTGTTTTTATGCCAATACCAGACTGTTTTCATATGGTTGCTCTGTAGTAGAGTTTGAAGTCAGGGATTATGATGCCTCCCGAAGTTCTTTTATGGTCAGGATTGCTTTGGCTATCCTGGGTTTTTTGCTTTTCCATGTGAAGTTGAGTACTCTTCTTTCAAGGTCTGCAAAGAATTTTGCTGGCATTTTGATAGGCATTGCGTTGAATCTGTAGATTGCTTTTGGTAAGATTGCCATTTTTACTTTGTTAATTCTGCCTACCCAAGAGCATGAGAGATCTTTCCACTTTCTGGTGTCTTCTTCCATCTCTTTCTTCAAAGATTTAAAGTTCTCATCATACAAGTCTTCCACTTGTTTGGTTAGAATTTCTCCAAGATATTTATGCTATCTGTGGCTATTGTGAAGGGTGTTGTTTCTCTGATTTCTTTCCCAGCCCTTTTATCATCTGTGTACAAGAGGACTACTGATTTTTTTTGAGTTAATCTTGTATCCTGCTACATTACTGAAAGTGTTTATGAGTTGTAGAACTTCCTTGGTAGAATTTTTGGGATTTCTTATGTAAACTATCATATCATCAGCAACCAGTGAGAGTTTGACTTCTTCTTTTCCAGTTTGCATCCCCTTGATCTCCTTTTGGAGTCTTATTGCTGTAGCTAGGACCTCAAGAACTATATTGAATAGATATGGAGAGAGTGGATAACCTTGTCTTGTTCCTGATTTCAGTGGAATCGCAGAGAAACTCCCAGCGATTCCACTGAAATCATATACTGCACTCTTAATGAGCCAATGAGATGAGGATATTAATTATCGAATGAGTGAATCATTGAGAGACACAACAAGAAGGTTTAGAAATGGAAAGATTTTCAGAAGTGGAATCTGAAGCTGTGCCAGTCTGATTGTGCCCCTGCCTTTTGCCACAAAAGAAGCTGATTGCAAC
This sequence comes from Microtus oregoni, assembly GCF_018167655.1. Classification (NCBI taxonomy): domain Eukaryota; kingdom Metazoa; phylum Chordata; class Mammalia; order Rodentia; family Cricetidae; genus Microtus; species Microtus oregoni. The sequence continues at coordinate 658,684 of NW_024543093.1, forward strand.
AGCGACATGGCAAAGGTTATTTCTTCAACTTGAGCAAGAGACAGGCTGCGGTGAAAATACATCCCGATGAAAGAATGTGATCAGAAGAGCTGGGAGACAGGAGGCTTTCATTAAGAACTGCCCACTTGACAGTAGCAATTTTAATCACAATGTTTGCGGACCCAGGGCCACATCTAACAGTTCTTTTGTGCGATTGTGTTTTCTTCTTCTCAGTTGGAAGAACTTGACTTTTAAAGGTCTTTATTTCTCGCAAAGAAACTCTGAAAGCTATAACCCATTATATACTGGCTTTCTTCCTTCCAATGGAGTTTTTAATTCAACTCCCACAGGTGAATTTATTGGACTTCGTTTCTCAGGCTCAGTGCAATGCTCAGCAATTTTTCTTCATTTGAGCCCCACACTCCATTAAGTCCGTGGCTGTTTGAGAGTAGGAAGGAAGCTAAATTTCACTTCCTTTACGAAGGCTTCTTAAGCTATGAGTAATAAAAGGTTGATAGTAAAAGGCAGACCTCAGATGTGATCAAAGGTCTCTAATAGGAGGGAGGAGGTGCACTCTCCCAGAGATTGATGGAAAGGGGAAGCAATTCCTTTCTCACTCATTGGACTTCACGGGTTCATGACTAGGCAATTTATCACACAATCAGACTAACAAGAGACTATTATTCACCTGTATATAAGATTTGCATAACGTTCAAAAAAAAACTGTGGTAAATTTGATGTGGTTTTTATTGTAATCTTGATGATCTAGAATCATATAGGATTACCTTGGTTAGCCTTGGTTACCTTAATTGATATAGGAATACTTGCCCATTGTTTGAGGAACCATTCCCTGGTTAGGATTCTGGACTGGTTAAAAGAAGGAGAGAAGTTGAGCCATGTGTGAGCAAGCAAGCATAGCATTCCTTTTTCTGTGTCCTGAGCGTGGAGATAATGTGACCAGCTACTTTGAACTCTCATTGCCTTGACTTCCTCACCTCCAACTATAAGCTGAAATAGACCCAGCCTCCATTAAACGTCTTTGCTAGGGTGGTTTAATCACAGCAAAAGAAAAACATCTAGGATATTTGGTGACGTAGGTGGCTGTGAAGTATGAGTGTGTCCAGTGTGACCAGGAGGCTCTGGTGACTCTCCTAGCTATCAGACCATGGAAACCATGACACCAATGAACTAAAATGCCCTCCAAGATGAACATGCTAGGGCAAGGGAACTATTAAAACCTTGTGCCAATGAGAGAAAGAGGCTTTCTTGGTTCCTCCTCACAGGAAGAGACTTCTAACAGTTCCCATGGTTTAAATTCAGATATGAAGACTTCCTGTATTTTATTTCTTCTCTTCTGTGCATCTGAAACACTGCAGTGGGGAAGGCAGAGGAAGTTGGAAGTAGTTTACTCCCCAATTTGGTCACACTGAAAACTCCATTCACCTTTAACAGTTTTGTTTCCTAATGTCTTTGAGATATAGAATGAGCATGAGGTGGGTGTATTCATCTAAGTGCCAGCAACTGAATGAGATTTGATCTAATGATTATAGGGACTTAGCAAGACCTCATGTTTAGATTTTGCCTAGACTCCCTTGACCCGAGCGATAAGGATGTTCCTTTCCACTGGATATAGTAGACACTTCTTGCATGATGGTTTTATGAAGAGACAAAAATATAAGCAGAGATGATGTTTAAATGAAAGACACAGTCAGTCTCTGTGGGCTGATTTTAATGAGTACTGATCAATTAACATTAACCAATTAGCATAAACTCTGAGCAGAGCAGTTATCCCAAATAGAAAGTTTGAGACATTGTAAACTTTCTACTGTTTCAGCGTTTAGGTGTCCAGCATCCTAACGGGCCCACATTTGTCTACCTGGCACTTAATGGTTACTTGATGAATATTTATAGGGGGAAAGGAAGCAAAGCTAACAGTTTGTCGACTGCTCACCACCCCAGCAGCGATAAATGATAAAATATGTATTCAGTAGTGTCCTGTGACATGTTTATTTGCTGATTTTATATAAGTAAACTACTACTCATTAAATTATGCTGTTTTATTTAGTACATGAACTATTTCCTTGAGCACAATATTTTACAGTAATTCTCTATTTGCTACCACAGCAAGTCTCTGATGGTGTAGAAGGCAATTATCTCTTCTCTTCTACATGTTATTCTATGCTATCCACAAGCACAAGGTTGCACAGGGAACTGAGATGGGGAACAAATTATTTTTGCCTCCAAATATTGGACTCTGTTTACAGTGTAACTCTACCCAAACTTAAGATGTTCAAACATCCCTAATAGGCAGATGCTTTCCTATTTGATGCTCTTCTTTTGAGTTCTGCACAGAAAACAGTTTTGCATCATAACGCATGCCTAATCCTCCAAAGCTGGCAAAATAGCCTTGCATTTTTATTCATTAGTTCATGTCACTCGAAGAGAAGTTTACTGGGATTCAGTCTCTTTCTCTGGGAGGTTACAAGCAAGGAGTTCCTGGTTGTTTCATAACTAAGGTACCTCAAACCCTCACCCCATCCTTATCCCAAGAGATTGAACAGCAACTGGATGCTGAGCAATGGTCAACAACAATGAGCACATTCTAGAGTGACCATCAACATGCCACGGGGCCTTGGTAGGGTCTATTTTCTCAAATATCTACATTTCTCTTCATACTCTGGGAGACCAGCTAGACCCTGGAAAGGCAGAAACAGCAGACCGTGTCTACAAAGATACATCAAGCATGAAAGGCACATTAGAAATAAATCACTGATCAGTTGATAAGTCACACATGCCACTGTGAGTTGAGAATTTGCCCACTCATTCCAGTCCCCTTGCTGCCATGTGAACAGAGTTGTGCAAATCCACACTAGTTTTACAGTTGACCAATATTTCCTGGTACAGAAAATGAGACATGACCTCCCCTCAGCTACCCATTCCTTGTGATCTCTGACAAATGAATTCGGCAATGAATAGAGTAAGCTCAGACTTTGTTGTTTGACAGACCTTTGTCTAAATCAGTAACTACAGTTTGAGTTACTTTTGCACGACTGTTTACCTCCATGGGAATTGCTCAAGGGCTAACTAGTATTGCTACCAACACACTGTGAGCTCTTGAGAGCACTGATTCATTTGTTCAAATCTTCCCCACCTCTCTGTGTCTACATTTAATCCATTTCTCATGCACCAACTGAACATATCCCACATCCACAAAAATGCCTACTTCTCTCCCTGATTACAATAGATTCCCCAATTTCCTACAATCAGTGACCTTATATGCTCCCATTTTCAATTCCCTTACTGTAGTTTTCCTGCAACAGCTGGTACCACAGTGGTTCATGTGGGAAAGACTCTAGTAACCTTATAGAGCATGCTCTATTCATCCTTGGTGCCTGACACATAACTAGTTCTTAGCTCATGTTACTTTGTTTTAACTGAATGACTTACAAATTTAAAGGATAATTCTAAAATAGGCTACAAAGTCAAATGTATAAATTTTAAAGCAAAACATTGTAAGTCTGAAGTACTGGCATGGTTTCTATTCACTTCTGTGAGGTATATCCAGCTCATTTTATTTCTTTTTTTTTGTTGTTGTTGTTGTTGTTAATTTATTTATTTATTGAAAATTTCTGTCTCTTCCCCACCACCGCCTCCCATTTCCCTCCCCCTCCCCCAATTATGCCCCCCCTCCTCAGCCCGAAAAGCAATCAGGGTTTCCTGTCCTGTGGAAAGTCCAAGGAACCCCCACCTCCATCCAGGTCTAGTAAGTTGAGCATCCAAACTGCCTAGGCTCCCACAAAGCCAGTTCGTGCAGTAGGATCAGAAACCCATTGCCATTGTTCTTGAGTTCTCAGTAGTCCTCATTGTCCTCTATGTTCAGCCACATTGGAGCACCAGACATAAATCTCAAGGTCCAAATCAGGAGCAGAAGGAGAGAGAGCACGAGCAAGGAACTCAGGACCGCAAGGGATGCACCCACACACTGAGACAATGGGGATGTTCTACTGGGAACTCACCAAGGCCAGCTGGCCTGGGTCTGGAAAAGCCTGGGATAAAACCAGCTCATTTTATTTCTGTAGTCTGTCACTTCAGCTGCAGGTGGGACTAGAAAGAGGAGGACACATCTTCAAATGATGAAACATAACCAAAAATGTGACCAGTCTTTGTGGTACACAGTTCAAGTGAAGTGTTCATTCTTTTCCGGAAGTCTCTGGAGCATAGTCATTGATTAAGTTATCACCCCCTGACACTGATCGTGGAACATGAAAGGTGTTATTCATCATTGATTTTTTATAATGAATGTTAAGAGCATGATATGTGTGTGGTAAAGAAGGAAATGACTCATGAAGTCAAGCACTCAAAGTTCCAGTGTTTCTGGATTTGTTTTACTTCTAATAATAAAAAAGTGAAGTGTCTTCAGGTAAGGCTGTCCTTTCTTCCAACCACTTTCCACCCACTCATCCATCCATCAGTCCATCCACATAATGGATAAGAAGGACAGAATGTTGATTACCTGCTGTGTTTGGTTTACATGATTTCTATAATTTGACTATGTTTGTAAATTTTGTTAATAAAGTGTGAAAATTAAATTGATTGTTCCTTGAAAAGACGAGCTTAAAGGACACCAGTTGGAAGTATACGTTAAGCAGAGAGTTGAAAGAAGAGGACACTGTGAGTCCCATAGCAGAGCAGCAGAGGAGAAATGGCCTCTGTACAAGACCGAGTAGGACAAACGAGGAGGCAGTACATGACACTATTACAGGATGGTGACTACCCAGAGTGACTTGTACAACATCAAGGTTTCCCATGGATCAGAATACATGAAAGACCTCATAGCCTTCATTCAGCTTCTCAGCTTTATGAAGTAGGATGTGATTACTGTGTCTCTGGAGGTGATAGATATGTTAGGAATGAAAGCCTGACCCAGAAGCATCAGAGAGCTATACCATCCTCTCTTCTGCAGCTTTGCCTGTGGAAACAATAAGAAGTAGAGGAAATAGGATAAGCAGCAGGAGGACAAAGGGAATCCAACTGGCCAGATCTTGTGTGTTGAAGAGCTTATGAAGAGGATGGAGATAAAACACTCAAAATACTAACACATACAGTGACATTATGGACACCAAGGTGCAGCGGGCAGAGGACAGAAGATGGCAGCAGGCAGAAGACAGAAGATGGTCAGGAATTGCTCCATCTGCTCCTGAGTCATCAGCACCTAGTGAGGAAGTCTGCTAAGGAGAAGGCCATGGCTTCTGGTGTCTGCTAAGGAGGACATGCCAGGGAGTAGGCATAGTGAGGACTGGGAAATGTTCCCATTTGATTTCATGTCCTCTCTGTCCCTCACAGTCCTATGACCTCAGCTCCCAAAGAAATTCTCTTTCCATGTGGGCCAAGTCAGGGTGTGGGTGCATACCTTGATAGAGTGTTGAGTTGACTAAGCATGACAACATGATCAGAGCCAACAAGTGCATGGCATGTACAGAGTCCTGGGCAAATGACTAAAATTAATAATGACTTAGGAAGAACCTTGAACAACCCGTGCAGGTACAGTAGACTTAATTAAGCTGAAAGATGGGAAGAAAGTTCCTCAAAAAGCCTCAAGTTGGTGTCACATGGAAATAGAGCCCTGAGCACACAGGGGATTCGGGAGGAGCCACTTGAAGAGAAATAGTTACAGGTTTCCTTTCCCATACCAACTTCTGCCTGCTGAGACTCTGGACACAGACCTCAGCCATCCCTTTCCCACCACTGAGGACTATACCTTCCTGCACGTCTAAGAAAGACAGATCACCCAGGTCTAAACAGAGTTTTGAATAAACTTCACCCTTCCCTACTCTGTCATACACCAAGACACTGTGGTTCTAAGAAAGGAACGGCCCTGCTATAGTTAGAAAATGATAAAGTAGAATTGGAGCGTCTGAATTCTATTTCTGTTTTCATAAATGGAGATGTTGGCTAGAGTATAATTTGTTTTAGAGGCATAACTAATATACTTTAAATAATTGAATAGTTAAATAAAACAGAGTTCAGGACTATCTAAATTCTAACTGCATGACCCGTTACCCTGGCTGCTGCAGAGGCTTTTGGAAAATCAGCTTTTCTGGGGGCAAATTGGATAAAATATAGCAAAGGAGTTGATGGAGGAAGGAATAAAAGAGGGAAGAAAAAAAGAGCAGCTGGGAAGTGGAAAGAGGATTAGCTGCCTCTAAATGAAGGTGCCTGGGCTGAGATATTAGAGATTGCCAGCAGGAGAGTTCACAGGAAGCCAGCAAAGCCTCTGGCCTTGTGTTGGCTTTGCAATCTGATTTCACCTTCTGCATGCGTGTTTTCTGGCTTCAGCTCTGTCAGCAGAATCTAGAATATGTTTTTACCTCTTCCTGCCCTTGGCACAAGTTGTACCACTTGCAATGTCAACGTGGATTCTGACCAGTTGATCTTCATTTCTCATTTCGAGCATCTTAAATGCACTGTACACCCCTGGGGACCCTTCTTCAGCACTTGGTAGTTTTCACATTGAAGTACAGTGACCAAGTAAGTGCTTGTCTCTTTTATCACTAACCCCCGAGCCTCTGGGATGAAGGGGTGAGTCTCACCATCTTTATTTCCCCGGGGCCTGCCCCTTAAAAAAGAAACCAACTTTTGCTTCTAGCAAACCAGGCATGAAGCAACTCTTACCTCTGGCATGTTCTTACTGAAGCTTGTTGATGCCTGCACAGCCCCTTTCCACATGACATAGCACCTGTACTCTGTGAAGTGCTGCCCCCAGAGAGCCTCTCTACCAAGGTTATTCTCTTCCATCAAAGGGTTCTTATAAATGGTGAGTGGATGGCGTTCACAACACTGTCACTGTGAAGGTTTGTAGGGTACGGGGTTGTATGTGACGTAGGAGGTATTGAAAGGTAAGGTGAGAGCCATGAATGGTGGCACAAGGTGGCCTTTAATCTCAGTACTCAAGAGACAGAAACAGGCAGATCTCTGTGAGTTAAAGACCAGCCTGGACCATATAGACAGCTCCAGAACAGCCAGGGCTATGTAGAGAGAGCTCTCAGAAGGAAACGCAAGTGCAACAACCATAAATACTTCATGAGAAGATTCTTGTTCTCCCTCATAGACACTTCCTTATCAGTCTTTTTCTTGAGGCCTCTCTCTTTCCCTCCCCCCCCCCCCACTACTCCTTCATCTTCTTTTCTCTCCTCCTCTCAAGTCTTTTCTTGAGGCCTCTCTCTTTCCCACCTGTTTCCATATTTCCTGCATCCATCCTGGAAGCCAGGAGTACAGTAGTAGCTAAGGTACAAGAAAGGGAGTGATTCTCTTTCCATTGGGCATGTCTGGATCACAGAGTGAGCCTTTGAGACAAACACCTGAGCTCTGGGCTCTAACTCAAAGATATTTTCATAACTGCTCTATGATTGATCCTTGAGGCCCAGGAAGAATGGGCTAGGTAGAAAGAAGCTGTCCACAGCCCAGAGCAGTTATGAAGGGGTTATTGTCAGGAGCCACGTTTTTGGGATGACTTCTGCTGCAATTCTGGTTGCAGCAGGTTCACACATTCCAGGATAGGGGTGTGAGGATTAGAAAAGTTAGGTGGAAGGAACAGAGATAAGAAAGAATCACAGAGACACAGGATAGTGTCAGGAGGGCAACTCAGTATCTCCTGCATACTGAGTTGTGACTTCCGAGTTCACCTGTGTTTAATTTTCCATATACTTTTTTATCCCAATACAAAAGTGGGAGAGAAGGCAAAAGACTGTTTTAACACGATACAAAGACGACTAGAAACATGACTTGCTTCAATACTTTGAGACATCAAGTCATTTATTCGTGAGAAAAATATTTGATGCTTGGGGCAGTAAAAACACCCTAGATCAAGTATCCTGAAGGCAGCCACTCCCTAGGTCAAACCTCCTACTTCAAAAGAAGGAGCAGACATATGCTTGAATTCTTTGACCTTTAGTAAGGGTGAAGCAAGTCCACCTCTATGGACCATCTTAATGTCCAAAACATCCAGCAACCACACCCTAGGTCAGAATGTGTAGCCACACTTGTTGTTAACAACTTTGAACAAGCTGAAACTCTCTGACCTTCAGACAAGGTGAACAGGCTCACCTTTTTGGGCCTCCACAGCTATCTGTCTCACAACCAGATCTTTCCATATGTTAAAGAAGCCTTTACATGAAAGACATACTTGTGAATAAATCTCAGAGGTTCTTATCCAGACATATAGCATCACTGTCCTCACCCTGCTACTCTTTAAGTCTCTTGGCAGGTAGAGACTCTTCATACTCTCTCCATAGCATCTATCTCACAGTAAACCATACTGTGCAGTGAATGAATGAACACTGAATGAATGAATGCACTGAATGAATGAACAAATGAGTGATTGACCAAGTGAATGAATGAATGAGAGCATGATGAATGAACCCCAATCACAATCAAAACCATTCAGGCACAATATAAGCCCCAGCCTGGTATTCAAGGCCTGAGCCTCACAAGAATGGGAGTGGTCTCAAAACCTCTTCTGATGATTTTTTTAATGAGAAAAAGAATGGGTTTGATGATCCCACATTTAGTGCAATGAAGCCAAAAAAGATAAATTGTCAGATAGCAAAGCTAAAGAGAATTTTGTACTTTTTTATTCTAAATGTTATGTTTCTGGTTAAAGGTTTGGGGGAGATTTTAGTGCTCCCTGCTCAGGCGTACAGTGACAGAGAGGCCACCCTTGGCTGCTTTTGAAGTGTCCGCAGAGTGTGGAGTACGCCCCTCAGGCACTGTGCTTGCTCTTTCAGCTCTCACTGCAGATCACTGAGGTTTATTGCAAAAAAGATAAAAGCAAAAGCAACAGAAAACACACAGGGAGGCATGGACTGGTCCACATCCACATCCTAAGCTTCACAGACAGCCTGGCAGTTGCATCATGTTCTGCCTCCCTGAGTTTGCTACGTTGAGTTCCAGGGCTAATGTCAGGTTCATTGTGGCTATAGACAGATCCACCAGGCTGTCTGGGAGCTAAGAACATCCTTGCCAGGCCCTAATTGTCCATGACCAAGGACGAGAACAGCCTCAGAAAGTCTGAGGCAGTAGCAGGGAGGGCGGGCAACATGAGCTAGACAATTCATGATTCCTGAGTTTCTGGCAGCTCCAGAGTGCCTACTTTCTTTCTAAACTGAATGGCAGGGTATCAATTATGGGCGCTTTGCAACGCTCCTTAGACCACACTGTCTCTATAGGCACCTACATTTTATTTGATGACAGTAACATTGGTGTATAATAGTTTCCACCTCCGCAAATGATTATGGATTCTATAACTGATGCACTTGAGAGATTTACTGCAAAATTTAACACTTTAAGTAAGCAGTACTCCCCTAAATGTGAAGTTTTTGTACTGTGATCTGATACAGTATCAGTATCCCTTGTCCGAACTGCTTGTAACCAGAACATGGTACTTTCAACTCACATTCCTGTCTCACAGCATCTTTTCATTTCAACCCCACTACCTTTCTCTTCTCAAGATGCTTGTGATTTTATAGGCCCTATTCTAGTGATTCAGAATGATTTTATGCCTACATTCTTAAGTCATTCTGCACAGAGTTTTTAACTATATAAATGAGCATCACAAATTCTGGAAATTTGGGGATAAGGTACACAGTTCTGCCTATAGTAATTCGTTTATGCTTGTAGGGTTTTGTTGGCTTATCAGCTACATTTTGTTGATGTGTTAAAATTCTACCATTATCAAGGCAACTTACAGAAGGAAGAGTCTATTGGGGCTTATAATTTCAGAGAGAGAGAGGGGGGGGCGAGTTAAGCATGGCAGCCAGTGGCCAGATCAAGAAGCTGGGAGCTCACATCTTCATCCATACACAGGAAGCAGAGAGGAAGTGAGACAAAGCTATATATTCTCAAAGTCCACCTCCATTGAAGTACTTCCTCCAGCAAGGCTCCACCTCCTACAAGTTCTTCAGCTTTTCAAACAGTGCCACCACCCAAGAACCAAATGTTCAAATAAATATGTGAGCCTACGGGAGACAGTTCCCATCCAAACCACGATAATTAGTAAGCATATAGAATCTAAAACAGCCATCTCTCACACTGGGGGAGGGCTGTTATGGGTACTGAACACTGTATTTTGTATAAAATCATAAAAACCAAGACCACACAGATGTAAGACACAACCAATCAGAGACATTTATATTATTTATTCCTATAACCTGAAATGTTTTATGCCCAGTAGAATGAGCCTTGGAAGATGATAAACACATTCCTGTTTAATACTATAAATGCATGCCCTTTGTTTTTTATTTTATGATTTTTGAACCCTTAAAACAGTTTAATGAGGAACTAAAACTGTAGGAATTTCATAGCACTGGCTTGCTCATTTGTAAGCAGTGGCACTCTCTTTGATGGGACTCAGGTCTCTGCCAAGAGTAGCACTTCTGAATGCAGACAAGAACAAGGCAAGAACAACTGCTGAAGAATCACAGTGGATCCTAGGCACCCATGACTTGAGAAAGATCCATTTAATTGTTATTTATCACTTGAGATGTGTTTAAAATTATTTTTCTTTTCTTGTTGCTGCTGTTTTGAGAAGCATTTGATCCTACTTTATTATCCATGCTGCTTTGCTTTTGCAGTATTGCATAACAAGCTGCAACAACACTCAGTATCTGACATAGCTGCTGCTCTGAGGTACTACATGAATTTGTGGTCAGGCATCTTGACAGGGTATGCCTAAACAAGTCTATGGCTGGTAAAGCATATTGTACTCACAGTGCAGCATTCAGCTGGAAGTTGCAGTGTGTGGCTGGGTTTGTGTTTATTTCCTTCTCCGACCTGGAGCAAGGCTGGGCTCCATAGGCACTCTTCCCATCTTCCCATCTCCATGCAATGTTGGAGGCTCTCTCATGTCCCTCCATCACAGTAAGTAAATTTCTTACCTCCAAGAGAGAGTGCCCAAAGTCTCAGGAAGCAGATGCTGCTAATATGTCAAGTCCATGTCTGAAAACTGACTTTTTTTAAAAAACATAGATCTTAGGCACAGGGGTTAATATGCTCAAGCATAGGTATGGTCTTTTCCAAAGATAGTTGATTAACTGACTGTTTTTCCCAATAGTTACGTACAGGTTCTGGTGGCTCTCAAATTACATCTCTGTGTGTTGCTGTGAAACTCTACTACACACACACACTTTTTAAAAAAAAAATTCCTCAAAATTTAGTCACAAGTTCAAATGTTTCAAGAGTTTTTAAACAAGTTACAAGGTAGATTTATGAGGGTCAGCATCCAGGATCAGGACTGAGAGGAAAAGAGTAAAGGATCCGAGGTCATTCATTGTTCATTGGCAGTTATTGACATCTGTTATTAAATGCCTACAGTAAGACATAGACTATTTTGGTAAGTAACTTTGACTTTATCAGTGGTGCTTGAAGTTTCCTGTCTCTCTGGGTACCACAGGCAAGCCAGACTCCACGATGAAGGGGTGTTTCCCTTCCCCAGGCATTATGCTCCTTCCCTCTGTCTCCATAGTTTTCTAAGAAGAGTCTTCAGCTTTTTGGCCATCTACTGTAAATGCTGGCAAATGCATGTTCCCAGTGTTCTATCCATGAGAGAGCAAACAGTCATGAAAACAAGGAAAGAATGCCTTCCTGGGTAATACTATGAAATGTTTTGATCAAAATCCCTGGCAGACACATACACTGAAAAGAAAGAAGACTTCACTAGGAATAACAAAGGAGGGGGAAAAAATCCTCAAGTGATGACACAGTACTTCAAGATAGAGGCAGCCTGCAGTTGACACGTGCTGAGTTAGCCAGCCACACGTATGAGCAGTTCTCCAAGGACATCAGGGGTCTCTCTGAAGGTGGGGGGGATCATCATTGTGTCTCCTTGTTCAAATTAGCCTTTGATGAGCTTCAGCTGTCAACAAAGCCCAGTGCTTGTCAGGGATGGTGTCAAAGATGGATGCCTTTTCTCCTGAGAGAAAGGAAGTCATGGCAAATGCTAAACATAATGATTTGCTCTCTCTGGAGTGACTTGAGCTAGCAAAATTAGGTTACACCAAGCCAAAGTACTTAAGAAATTCAAAGAAATAAGTAAGGCCGGGTTATCTATATATTTATTTATCTTTGTCATTTCTCTGCAAAATGTATCCTCCAACGAAACTTAATTGCTGAATTTCCTTAATGTTCTGAAAAATCCTTAGTCAGTAATTGCTCACTTTTGTGGTATTAGGGTTTGTTTCCTACTCCCGACGCATCCATTATACAATATTGATTAATGTACCTGGTGCACACAGTCTTTAGAGATGGCACTTCCTATTCATGGAGAACTTCTGGTTCTTTCTGGTATAGGACACATAACACCCCTTACCAGTATCTGTATCATGTCATTCATACTGAAACCCTTCTCTGTGCTTAGTTCTACCCTAGATCAAGACAAGATGAACTAATAGGCTTCCCTCGTGGATCTTTTCTCATATTCCCACAGGTATGCTGAGGTTATAGACATAAACCAGTGTACAAATATTACAGTGTTGGAGAAATATATGCTGAATAAAAATAAACAAGGCATGGAAAAAGGCCAAGGCGACTAGGGACAGGAGAGTGAGGGGAGAGACTCATACATATGTGTCAGTAATCATCTTGTAGAAGATAGATCTAGGACACCAGTTCTCAACCTGTGGGTCTCGACTCCTTTGGGTGTCAATAACCCTTTCCCAGGGGATCACATATCAGATGTCCTGCATATCAGCATATCAGATATTTACTTTATGAATCATCACAGTAGTAAAATTACAGTTATAAAGTAGCAGCAAAAATCATTTTATGGTGTGGGGGGGGGGTGGGGAAATCACCACAACATGAGGTACTGGATTAAAGGGTCTCAGCATTAGGAAGGTTGAGAACCAGTGATCTACAACTTCATTTGGAGAATTTGGTACTACGTGGCCTGATCACTATGGTAATACATTTAAGAGGTAAGCATTTGCCTAGAATTAATGAAAGAAAAAGTAGAAGAAACTGGAAGGTATATACATATCCTACCTTCTCAGGCCACAGAAGTAAACAGTAAACACCAACCATGTTCTGTGTGGCTATGATCTACATTAGCTGCTTTAGAAGCACAACTCCACTAAATTCTTTTGACAGCCCCCAAAGGTAGATTTTCCTATGATCCAAGAAGCGATGTCACTTACTTAAGCTCACACACTTAGTAATGGCAGAGCTGTGACTTTTTGGCTAGCAAGTCTGCATTGTTGCTGTGTGGATTTTACCAACAGCAAAAATGTTTAGTGTTTATCAAGGCTCATCACTTGGACGTTTTCCAGTACTCTGACAATTAGCAACCCAAGACTTTCCCCTTAACTGTCGCTGTATAATGCGCTCGTCCAAAACCAAGAAACTCAATACAAGGCCACTCCCTCCCTCGGTGGTCAGTGGTTTGTTCCTAGGATCTGTGCTACTCAAGAGCCCACACTGGATATAAATGCTCCTCTGTCCAGCAGCCAAGCCTCTTTTTAGGACTGTGCCTCACCAGTTAACTCAGGAGCTGCACTGAAGCAAGATGAAAGACTCAATGGGTAAACACCGCCAAGGCTCAACTAACCACACTACTGTTGTACAAGCCAGAGCAAGTCCCATGGCCAAAGACAGGGCCCCTGTGGGAAGACCAGAGCAAGCCATGCAGTTCCTGTGGCCATTTTCCATGCAACGTGGCATGCCACTCTTGGTCAAGTGATCCTTAATTCCTTGACTCAGCCAGCTCCAGCCAAGTATCTTCATGGGTGGGTTCATCCTGAGCCAAGAAAACGGCTTACACTGTGATCTATAGTTTCTAACTAATACGAGATATAACTGCATGCAAAAGTGGTCAATGTAGTATTTCATAAGATGGAGATGTCTCAATCTGTTTGGACTGTCCTAATAAAATCCCAGAGGCTACCTCATAAGGAACATGACTTTTTGTTTCCTGTAATCCCAGAGGCTGGGCAGTCCAAGATCAAGGCCCTGCCAGGTTTGATGTCCGATCCATTCGGTACGGGTGCCGGGAACTGAACTGTGGTTCTCTGGAAGGGCCGCAAGTGATCACAACCACTACTCATCTGTCTCAACCTTCCTCATGTTGTGACCCTCTAACACACCTCATGTTGTGGTGACCCGCAACCGCAAAATCATTTTGTTGCTACTTCATAACCGTAATTATATTACTGTTATGAATTGTCATGTAAATATCTCATATGCAAGACAGCTGACAGGTGACCCTCAAAGAAGTCTTGACCCACAGGTTAAGAACGACAGCTCCAGGCCCTCAATAAAAATTCTTAAGGTGCTGCTCTCCACAGCCGTCTCCATGATCCCCTTTCCTCATAACTCTGCCTGTACTGCGCATAGCTGGTGCTAGCACTCGGGATGGAGGTGATGGTCACGGGTACAGACCTTCAGTCAGAGCACTTAGGTCACGGACGAATACCACTGGTTGTGTATCATGGGGTCTTTGGCAGGTTTCAACGTCCTTCAGCGGATTCTGATAATGAACGGCATCTGCTGTGTAGTGTTTGTGTTGCCAATTATCAGAGTTAACGGCATGCCCGGTTGAAATGGAGACTACTTACAACAGCTGTGTTTTCTTGAGTTTAGTGCCTTTTTCATCCTATTGCCACTCCCAAGAAGTACCACCAAAGAATGGCTTTCTCATGACCTACCCGCGTCACCGCAGCTGTGGCAGGGAGATGGATACCCTAGGAAGAGCTGATTGAAAAATCCGTAAAAACAAACCATGCCAAAGACTGGACTTCACTGTCCTGGAAAGAGATGGAGCCTTTTAGAACATTCTTTGTTCCATGAGACAAAACTCGGATTCTAAAATTACACCAGCCCCCCAAACCGCTGTGTGCACTTGAGTGTTGCCTACATTAAAGAAAGGTTTTTCGGCTGCTCTCATTACCATGGTTACACCTGCAAGAGCAAAATTACAGGGCTGTTGCCTCTTGTGCAGCCGAGCCTGTTTCAGGAGATTGTGGCCTGCAGCTGAAACATGGTGGAGGGCTGCTCGCCAGAATATCACGATCAGATGGTGGAGGGGGGGGAGATGCTGGGCCCCAAAATGCACAAGAGCTTTCTAGCACAGGGCTGAATCTCAGACGTGTAATTCCCTCAGATAGGACACTGAGCAGTAGTAAGGGCTGCCGAGGAAATGAGGTAGTGACGCAAAGTTGGTAAGGCTGGAGATGCTGATACATCCGTCAGTCAGGTCTGGAAGGTTGTGCTGGCTACTCATGTATTTCCTAGAATCTGAGAAAGACAGACACCTGAATCGTGCTCCAGAGGAGAAGGCAAAGGCTTGGGCTGGCAATAGTTCACCCTCTCCCGGTATAGACATCACTAAGATGTAGAGATAAAAGTCAACGAGCCTGAGGCCAGCAGGCCTCCTTTATTAATGACCAACGGGCTTGGAGGATTTGATTGCCGTTTGCTAAGGTGTGAGCTGTCACTCACTACTGCAGCTTCCTCTGCAGATCAGAGACCTCTGCAGATCAGAGACTTCTTCCAGACCTGAGAAGAAGCCCTGCTGTTCTCCCACAGGCACCGCTGAGCAGGCCTGAGTCATTCGTTCAGATCCATCACTAGGCAGAGCAAGTTCTTCCAAGGATGCTGTGGCCAACTTCTTACACTGAAGCTCTGTAAAGTGTCAGGTAATAAACACCTCATGTTCTCAGTCCACCTAAGATCTGTTCAAGGCTCCTGTTTTTCCTTTACCCCTCAGCCATTAAAAATGTAAGCAAACAGCTCAGCTCCTGCGTCTGATAAAAGCAAGTCACTCTCGCCTCCTTTTGCTGCAAGGGTGTTCTTCCATCTCACTGGTACTTAAAAATCAGAGCCCTTCTTGCTGTTAGAGAAAATCTGAGTTTGGATCTGAGCTTTTTCATCAGGAAGCTCGCAAATGCCTGTAGCTCCAGCCGCAGGGAATCCAGCACTCCCTTCTAGCCTCCTCTACCCAAATCCCCATGCAGATGCAAACATATGCAGTTACGTAAAAATAAAAATAGGATGTTAGAAAGGAGTCAGAACTCCAGGTCGCACTGCAGACCCAAGGACACGGAATATGTGGTTCAAGCTTGATGCCAAGGAGAGTTTGAGAAGCACTAGAAAATTCCTCGTAAGGAGATAGGAAGGTAAGAGCAAATGGAGAGAGATTCAGGAAGAAAAATAAAGGAAAGGGAAAATGAGAGGAAGGAGCCACTAAACCTTGAGTGATGCACCTTTTCATTAATCTCTGTGTGTAGAGTGTGCCTCCCCCCCCCCAATATGTCATTGCACTTTCTCATCTTCACTCTAGTAAGGATGTAAGATGAGATGATGCCACTGTGAGAAGGGGTGAATGGCAAGCGTTGAGTCCTAACCTTAGGCTGTTACATAAGGGTTAGTGGAAGACCAGCGTTTGCATATTCTCTGGCGGTCGGCCTGATAACTTGAGCTGTATCCATGTGAGTAGAAGGTGCCAGCATATCCAGTTTGCCCTAGACTGCAGGATGACACAGGTCCTGGGAAGGATGGAGTAGGATGATTTAAGATTTCATTCTGTGATGGAGAACTTGAAATTCACAAACGCACAGATTCTGAAGCTTTTGTTTGATTTTGATATCGTCACACAGTGCGTGACTGTGGCTAATCAAAACCAGAAATAAGGCAGTACAGTTGCAGCTGGAACAAAAGTTTCAGGACCCTGGAAGTCCCCCAATAATTCACATGCTGAGCCTTCAGCCTGCGCTATCCAGTTACTTGTTGTGGACGCGCGCCATCTGCTGGACATAGAAGATCATTAACAATGGCCTCAAAATCCAAGGGGACCTAAACTGGGATTCTGCTGTTCCCATTAATGAATAGGACAACAAAAGAAGTTATGTACTTGAAAATTCTATAATTTTTTCACAACACAGTATCTTTCAAAAGTATATGTAAGAGCCAGAAAACAAAAAATAAACTTCTGCTTCAATATATGTCTACATATTTTCAAATTTGACATGCATAAATTCAATATCATATATACTTTTATAAATCATCATTTGATCAACACTTCAACAAATTCATGATGAATTTATTGAGTGGCTAGCATGTTTCAGGAACTATATAGGGGGTGGTAGGTAAGAGAGACACGTGGAGAGAACATGGAAATAAAATTTGAGTCGGTAAGGAGAAATCAGGTGCATTAGTGTCTAGCATTTAGGTGTCCTGGTCGGAGAGAGCTGCCAAAGCAGAGTTCCAGAGGCAGGGATGGCCCTGGGATGTTTTCAGATCACAAGAAACCTCTGTGGCTGCGGTGGAGCTAGCTGAGGAACGAGTGAAGGAAAGAGAGAAGAAACTCAGAGGTAAGGAGTGTCACTGTGTTGGAGCTTAAGGATGGAGCTGATTTATTCAGTGGGTTGGAGAGATGGCTCAGAGGTTAAGAGCATTGCCTGCTCTTCCAAAGAGCATTGCCTGCTCTTCCAAAGGTTCTGAGTTCAATTCCCAGCAACCACATGGTGGCTCACAACCATCTGTAATGGGGTCTGGTGCCCTCTTCAGGCCTGCAGGCATACACACAGACAGAATATTGTATACATAATAAATAAATAAATATTTAAAAAGAAAAGAAAAGTTGGTATGATCTTGTTGAGAGCTGAGCAGGCCATTCTTGGTCAGAGAAGAAAGGAGCTCTGTGCATGCAAGGCCAGTCAAGAGGTCTCTGGATTTCCTTAGGCAGAAATAGTGGCTGTTCAGACCAAGGGGGTTGGATGAAACCAAAGAAAAGTGTGCAAAAAACAATGGTATTAGAAAGTCTACTGTTTTCTTCCACACTCCACTGGATTGTTGGGTCATGCTGCATTAGAAACCATGAATCTGGACTTAAGAAAGCACTTCCCTTCATCAAAATGTAGAAGTCCATCCATGAGTGAATGGATGAGAAAATGTGGTGTATGAGCTAAGTGGAATTCTATCCAGTCTCAAGAAAAGAAAGAAAACCCTGTCACAGCATGGGTGAGCCGAGAAGACAGTATGTTAAATGAAAAAAAGTCAGGTACAAAAGACAGTATCAGGGTAACTCACTTATCTAAAGGATCAGGTGAGGATTGGGAGGGGAGGTAGAGGATGAGTTAACCAAAACTCCAGAAACATGAAAGAAAAAAACACCCTGTAGAAACCTACAAGTTAGCCAGCTAATTTAAAAATACAGTTATCTCCGAAAATATACATACGGATAATATTATATAAAGTGACAGTTTATATTTAGGAACATATATTTACATGCACATAATTAAGGTAGACAATATCCCCACATAGAAATGGGGGTGATCTCCAGGCCCCACTTCATACTTAGTAACTGTTGGCAGTTGATTAATTCTGGGGGAGGGGGAATTATTCTTTTCTGAATGACTACCAAGATCCCTATGCTTCAGCGAATGCCCCTACATTTATAAACAGCACTTAATAAACTTATTTTTTTAAGACATGAGCTGGGAAGAGATATAGGAGGAATTGGAAGAGTAAATTAGACTCTATATAATCATATTCCAGGTTATGCATGTATTAAATGCTCACTAATAAAGATATTAAATAAAATGAAGTATTCAAATTCATAGAAGCATAGAACAGTGGTCCTCTGGTACTTGAAGGTAGAAGTGGGGACCTGGTGCTTTGTTATTCAAATGAAACAAAACATTAGGTGATAGGGACAGATTCAAGAGATCCAGTATCTATGGGACATCACATCTAATAACAGTAATTATAATTAATAATAGTTAGTAGCATGTATTATATCATTAAAATCTACTTGTCGTGACAAAAAAAATTATATGCAAGGCAATGCATGTTAGTTTATTATAGCCATTGCCCTAATATGTATATTTCATAACCAGCATATGGTTTGTGACAAATATATCTAACATTTGTTGGCTTAACAGACATTTAACACTCACCAAAAAGCAATACCTATCTGAGATTCTGGGAACCTAGGCCAGTCAGTCATCAAGGAGACCTGCCTTGAAACTCCCAGTTCACAAGGTCCAGAAAGAGGCTGGAGGAAGCACAGTGTCACAACTGTTCAGGTATGAGCTCCCTGAGGACCACATGTGAAGAAGGAAAATTTTCAGCAGAGTGCAAGAGCAGAGGATATTCAGCCCTGAAGGCACCTACAGCGGGAAGAGCCCTGTTCTAAGAGTCCACGATTTCAAGCCTTCCTCTCAGGATTCAAGAAGGTGGACAAGGGTAGTGGCAAAGGCTGTTTAGTGATCCCTGCCCCTAGCTGTGCACTGGCTCCAGACCTCCCCTGTCTGTGCACTGGCTCTTGACCTCCCCTAGCTGTGCACTGGCTCTAGACCTCCCCTGTCTGTGCACTGGCTCTAGACCTCCCCTGTCTGTGCACTGGCTCTAGACCTCCCCTGTCTGTGCACTGGCTCCAGACCTCCCCTGTCTGTGCACACTGTCCCTGGAGCTGACCTTATGAGGCAGGATGAAGCAAGGACACTACTATGTAGCAGTTAGGCTCTCTGGATCGAAGGAGAGTTGCAGGATTGAAGGAACATGAAGAAAGCATTCATATCCATTAACTGCCCCCACAATACAAAGTATGCATTTTCATTATCAAACACAAGAAAGGTAGTAGCTATAGGTCGGTGCTTTAATGAAGGATGAGAAACACCACACTGGGTACCCAATGCTGTCTCAGATTTGGACATTCACTAGCTAACATGTGAAAATATTCCCAAGTTAATTTCAATCTGCAGCCTGGGACTGGCCTGTTATCTCAGTCTAGTGCATGCTGCGATGTTATTAGTTCTGCTTGGGTACCTGCTATTTATTCTTCTTTGTTGGTGATCCTATTGCTTAAAAATGAATAAACACACACACACACCAAAAAGATTGTATCAAGCGTGGTAAAAACAGATGATGGAAATGAACGAAGCATAGTCCTATTCTTGTGCTAATGTGCTGTCTACTGTTCCCAACTTCTTGACCACCCCCATTGACGGGCAGGCATAGAAAGAATGATACAATCATCATTGTGAGCACTGACCTTGGAGCGTTTTCTTCAACAGCATGAATGTGGTGATAACTAACATATATTTGAGCATCTCTTAAACCCTTTCTATCTTTTGTTCCATTCACTCTGTTTAACCCTTCACGTCCCATCATTTCCCTTCAATCTTTTATCTCACGACCTTCTGTCTCCATCCTTTGAAAACCTACTGCCATATCCTCTCCTGGTTTCCTCACCTCTGTTAGTATTCCAAATGAAATAAAAACATCTTAACACTCAAGTTACACGAGTATCCTTAGTGTTTTGCCTCGGTTGTATCATACAATTACACCTTAAAGAATAAAATCAGAGAGTCAGTTTCAGGTCCCGAGTATTTTATGTGCCCTGTTTTGTGTGCACCACATCCATTTTGAGCTAGAGTCACCTCTCATATTCAGTCTGTCCTATAGGTGACCCCGTTCACTCACCACATACTCACTTGAAGTGGGCCACGGTGATTCTATCTTAATAAATGGGCACTTAGCTTAACTATTTAGGGAGTTGCTATCCTTGCACACAGTCCCCAAGAGGAAGTGGTGCAGATGTTCACATTAACAGCAGACATGTTTCTTTAATATTGAGCGCCTGTGCAATAGCCACACACCATGGAGCCTCGGGTCACTTTGACCATTGACAATGGCAAACTCAAGCTTTGTTGGATGACTGCATGCCACAAGAGCAATGTTGAGTTATTATTCATGCTTGCTTACCTTCCGCTGGAAGTTCTGAAAATTAGACTTGAACATCTCAAAGTTATGTAATTAATTTCATGCAGCTTCGATAAAGATCACTAATTAATTCAAGCCACCAGCAGGACACCTGGCAGTGTCTGCTATATATTACAGGTGGCATCATGGGACCTAAGATGACAGTGAGCGCTCAATCTTTAAAAGAGATTGAGTTCTCTGTTTGGCTAAACTCGGGTGGTTTATATTTAGCCCTCAGTTGAAATATTTAGTGTCCAGTTTCCTGTGAAGATTATTTGAAATATTTGGAGAACTAAATAGATCTAACGTGTTAAGCGTATTTCTAAATGTTGATAATAAAACCAATAAACATAGTGATCTTTTATACCTGTGTGTATTTATGCATGTACGTGTATGTATATATTGATGTATGCATGTAAGTCATGACAGGAATAAAAAGACATATCCATATATTCTTACATTCTTGTGTGCATATGTGCTTATAGACATGTATACATGTATGAGAAGTGCCTTCCTAGGCATAGGCACAAAAATAGATGAGACTATGCATTAAGACGTTTCTCTCTTTTAACCCTTCTTTCTCACACAGGCCTCCTAGGATCAGAAACTATGAAGGAAAGCAGGGTTCAGATATGGCAAGAACATCAGTGCCACCTGGCATTGTCCCTCTGGGGCTTGGCCAACATTCTTTCCTCACTGGTAAAGCAGTTAGTGATTCCCTGTTCTCGTTGACACAATCAAGGAGGAAAATGCTTAGAGCCTTTCTACAATTCTCTCCAAGTCTCCATGGGCTCCACTCAGCTGTTTTGAAGGCTACAGATGTGTGCTTCCCTGGTCTGACAGCAGAGTTTGCAGAGTCTCCAGTGCCCCACACAGGGGTGTGCACACTGTGCTTTAGGTGCAGAGAAAGTGGGCAGAGGCATCTGCTTAAGCTCTGCGTCATTCCTGGTAGCACATTGATGGTAGCTTGGAAGGAGGACTCAGATTTACCCTGTGGGTGACTTATGCTTCAAAACCAATAGCGTATTAGTTTTAAAAGATAATCTGTGTGCCATTTGTCTCCCACTGGGGGAAAATCTATATGAAGACTAAGCTTTTCTTTGCAAGACAAAATTCTTCGGATGTGACCATAGTTTGTTTTAAAATTTAAGAAGTTGAAGACAGTGCTTGTAAATTAAAAAAAAAATGTTTTAAAGTGTATTTCCCACTAACCAGGTGGAAACAAATACGTAAAATGCTAGAATTCTAAGAAAAAAATCTATCATGCTTAAGCTAGAGCTTTTGTGTTAATATTTTTGTGATTAAAGTTCATCTTGTTGATTTCATAATGAAGATCATCCATTTTCTTTCCATGTGTATTCTCTGCGTGTTATTCCAGAACATTTTCTTTGCCATAACTAGGAAATCTAGGTTAGAAGATACCCGTAGTCTGAGAGATATTCCAGAATACCACCAGTCACCCAAAAGATACCTCCGGATATTTAGGGCAGAGTCAGTCACTTTAGATTGACTTCATTCGACAGGGACTGTGTGTCACAGGGTGGTAGCCTCTCCCTCAGGGCCTGCTCCCCCTCTGAGTGACAGAGCTTTGGTGTCTGACTTTCCTATGGAGGGTCTGACTGAATGCCCTTTGGTCCTGAGTAGCTGCCTGGATAAAGCCCATAAGGAAACTAACATCTGACTAAGGCTCTCGCTCAGTGCCAACTGTTTCCATAAAGAGAATTTTGTCATGTGACAACGAGCATGTCCTTGGTAAAATTCCATCTCTACGGTTCTCAGTAGAACACAGGGCAGGGAGAGTTGGGCCAGCGATGACCTGGAAAATGATAGGTCATTGGTAAAATTTGTTTGGAGCCTCCTCCTAAGAGGAAGTAAGACGTCTCCTTCTAGCAAACTGTCTTATGACTAAGCATCCGAAGAGTCTTAGCCCGGGACTCTTTTCTTGAAATTAAGTTTTAAAAAACTCTGCAGCCATTTGTGTTTTCCTCTACAATAGCCACCAGGGTGGAATTGTTCAGCAGATCTGCCGGAGATCTCTACTCCCAGCAAGTCCTCCTTGTGTGCTCCAGTCAGCTGTCACCGA
This sequence comes from Microtus oregoni, assembly GCF_018167655.1. Classification (NCBI taxonomy): domain Eukaryota; kingdom Metazoa; phylum Chordata; class Mammalia; order Rodentia; family Cricetidae; genus Microtus; species Microtus oregoni. Next base: position 681,497 of record NW_024543093.1, read on the forward strand.
AGGCACAAGCATGCCACCCTCCACCTTCCCCTCCACTGCTGCAGTAGCTCCAGGCCTGCTGCGGTAGGGCTCCCCTGCATGTCAATAAACAGCAACTGAAGATAGAGAGTCAGACAGACAGACAGACAGACAGGTGAGTGGGTGGATAGATGGGTGGATGGATAGCTAGCTAGATGATAGATAGATAGATAGATAGATAGATAGATAGATAGATGACAGACAGACAGACAGACAGATGTAAATTGCATAAGTGATGTGCTTAAGTAAGTATTGCTTTTAACAAGCTTTAAGCTTTTCACAAGGCGCTCTCTCAGAATCCTGTCTCTGCAAGGAGCTTACAGCTCTGAGTAGGCTTACCTATTTACTGTACCAAGGGAGCGAACCTTTAGTTGAGGTGAGAATAAAAATGAAAGTGAAGTGAGAAGAGAGAGTTAGGGAAAGGATAGAAAAGGGAGGAAAACCTGTTCCGCTCCCCAGAAACCCTGGCAACCACTTGTTTGCAGAAGTCAGAGAAAAAGGGAAACTAGCAAAAAGGACTATTACAAGGGCCCAGGAGTCAGTCTTGCTCAGGCTCTAGGAGGAAAATCCACAAGGAGGCAAGTGTGGAGGCAAGGAGACCAGTTAGTTTCTACGGGTACTGATAGAAACAACCCGGGTGAGAGACCACAGTAGCTGGGCCGAAGGAATAGCCTGGAGAAGAAGGGGCAGCCCTCTGTTTTACACTGAAGGTAGACAGATTGGTCGGTACTGCCAGGGGCAGTGTAGCCACCTCTTGTGAAAACAAAGCCTCCACTTGCTGAATCTCAAGGTCAGTTACTGTTGAGATAGGAGTTGTTTTGCCAGCAAGCTCACTGGTGGCTAATGTTAGGAATCGATGTCCCTTGTACCTGACTTGCCCTCGTTTCTTTACGTACTCCAATATAGAATTGAATTCCAAGAACCAATTTGTGCTGGCACCATGGCTATAATGCTTCTTTCTTGGGTCTCGTGTATGTCTTTCGGTCTTAATGAAGTTTCAACCACTCTCTAAGACAATAATAATAACAAACACCACTAAAATAATTCTATAATCTGGGGCCAGGTACCTTGTAAGCAATCCCAGAAGGTAGGCACCTTATTGGCTTCATCTAACGGGAAGAGAAAGAGAGCACAAAGTTAAGCTGGATGAAGTCACAGATGTAGTCGTGAGAGCTATGGCTCAAAGCCAGTTCTTGAGGGTTGGGCCTACGTTTTTACCTACCGTTTGTATCACCTCCCTACAGAAACCTGCCTCGGTGCACATTACTGGGATTTTGACAGAGGGTGAACCATACATTGCAAAAATATAAATAGCTTTAATCTGAAGATGGTAAGGGTGTGGCTTGACAAAACCACAAGGTGAACTTGTTTTCAGGCCGTCTCTGAAAATACTTCATTTTCAAAGGCGGTTTTCATCTTGGGTGCTTACCCCAAGGGATCTGATATCTGAAGGGGCCGGAGGTGCCCAGGCTCTTTGTCAGCATGGAAGTTTTCACCAGATCCTGTTGTTATGGCCTTAGCCATTGAGAGTGTAGTGGGGGCTGGTAACTGCCTTTGGGGGACAGGGACCAAAGAAACATCCCTGCGTCCCTGTTTACTGTGTTTCCACTTAGATCCCGAGAGTCACATCTGCAGGAAACCAAGCCTTGTGTGCACAAGACAGGCAGAGTAGATGGCAGGATTTCAACCACCAGCATGATCATTTAGGACAATAAATCCACTGTGCACAGGGCCAGCTGTGACCCACACATGGCGCCTAAGGGCTGAAACCAAAACAAACACACGTAGGAAGATCCATCCAGAATCTTAGGACTGAGTTGGCTTGTGTTTGATCATAGACTCTGGTCTTGCAACCTAGACACTTTGCAAGTACCTGTTTCTTCCTGTGAGGTGACAGTAGGGCTCCCTGTCCCTGATCCCTGTATTTGTTGAAAGTCACTGGCCGTTTCTTTGCCCCACCACCTCTTTTTTCCCCCAAGGTAAGTTACCATGAACTTCAGAATCAACCTCTGAGCACTTCAATTTGCCTGTGAGGAGGGAATCACAAGAGGAATAGGCTATGTGGATGTTTGTATGGCCTTCCGGGGAGGTCTGGACTGGGAGGTTAGACACGGTGTTTGTGAGCCTTTTCAACCTCTTTGCTCATACAAATCCTGACTCCTACTAAATTGGTGCTGGCTTTCTTCTCTTGGTTTAATTCAGGGCAACACGTGAAACTCAAATGGCAGTTCCTGCGGGAATAGTTTACATCAAGAACTAGCCATGAACCAGCAGTAATGATACTCACAAAGGGCATGAGGGGGTGGCAAGAAGGGTCTGGTACATGGGAGGCAGTGGGCTACAAGGACTCCCTTTGTCAATGCATACCAAGAGAGCCTCTCTACTGCTTGGATCCCAAACTGACAGAGAATCAGGAGCAAACTCATGAGAGTCAAAGCCTGTTTCCACCCTCATAGCAGTGTGCCTTCTGCTGAGCATGTAAGACAGCTTTCCAGTGCTGGGATGGAGACGTGTGCTACACCAACATAAAAAGTAAAATGGCTGTTTCGGCACATGGCTTTAGAGGTTAATCAATGAACAGTTGCTCCAGTGCTTTCGGGCCTATGATGCATGAAAATGCACATCATGGTGGAGAGAGGATGGGTCGTAGTGGAAACCGCTCATCTTGTGGTGGGGAAGGGAAAGAAAGAGAAAGAAAGGGAGAGGCATCAGTCTCACGATTCCCTCTGCAAGGCTCCTTCCAAAGAACCACTGACTTCACTCCTTAAAGTCTCCACTGCCTTTTATGAACACCAAGCGGAGGATCAAGTCTTTAACACATATGTTTTTCTTTAGGGAACATTTAAGTTACAGAGTGCAACACTAAGGTATGAGTTCCTTAGACTTGAGTTGGCCTCTCTCTGCACTTCCTAATGGATTCAATACAATGATAACTGCTGTCTTGAATTTTCAATAATATATGCACACCAGACCGAGTTCAAGTTTGACTGCGGTGAGTATCTGACGAGCATTAGTCATCTGAATGGCGTATTCAGAGGCCATCGAGCTATTCATGGAGGCTGGAGTAAGAAAGACGGGGCGGGGGGGGGGGGATGACATCAAGCAAGCAGCGTTTCCCAGACACAGCAGGGCAGAAGCATGCATGAACTCCCAGCAATAATGACAGCCTGCAAGAGACCCGCCCAAGCTCAATCTAGACTAAATCTCAGCATGAAGGAGGGGGAGGTGGGCAGGGAATACCACCACCAGCAGAGGAGACACTGGCATTTGCTAACTGCTGGAGGATGGGAGGCCCAGTTTTCCTTTATGATGGGACCCCTGTTAGGCTGATCATACTCCAGGGCAGGCCCTCTTCCTTTACTGTCTTCCAAACAGACATTGGCACTTCAAGTTGTCTGTCACCCGTGTGTCACTGTGGTCTGACTGTCAACCCCCTTGAGGTTGTGGCTGTGCATTGTGTATGACAAGGTTCAAATCCCACCCTCTCAGTTCTGGACTGGCCCCTGGGAAGTTTTGGAGGGGGACTCTGATTATTCATAGAAGGCTTTCTGGAGGAAGCAGGACTGAGATGGAGACCAACTGACTGAATCGTAGAGGAGGAGATGGATGCTTGCCTGCTCTTCCCTTCCTCTGAAACAGTGGCTTTATGCACAATTAAACATAGGACGTCAGTAGCAGGAGTCCTGAGATGCTAAGAGGGAGGAGTTTCCGAACAGTAATCTGTGTGCCTGTCCTGCCCCTTCCACTGGTCACAGATGGAGAAACTCCCTTTCCCCTCCCTAGACCTGGCTTTGTCCTTCTCAGAATTAAGTGAGTGAGGCTGTAGCAGTCTCTAAACGACTTTTCAGCTCTCAGGCTCTAAAAGGTAAATTTTCAGTGTCCTTGGAACCCTGACACACACGCCAGTCACCCTGCCGTCACCCAACCAACCCTTCAGGAATGGTAGGACATCTGCAGAGCATAGCATGGTCCTATTACAGTCTCTGTTTACTGATAGTAAATTGTAACTACTCCATTTGGCCACCAGGGGGCACCACTTACTAAGACACTGGGCAGTCTGCTAGAATGTCCTTTGAATGCCCTTGAAGCAGGACGACCTGCAAAAAATGCAGCACGGACTGCTGTTTCGTAAAGGCTGTGGGGTGCTAGCTCCCAGGGGCTGCGAAGGAATTCACACATAATCAGATAACAGAGGAGAGTAAAACGTGGGGAGGAAGCTAAAGGAAACAGGCTATTCACAGCGTTTGCATAGCCAGGCTCCATGGGGAAGGTGGGAGCTGGGGCTGAGCTCTACCTCAGTCCTCTTTCTGGTCTAATAAATGCTTTCCACACCCCCACCTCTGCCTCCTTGACCCAGTGTTACCCTGTGCAACCTCTTCCCACAGCTGTGAACTCCAAACCAGGAGAATGTTGCAATCTTGGGGTGGGGAGGGGGCAGACACGACAAAAAAAAAAATAAACAAACACCCCCCCACCCCCACCCCCGCAAGACAATTGTTTCTCTGACCCAGGGGGTTTGGCCCATGGGCCCTGCAGCTGTCTCTACACGAGCTAAAGGCAGGCGGGGCTAGAGGGACAAAACCAGCGGGCTCTCTCTTAGAGTCTGTTTCTGCCTCCCATAAATTCAGCAAATCTTAACGAACTTTCCACCTCTGCCAGGCCTCTGGGGGACAGAGTTGGAGACACTTCCGGTTACCGCATCATAACAGGCAGGCACTGAGGGGACTCAAATGACAGATGATAGAGGGAGGAGAACTGGTTCACCAAGGGCAGGGTAGTAAACTTTAATTCTGATGGGGGCTTGGGGGTGGTCAGGAAAGGCGGATGGAGCTGGTGACACATAGCTGCAACAGAAGGCTGAGACTGGGACAGGGGTGCTGAGAACGAAGGCGTCTGGCCGTAAGAAAACTCCTGGGGCCCAGGGCAGTGGCATTTTGATATAGCTGGAACATCGCATCTAGAACAGAGACGGGAAGGGGCTGGAGAAAGGGCAGCAAATAAACCCCGAGCGGTGCTGGAAAGTGGTCCCATGATATCTGAGCAACAGATGGTTGCCATGGTGCTTTAAGCAGGAGGCTGGCACAGTCAATCTAGTAGCAAGATGGTGGCTGTGGTATAACACAGAGATGGGCAGTTCGAAGCTGCTTGGGGTGAGACCTAAGTCAGGCTAGTAGGCCACTCTTCCGCAGCTTGGCCATGAAACCAAAAGAAGCCTGTGAAATATCTATCCCTTGCCAGCAATGTCAGCCAAAGAAAAACAAGCCCCCTTTCTTGGTCAAAAGTATCCTTTTGATAAGGCCATAGAAGAGCAACCCCCAAGATGTAATTTATGTGTAAATCAGCCTGTGTTTTCTCTAGTTGACAGAAGAGGATATTTGAAGATCTTGTCATCCCCCCTTTTTGTTCACTGATATTTGCTGATGAAATCGTTTGAAAACCCCAAGTTTAATATGCCTTGGAACTGTCAAGACCTTACCTGTCTGTGGTGTCATTTCCCACTTCCGGGGAGTCACAGGCCTCAGTGAGGCAGCAAAAATGCACAGGGGATTAAGAAAATGCAGTCGGGATTAAGAGGCGGAAAATAAAATACATGTGGAAGCAGAGAGGGTCATGGGGTCAGTTTGTTTTCACAGTTGTTTTTACTTAGTGTTTGTATCAGCTCTCCAAGGAGTGTAGATGGCCCCCCTCCCTGCCCCCATTGCTCCTCATCAGAGGTAACTCAGAAGCAGGGAGGGCAGCCAAGTGCTGGACACGTGAGAGAGGCTCCCTCTGCCTCTCCCTGCCTGCATCTGCTGGATGCCTCTGTACTTTGCAAAACTGGGGTATGAGCCCCAGCTGCTCCAGAGAGTTCTAGAGGGAGAAAAAATGAGGCTCAGCCCGAAGCACGGAGCTGTGTTAGACACATACTCATTCAGATCCAATACGTGTAACTACGTGAACAACTTGCCAAGGGGCGGAGTCTGACTCTGTTCTTTGCAAGATGCCAGGGGTGTTTGCAGGGTACATGCCACCAAGAAAATTCTCCCCAAACTGAATGACACAAAAGTTTGGGACCAGGGGTACATCTGTCATAGAATGGGAGGCAGGACTGTTGGCTTGTAGTCCTGACATCATAGTCAAACCACCATATAAACTCCAACCTATTACTTGGGTTATCATATATTCAGGCCTTTTGTGCCTTCTCATCACATTCCGAGACAGATGAGAGGGTTTAAAAGAGTAGTCTCTGCATTGCCACCTGCGTTCTGGTTCCACCAAACTAAAATCGCTCACTGATTCAGCGTGAATCTTCAGTTGATAATAGAAGCTGCAGCCCAGATAACTGACAGTCACCCCACAGTGATATCAGATGCTGGTGACAGAGAGATAAAGGACAGTGGGAGGGGAATGCTGGGACCACTCAGAAGCGCTGGAGTGGGGCAAGTTCCGTAGGATGATGAGAGGCCTGAGACACCAGGTAAGATAGAGCTGGCAGGAGCAGCAGCAGGTGTATCAGGGCAGGCCCCTGTGCTCTTGGGAAGAACAATGGATGTGATATAAGCGGGAGGGAACTCTTTGTTCTTGGAACAAGCTCCAGCTAAATGCGGACCATGCGCTAGGTTGAGCTGAAGGGCAAGAGCTTGGGTTTTGGTTCCTACAATAATCCAGATGAGACACTAAAACATCACATACATCACCCACTTAAACCTTTTAACAACTTTGCTTGCCATGGTTATTCTCTCCAGTTTAAAAACAGAGAGCAGATGCCACCGTGCGAAATAAATTGCTAGACTCAATGCTGGCCCCCAGGACTGCTAACTCCAGGACTTGTGCTGAGGACCTCATGTCGTGATGGTGGACTACTGTGTGCTAGAGGAAGAACCGAGACAGTAGGGCTGGAAAGATGCAGATGAAGATGAGAAGAATGGATACAGGCGACAGAAAGTGCAGTCCTGATGGACGGGGTTCAAAACAGCACACACTCTCTCAACCCTGACAGTGGATGGGCACAATACATCCAATGTATTCATTTTCTAGGACTCTCGAAGAAAAATTGGCTAAATAAAAGTGTGCATCAGAGTACCACAAATGTGTTTTCTCCTGGTTTTAGAGGCTCTGAAGAGTAGCTATAACCATTCATGTGCCCCGGCTGACAGTTTCCATACCCTCCTTCTCTTCTTGCCTCACCAAAGGACTCTTGTTGTTGGCCTTGGAGCCTATGGTGATTCAGGACAGTCTCACCTGGGGACTGTCAACATAATTAAAACTGCAAAGATCTTTTTACCAGGTAAGGTCACATACTCATGTTCTGTTACATATGTGAATATGTATGTGTGTGTGTGTGTGTGTGTGTGTGTGTGTGTGTGTGTGTGTTAAAGGAAACACCATTCAGCCTACACCACCAGTCAAGGTCAAGAATTTAGATAGAAGGAGGAGAGGGGAAAGGAGGAGGCAAAGGAAGAGGAGGAGGAGGAGGAAGAGGAGGAGGAGGAAGAAGACAGTTGTCCTTAGTAAAATACCATGAGTCCCATGTGTTTGCAGTGCCAGAATGGAAGTGATGGTGAAATTTCTGAAGACAAATATCTGGTAAATAGCTGGGCCTAAAGTCATAGGTAAACTGTAAATACTGGTGTATCAGACATCTTCCATAAGGTTGAAGGAGATGACCCAGAAAACATGCTAAGATACAAAAAAGACTTAAGGAAAATAGGGGGCAGGAAGAAAGAAAGGGAAACTCACTAAAACAAACAAACAAGTAAGCAAACATATGAATCGCTCAATACTAATGTAGAGGAGGTAAAAGAGGATGATTAACATGGAAGGAAGAGAAAAGGTCCAAGAGGCAGGAAAGGGTTTTGGTGACAAAAGCCTCCAAGCAGCCAGTGGGCAAAGTCTCATCAAGTAGGACACTTTTGTCAGATATTTGGGAGCCTTTAGAGACATCATCTCAGGCAAGAGCTGAGAGTAAGACACAGGAGGCATGAACAAGTCTAACTGTGGAAGGGAAATGAGAGGGCGTTGACGTGAGAGGTGACATGAAGTCCAGGGGATGATGCAGGAAGGGAGGGAAGTCAACAGCCAGGCACAGGATGAGCAGGACTTTAAGAGAACATGGGGCTGAGGGACTAGGATCATCTGGGGCTGGGATGCACAGCACGGGAAGATAGCTTCGACTGTAAAGAGGAGTTCTGCCCAGACAGTGGTGGAGTAAGTGCTATGATTGGAGGTGCGAAGGCAGAGAGCTGAGAAGAATGGGACCTGCTGCCACCTGCTCTCGCTGCTGCGAAGTGGAAGATGATACGGTTATCGTGCATGGAGGGAGTGGGAAGTGGTGGGTGGGAACTTCGAGGATTGTCAAGAATGTTTTAAATAGCTGCTCGGGGTGAGAGTGCTGATGGGGAAGCAGAAGGACTGCCTGGCGGTTTCCGCAGGCCGTGATGTCCTCGGGTGACATCTTCACAGTGGTGCGGCTCTCCCTGGAGGGCTGAGGTCAGCACTGAGGCAAGCGGGATGGGAATGTGTGAGAAGAAAGAGATTGATGGAGGCAGATGAAGGTGAAAAGATGAGCCCTGAAGCCCTTGTGGAGGAGAGAGATGAGGGCAGGGAAAGAAAGAAGACAGCAGGGAGAGAGGAGAAAAAGAAAAAGAAGGAGAGGAGCCTTGAAGGGGAAAGGAGGATTCTGAGCAGGACACCAGGCTGCATGCAAGGATTAGGGATAGAGTGGACACTTGCCAGGGCTCCAGGAGCACAGAAGGCTGTGGGCAGAGGATTGGGTCTGAGTGTAAGAATCTCAGGCATAGCAACCCCAGTCTACGGTACTCTCCACTGGGACACACTGCTTCCCTAAGGAGCAGGAAGGAGTTGTATTAGGTTGGGTTTACCCGGGTTGGAGCCCGAGGCCCTGGTTCCTGTGGCTGTGATTTCTTGAGGAGCCCTCTGGGGATGGCAACTAGGCAATGTGGTTCTGCCTGGTTCTGCCTGAGCCGAGAGAGCCCTGGAAAGCAAATTGGATCATAACATTGGGGCCATCTCTGGAACTCTGGGCAAGAGGCCAGCATCTTATAACCCTACTCTGTCTGGTGTTGGCCCTTAGCACAGGTTGTCCCAGGTTGGTCAAGAATTATTCTTCAGAGAAGGGGGAAGAATGGAACAGTTGGCAGCCCATATGTACAGTCCCAAGGAACTGCTTCTCATAGCGTGAACCTCTGAAGTCACATAGACCAAGCCTCATCACCAGCCACTTGAGGTACTCAGAATAAGTTACCAACAGACTCTACAGTGGATGCTGCTCAACTCCCAGTCCTTCATGCTTCGACCCAGGGAGTGTCTGAAGGACCACAAAAGAAAGTGCTGGCAATACTGTGTCCTTGAGAAGCTTGGCTGCTTCATAGAGAGTCCGGGGAACCAGAGGAAACAGTTCTCCGTTAAATCAGTAGGTCCAAAGGACAAAAGAAACATTTCTAGCCTGGCCTTGTCAAGACATTAGCATATTCCAATGAAAAGGACAATTAGTAGGGGGGTCAGGAGCACTGCTCAAGATGTCTCATCCCCCAGAGATGATCCAGAGCCTAAGGCCTTCTTCTAGATCCGTCCTTTCCTTTATGTTTGTGAGTAGAGCCTGAGGAAGAATCTATAGGAAGAAGTCTCTGGACACAGAAGGAAATGCCTGCTGCTGTGTCTGTATTACCACCTGAGCTCGGGCAAGGCCTGTCTTTCCAGAGACACTTTAGACACCTGGAGACCCATGCTCCCGTGCAAGTGATGCACAGTGGCAAAACATCAGCCTGAGAAGCCCACAGTGTAGCAACTGTGGTGAGTGCCATCAGATACACCAAGCTGGTGAGTCAGGCCTTGGGGGAGGGAAATAGGAGCAGAACACTGCAGCTGTTGGAAGCTTGCTCTCATATTTCCTTTTCAGCATGAGAACTTGAGCCTGGGATTTGTGGGTGACCAAATTTCTAAATCATTAAGCAGCTCCGGCCTCCTAAGTGCTGAGCTGAAGACATCGAAACATCTTGGCATTGAAACACCTGGATCAGACTGGGCTCCACAGCTCCATACAGTGTTTGGCTGTGGTTTTTCTGTAGTGGACTCCATTTGTCGCAAAGAGAACATTCCTTGTAAGGGGTGAAGACTACACTTATCCATGGGTATAAGGGCGAATGTTTACAGGTTGTTCTTATGGATTATGCTGGTTATGTAAATTAGTGGTTGTAGATTCTCCTTCAATAACCATGACCTCACTAGCATAAGTTACCTAGGTTTCCTCTTGTTGATCAGGTCCCGACTCTACTTGGAGAGCAGCTGGGTACCACCAAGGTGTGCATGCAGCCTATTGCACCGATAGGGTTATCATGTCATGCTGGCCATTGGTGTGGTTCATAAGCCTCAGAGCTGGGTAGACTATCAGTTGCCTCCCTCCTTTGGAAGCTTGCATGTGCCTTGTGAGACCCTGAAAGTTAATCCTTAGGGAGGGATCGATCCGCTCAGTTCCAGCTCAGAGGGCTCTGACTCTGCTCCCTGTTTGGGAGGGTTCGGTGGGAGGAAAGTACAAGGAGAAACGGTGAAAATAAAATACAGTCTCAAAAATAAACAAGAAGAAGACTACCTGGATATATTAACTTCTGTCATGCTATTTAAAACTGACTTTTAGACAAATTCCTTGCTTTCTCTGAATGTTATATTCCTCATCTGGATAGTGAAAGATTTCCTAATCTACCTTCCAAGACTTTTACACACACACACACACACACACACACACACACGTATTTCCAGTTTTACTCCTCAGCTACCTCTTGTTGATTCATGGCCTCTCGCTGGCCTATAACTTACCAAGTGGGTAGAATTGCTGACCAGCGACCCCAGGGATCTGTGTGCTTCTTCCACGCAGCCATTATATGCCATGCCATCACACCCAGATTTTTAAAGAGCATTGTGGAGACTGAACTTAGGTCTTAGTGCTTGCTTACAAGGCAAGTATGATACCGACTGAGCCAGTAACTCCCAGCACCTTTAAGGACCTAGTGTCAATAGACTCCTTTGTAGCAGGGGAGTGGCAATGCCACATGTATAGGCTGTGTTCCTGCTCATGGCTTCAACCCAAGCAGACAACTCGTGGAAACTTGTAGTTAGCACCACAGCTCGAGATAGGGTGTCCAGAGTGGCACTAGTAGACAGAGAATTCTAGTCTACCACCATGCCTGCAGTTACAGGCTTCATCTTCTCTAAACTTCAGAAGACAGGGCCCAGTGCAGCTTGGGTTCCAAAACAGGAATAGAAGGTACCACTGAAATTATGCAGATCAAGTGTCATCACAACCACTGAGTCATGTAGGTTGTTTTTCCTGAAAAAATAAAACAACTTCTTTTTAGAAAGTGTTTTTGGATTATGAAAAGAATTGTTTGAAAACACTAATGGCAATGCTGAAACTCCACTTTTTTTTGAGGTCGTCAGAGGAAGGGTGAGTTGTAAAATGGGTGGAGAAACTGTAGCTAACATCATTGTGATGGATGCAACAAGGTCTGTGATGTGCTTCAGCTCTAAGCCTGCAGATCTCAGAATCTGCAGATCTGCAGATAATCAATGACTCTAATAAGCTGAGATTCAAAGAAAGACAAAAAGTCGATCAGAGGGAAACCTTAGAAGAAACAAAACTGCTGGGTGAAATGGCACACACCTTTAATCCTAGCACTTGGGAGACAGAAGCAGGTGCATCTCTGTGAGCTCAAGGCCAGTATCATCTACAGAGCAAATTCCAGTCCAGGCAAGGTACACAGTGAGACCTTGCCTCAGACAGGACAGATTAAACTGAAAGAAAATTCGCAATCACAAGGACTGAAAATCGAAGGGAAAAATGTCCTCAGAGTTTGAGTCCCCTAGGGCCCCTCCCCTTGGTTGGGAGAGAGTGGCCTGTCCCAGGTATCCTCCTAGGCTCTTCCCTCTGGAACTTTGTGTCCTGGTCTGTGTTCTAATAAGGACACCAGCCATTGGATAAGGGCTCACGATATGCCCTCACTTGTTCCTTCATCGTTTCTTTAAATGCTCCACGTCCAAATGTCACACACTTTGAGTTAGGGTGTCACACTGGAGTTTAGGTCCTCAAGAGAAGACTTTTGAGGGGTCAGAATTCATCTTAAGACCCCAGACATATTTTGACATCTGTCACAGTACGTACACTCAGCTAACCCACTTGGCTCTTGGTCATCACTCCTCATTGAACAATAGGAGGGATAGCATTTCCCATCTGAGGCTCTATCTCTCCCAGTCACCACTGGTCTGTGTCCTGGGATGACTTCATCTTCTCTAGTTTCCTCCAGTAGCTAAACTAAATTTAAAGGTCTGGAAAATGCCTAGACCCTGTGTGGGTTAAACTTCTCCTTTCTTGCTTGTCATTCTATGTCCCCTATTTACCATGCATCCAGTTGCCCCTCTGCATTGCAGGAGCCACCAGGACCGCCATTCCCAGTCAGGCAGATACTATCATGTCTCCACACATTCCAGTGGGTTGGGGTCAAGTTCTCCCCTCCCAGTGGGTTCATAGATGCCCATGTCCCAGGGGGATGGGAAAAGTGGTCCCTTCTATTCTCCCATGAGCTGGGAGTGACACTAAGAAAGCCACCACTCTTGGCAGAGAATTCTCACTTTCCACTCCTCTACCTTCTCAAGGTTAAGAACTAAGAACAAATCTTTCATCTTTTTTTCAACTGCCTTGCATGGTCATCTATTTTATTGAATCCATCCCGTGTGAACTAAGCAGAAACCAATACAAAATGTCATAACATTCTTTGTTGTCATTTTCTGTATAATTTAAGTACCAACAGTAATCTTAAGATATATCAAGACTCTAGAAGAAGAGACTGCCAAGGACTTCCCAAGAGGCAACAGGATGCTCAAAGCTCCAATGTCATCCCCCTAGGATCTGATGTTTCCTCTATGTCATGAGTACATTATACCTAAATTGGCACACTATCTGACCCTTACTCTCCAAACTGAAGAATACATCATTATCAGTATGTTAACGCAACATGCTTGAGTTTGCTTTCCAAATGCTTCCAACTCCTCATGTTATCTACATCTTTTGTATCTATGTCGCCAGAACTGAGGTTGTCAAATGGCCTCTGGTTGTAAGGAAAAGAAGATAGACTAAATTATGACCAAGGTCAAAGAGAAGCACTTGACATGACTGCAAAAGTATGCTTAGGTCCTGGGTCCAAAATCACAATCCACTCATGGGTTAAGTAGTTTTGGAACTTTTCTTTTTTGCCTCAGGTTCCTTCTCTTTCCTTCCCTTGCTCCCTGAGTATCTCCTCCTAGCACAAGTGTGTTTAAATTTTAGAAGAAGAGCTCCCATCTGCTTTCATCTTCTCATATCACCATGGTTACTGGGCCCCGAGTGGTCTCTGTGGAGACAGAGGCAGAACAGTAACCAGGGACAACTACAGAGCAAAAGGCTGGAGAAGAGATGATTTAAAAAAAAAAAAAACCTGTTTAAACTGGCATGCCCATACTGATCTCTCTTTCTTTCCCTCCTTCCTTCTTCTTTCCTAATGACTGATCAGATTTTAAAGTCTTGTGATGTAAAGCATTTTTGAATCACAAAGCATTACAAAATGTAATGTGCCCCAATACCTTTCCATGACTCTGTTTTTATTGTTTTATTGAGTTATATATATATTTTCCATTTCCCTACCTTCCTCCCTCTTCCCCTCTACCCTCTCTCATGATCCACATGCTCCCAGTTTACTCAGAAGATCTTGTCTTTTTCTACTTCCCTTGTAGATTAGATCCATGTTTGTCTCTCTTAGGGTCCTCTTTGTTACCTAGCTTCTCTGGGATTGTAAATTGTAGCCTGATTTTTCTTTGCTTTATGTCTAAAAGCTAACTATGCATGGAGTGAATATTATATTTGTCTCTTTGGGTCGGGATTACCTCACTCAATATGATGTTTTCTAGATCCATCCATTTCCCAGCAAATTTCAAGATGTCATTACTTTTTCCCGCTGTGTAGTACTCCATTGTGTAAATGTACCACATTTTCCTTATCCATTCTTCAGTTGAGGGGCATTTAGGTTGTTTACAGGTTTTAGTTATGACAAATAATGTTGCTATGAACATAGTTGAGCACATGTTCTTGTAGTATGATTAAATATCCTTTGGGTGCATACTCAAAAGTTGTATTTTTGGGTCTTGAGGTAGATTGTTTCCTAATTTTCTGAGAAATCATCATACTGATTTCCAAATGTGCTGTACCAGCTTGCACTCCCACCAGCAATGGAGGAGTGTTTCCTTTTACCCACATCCTCTCCAGCATAAGTTGTCGTCTGTATTTTTGATCTTGGCCATTCTGACAGATGTAAGATGGAATCTCAGAGTTGTTTTGATTTGCATTTCTCTGATGGCTAAGGATGTTGAGCATTTTCTTAAGTGTCTTTCAGCCATTTTAGATTCATATGTTGAGAGTTCTCTGTTTAGGTCTGCACCCCATTTTTTTATTGGATTATTTTTTCTTTTGATGAACAATTTCTTGACTTCTTTGTATCTTTTGGAGATCAAACCACTGTCTGATGTGGATGGGTGAAGACATTTTCCCATTCTATAGGCTGCCATTTTGTCTTTTTGACTATGTCCTTTGCTTTACAGAAGCATTTCAGTTTCAGGAGATCCCATTTATTAATTTTTTTCTCTCAGTGTCTGTGCTACTGGGATTATATTTAGAAAGTGATCTCTTGTGCCAATGCATTCAAGTGTACTTCTCACTTTCTCTTCTATGAGGTTCAGTGTGGTTGGCTTTATGTTAAAGTCTTTGATGCATTTGGACTTGAGTTTTGTGCATGGTGATAGATATGAGTCTATTTTCACACATGTTGATATCAAGTTATGTCAGCACCATTTGTTGAAGATATTTTCTTTTCTCCATTTTATATTTTTTTGCTTCTTTGTCAAAAATCAGGTGTTAGTAAGTGTGTGTCTTCGATGCAGGTCCCTCCTGCATGACTCTGTTTTTGCAATCAGTATTTAATATGTACCTCATCGGAAATCTTGGGGGCAAGTGATGTGAGCAATGTAACGTTGGTGGTCAGGTCTCAATCTGTCAGGAGAATATGGTCAATCTAGAGTTGGTGGTGGGATCTCAGCTCATAAGTAGTGTGATCAGTCCAGAGTCCAGGTAGACTGGGATGCTAGGAAGTAGAGACAGAGGGTGAACTCTGAATGAAACACAAATGTGAGTGAGCACCATGGTGGTTAGAGTGAGCACCATGGTGGTTAGAGGAGTGAGCACCATGGTGGTTAGAGGAGTGAGCACCATGGTGGTTAGAGGAGTGAGCACCATGGTGGTTAGAGGAGTGAGCACCATGGTGGTTAGAAAGTTTGATCCTCAGCAACCTCTTTATAACAACCCCGAGAGTCTCTATCGTATCTCAGCTTCTGTGGCTGGAATGAACTAAATGTGACCCCCTCCTCCTATTGAAAGTCTAACCTAAACTTGATGGTGTTTAAAGACTAGGCATACAGGAAGTGACTAGGCCATGAGAGTAGCACTTTATGGATACATGAATGTATGGATTGTGCATTTGTTGTAGACCAAAGAGCTAGCTCGTGCTCTTTTTAGCGTATGAGAGTTCATGAAGTGCACAGCCCACCACATGAGAAAGAGTCCTCTGAACTGAGCACTTCAGTCCAGTCTCAGACCTCCAGCCTTCCCCACTGCATAACTGCATTGACACCGTGCTTGAGGATCCTCATCTATGGTCAATTCCAGATGGCACTCCTGACATGCCAACGCCATCCACAACCATTGTCTGAAATTTTATATTCTACTCATGTGACCACTGGACCGTGCTCTGAACTCATAGGCTACTGCTGATGTGACGTATACAGGGATCACTTCCCTTTTGCTATGCAGGAGTGTGAGCGTGAGAATCACAGGGGGCTTGAGCCCCCTGATTTGGCTGAACTGTGAATGCCTGGATGTTGGCACTGCGTGCTTCTCTTCATACAACCGAGAACAGCAGGAGGCCCTTGGATTCCAGCAAAGCACATCAACCCTGGGTGGAATCGCTAGGAATGTGTCAAAAAATACCACTGCCCTGGATCACACCCCATACCACTAAACCAGGATCCCAGTTTAGCATAACTCAAGATATCCCCGATGAAGGTAATGGGTTTTCAGGTTAAATGCATTGGCACGGAGGAGCCTCCCACATGCTGTGACTTAAATGAGAAGGTACTTGTAGCAAGAGGAAATACCCAGAGTGGACCACACACAAGTGTGGCCAGCTGGCAGGAGGCTCTAGTGCTGGGGGTGCTCCTGGCTCGGCACCTCTGGTACAAGCACAGTCGGGAATGACTGAAGCCCAGAGGTACAGTTCTAAGTCAGCCAGCGGAGCTGGCACTGAAAGAATTGAACCGTAAACCAGCTGGGTGGCCAGAAGGAACTCTTTCCCACTTAAAGCTTCCTTCTCTAAAATAAGAGAGGCACTGCTTTGCAAACTCGAGCCTGTCGGGAGTCTAACCTTGTCCTAGTGTGTGAGGTGTGCCTTGAGCAAATTAATTAACCACTCTCGGCTTTAATCTCTCACCTGCAAAGTGTAAAGAATAGCAGGATGAAGCGTAAATGCATGCACAATGTTCATCTCTATCTCTCCCTATTAAATATTCCATAAATGGTGAGACTCACATATCAGCTTGATAATATTACAAATTAGATGAGGTAGGCTAGATGCTGTCTGGAGGCTCTGTTCTTCTTTGTCACTGAGACTGGGTTCTATGTAACAGATCTGACAGGATGGAGAGATGGGTGCTGCCAACCAAGAGAATACAGGCAGAGGACATGTGTGTTCATCAGATCAGGAGAACAGAATACAGGCAGGGGACGTGTGTGTGTTCTTCAGATCAGGAGGAGGAGAGAATACAGGCAAAGGACATGCATGCATTCATCAGATCAGAAGGAGAAGCGAATACAGGCAGAGGACATGTGTGTTCATCAGATCAGGAGGAGGAGAGAATACAGGCAGAGGACATGCATGCATTCATCAGATCAGAAGGAGAAGCGAATACAGGCAGAGGACATGCGTGTGTTCATCAGATCAGGAGGAGGAGAGAATACAGGCAGAGGACATGCGTGTTCATCAGATCATGAGGAGAAAATAATACAGACAGAGGACATGCGTGTTCATCAGATCAGGAGGAGGGCCAAGCAGTGGGAGATCCATCAGGGATTTGGGTTTTATCCTCAGACAAAGTAACAAAGAGGAGTGATAGAAGCTACTGTTGGGGTATGAGCTATTTCATGTACGTTAGTGATTGTAGATATGAAGTAGTGGCTTTCCTAGTGCTTACACTGGCTATTTGGAGCCCATTCTCTTTGGAGGGATGCCTATCTCAGTCTAGATATATAGGTCCTGCCTCTAAGTGATGTGCCAGATTTTGTTGACTCCCTATGGGAAGCCTTACCCTCTCTGAGGAGTGGATGAGGGGTAGGATGGGAAGAAGTCGGGGGGGCAGTGAAAGGAGGAGAGAGAGTGGAAACTGGAACAAGTATATAAAATGAGAAAATATTGTTAAATAAATAAACAAATAAAGCAGTGACTTTCAGCCTTAAATACTAAAACACATCTGATTGGATAGGCAAGGAAGCTGGTGAATTTCTGCCTAGATGGGATCTAGCATCCCTCATCCTGTGGTCCTCCCCTTACCATGACAGCCCCTCGGGAGCCTCTGTGGGCCCTCAGAACTCTGAGGAACACAATTATGATTCAGCCCTGTAAGAAGCAAAGCCTTCCTGGCACTCTGGGCACCACTGATTCCTGCCGTTGCTGTTTGGTTTGTTTTCCCAGTTCTCTGTGTGCTTAGACACAATCTGCAGGCTCCATGGAGAGGCAGAGAGGGCGGGAACTAAAACAGTCCTCAAGCTCCCTCTAAGGCCAGAGACTATTCCTGAGCAGTAAAAATCTTCGAATCTCAACAATTATATAATCTGAGGCCGAGTTCCAGAGCCTGATGTTAAAAGGGCATCTTGAGTTTACTTAAAAAGAAGGGTAAATGTGCACTATCCTGTTTCATGGCTAACATACAACCCCAAGTCTATTTCTGGCAAGCTGTGACACTGCTACCACTTTCTGGGTAGATGAGCTTGACCCTGAGCAGCGACTTTGACTTGGAGTAGCTCCCTGTGTGGACTCATCTCAGAACCAGCAGCTTCCAAATCATTTGTATTTTCATGGTGTTGTGTATAGATAGGGCTGGCAGAGCCTTCCCACAATTCCCACAGTTTCAGATCAAAGATGTCTGTCACCCTCTCCTATAATTTATTAACCTGTATGAGCCATTGTCTCCGTCACTGTGCTGTTGCTGTGAAGAGGCAGCATGACCAAGGCAAGGCTTGTGAAAGACAGCATTTAACTGGGGGCTTGTTCACAGCGTTAGCGGTTTAGTCCACTTATCAACACGGCAGTGAGCACGGTAGCACCCAGACACAGGCTGGAGCAGTAGCTGAGAGCTATATGCTGATCTGCAGATACAGAGAGGGACGGGGGAAAGGAGAGAGAGAGAGAGAGAGAGAGAGAGAGAGAGAGAGAGAGAGAGAGAGAGAGAAAGAGAGAGAGAGAGACTGGACCTGGCATGGACTTTTGACAGTGCAAACTCCACTCTCAGTGACACACTGTCTCTAACAAAGCTACAATTCCTAATCCTTCTAATCGTTTCAAACATTTCCAATCTCTGGTAACTAAGCATCCAAATATATGAGCCTTTGGGCATAATTCTTGTCAATGCAGGACAGCTTTTATAGCAAACATCAAAAACAATGGAGTGAGCTCCATTCTACTCCCAGGGAAGACTTGGCAAGAGAAGTGGAGGAAGGAAGAATGATCAGGAAGTCACACCACTTACCCAGGTGAGGCTGATAAGAAACAGAGCACACATCAACCTGGAAACGTCTCTGCTATTCCTCCCATTCCATACTGGACTTCTGTGGCAAGCTTCCAGCCTCAAATTGGAAGGAATCCATGACTCTCAGACCTTCTCCAGCCATGACATTGGCCCCTCTGGTAGCCATCTCCTAAAATGGAGATAATCACGTGAACGCAAAAATAATTGTGTGGTCAATTTTAGTTACTTGATGGGGAATCATTCAGGAAATTCTCCAGGATAGGAGGACGAGATAAGAAGCTCAGAAGGCATCACACAGCCTTTTCATACTGTGAAGAGTTAAAACATGGTGGTGTCATGGATAGAACAAAGGCTTTAGGGGAATGACAGAGTAAAATGATAATTCAGTATTTTCAAGTTTTATGACGTTGGATACATTGTCTCACCTTATATATAAAATAGGAATAACAGTAATTATTTTGCATTATGGTTATTGATTTTTTGAATCAATTACCTGTGGTTATATCTCAATAGATTTGAACTAGCTGTCTCCTTCTTCCACACATCTTTCTCCCTTCCCTCTGTGTACCAACTTCAGCCAGCTCTACCTGACCTGGCCTGCCTCATTGACAAAACTTTCCTAGGTGCTTTCTCTCAATTGTATCCACTACACTCAGACTCCTTGCCCTTTTGACATCTTTCATCATATTTAAGAACACTCATTGGGTGCTTATTTCTGGGCAGGCTAAACTCTCCATTGCAGGCACTGGGATGTTGTCATTTAAATATGTTTAATAATCTCCATCACTCTGTCAATCACAGTGATGCCTGGCAGCTCTTAATACATTTTCCCTGAATTAATGAAAGGACCGTGAACGGGTCACGTCTACCTAGTTCCAGCACCACACCTGACACGTGGTGCACATTTGGCAAACAGCAGTCCTTGCTGCCAGCATCGTGTCTTCTGGCCTTTCCCCACTCTATCTCCAGACTCATCTGACTCTGGGGACAGAGAGTGTCATGTATCTGTCTGGGTACCTGCCTGCATGCAGACAGACACACACTTAAGAATTCTCAAGCCCTTTGTTCTTCTCCTCCATCCCTAACAAGCAGAAGAACGTTGGTCTCGAGGGGCCAGAGTGGATTCCACCAGCTCTTCTGTCTCCCAGGGCCCTGAGTACATCATCATCCAACCCCGCCATGTGAATCACAGGCCTTCAGCTCTTTCCTAAATGCCTCCCTCTTCGGAAGGCACAGAACTCAAGCCGGAAAACTGAACTCTCGTTAAGCATAGGCGCTAATCTATTCTACCCTGCTGGAAAAGCCGCCTTTTTTTTTTTAAATGGCAGAGTATATCGACATAAATCCTGCGCCTGAAATTGGTTTACAGGCAAAAATTCTAATCACAACCTTTAGCATGCAGTGATGACTTGGGCCATCATGCTGCAAGGTTTACAGGCTCTCTGAAGAAGTGAGATAAGGCTGGGGAAACGAGAGGTACAAGCATACAGAGTTCGGCGAAAAGGAACTGCAATACAGCTCAACGCTCAATGGTTCTACACCACATGTAGGTTTCAAATGAGGAGCAATTTGTCTAATACTAGGAGCAATGATTCCACCTTATGAAGACGAAGTCGGGCTCAGGACCAAATGATTTCTTTGCTTAAGAGTAGCCTTATGTGAGACGTGTCTCTAAGTCTATTGTCACTTTCTTCACAATAGGCAAGTTACAGAATTAGCTTAGGCGTCTGCCAACTGGTGAGTTGGGGGAAGTGAGGTGTATATACATGGTGAGGTTTATTTGACCGGAAAGGAGGATGAAATGACATTATAGGCAGGGATAAAAGGATGCGATGTGAGGTCGTGATACTCTGACTCAGGAAAACAAATATTGGCTTTCTCTCGCTCGTGGACCTTCCATTTCATAGAGATACAGAAAATGATTTGTGCGTGTGTGGCAAGAAAGAAGGAGAAGGCTTGTCTGAGGGAAGGAAGGGGACTGGCTGGAGGGGAGGGTGAGAAACAGGATTGTAGAGGGGTAAATGTGATCAAAGTGCTTGATGTAGTTAAATAAAAATGGCTTTATGAATCCTGTCACTATGCAGAAATAATATACACCAATTGAAAAGAAAAGAATAGCCCGAATACCAGTCTCATGCTTTGTGCTGGTTCTGATCCTGGGGATAAGTTTTAATACA
Organism: Microtus oregoni; assembly: GCF_018167655.1. NCBI lineage: Eukaryota > Metazoa > Chordata > Mammalia > Rodentia > Cricetidae > Microtus > Microtus oregoni. The sequence continues at coordinate 702,562 of NW_024543093.1, forward strand.
GTCTCTGTCCTCAAGGACCAGCCCTTGTAGACAGACCCAGCCATATTCATAGTAAGTGCCTAAAGAAGAAAGAACTGTGCCTTGCTAGAGCTGTGGCCCCAGAGTACCAAGGAGCATGATGCTCCTAGAAGGCATCTGAGTTTCTTCATATGAGGTGCGCATGTGCTCAGCACGCAAGCCCAGAGCAGGAAGGAAACAGTACGGACAGTGGGAACAGCATGCAGTGTGATTTTGTGGGGACACAGAGCAGCAGAGACAGTTCAGAGAAGCGTGTGGTTTGAAGTAGAATTTGAAAGGAGATCGCTCTATAAAATTGTTCCTTCTACTCTCTTTAGAATGGTAGCAAGCACATCTACATATGCTATCAGAGGGGAAAAAACCTTTAACTGTGTGCCTTTTGCATAGGAGTTTAAAGACAAACTGTTCAGCCTCTGCTCTTCAAACTGACTTAGTCAGAAACTGAGCCTTTCAGATCTGTGGAGCGTCTGGACCAAAGGCCACTAGCCAGCCTTCCAGGAGGCCTCAGTTAAACAGAACATCCCGGCTCTCTCCACCTGGCATGATGCTAAGCACCCACATTCCTACTTCCAACCTTATGCGTGGTTGAATTTACATATGTATTTCGGTTCAGATAGCATGCCATTCTCCCCTCTCCACACTTTTCCCTCAAGAAGGATGCTTGAGACCCCTGAGACTCTCAAGGGAGGATGAAAATGTTGCCATCACTTAACATCAGAAGGCAAACTAAACATAGCTGCTATGTATATGCAGTCATGAATCCAGCCCAGACTGACTCCATCTTGATACTAATGCAGTCAGTAGAATATAAGTTCCCATTTTACATATCTCTTATAACAAAAAAAAAGAAAGAAAGAAAGAAAGAAAGAAAAGCGCCCACACACTTCCCAGCCACATAGCAGCCTCCTGTGAAACATGAAACTGTGAACCATGAACCCCCTTCGGACTAGCCCTTGTGTTTCCCAAGCGGCTGCTCCAATGGCTCCTTCCATCACTGCCCAGTTCAGCACCTGCTATGCTCCTTGGAGAAATACTGGCGACACAGTGCTACTTGGGCAGAGAAGTAGCTGTCACTATCCCTGTAAGAAAGTGGTCCTCAACCTTCCTAATGTGACCCTTTAACACGGTTTCTCATGTTATAGTGACCTCCAGCCTAAAATTACTTTTGCTGCTGCTCCATAACTGTAATTTTGCCACTGTTATGAATCATCATGCAAATTCTGTTTTCTGATGATCTCAGGTGAGTCCCCTGAAAGAGTCGTTCAACCCCCAAAGGGTCATAACCCACAGGTTGACAACCAGAACACCGAGTCCTGGGAAATCCATCCATGACTCCAACACTAGTGATATGGTTGAGAAAGGGGAATTTTGAATAATTGGGAATATTGGGGAAAGTAGAAATACAACAGGGGTCCAGGACAACTGTGTTCTTGCATTTCAGAGATAATTAGAGGGATATATATTTGTGGCTATGTGAAAGGATTCGCTCTGGCAGAGTCTCTCAGAATCCTGTGAAAAATAAGAGTCCCATGGATCAAATGAGACAGGCCTGTCAAACCCAGGAAAATGAGCAGCAGGCGACATGTTTTCCCTTGATGTGATCTTCAATACACGGCTCCTGGAATCAAAACATCATTGTTGACCCAAGTTTTGACACCTGCTGATAAACTGCTTACTTACGTAGTTAAAAAGCATCCATGTTATTTTAATGACTGATTTGAGATTCTGACTATTTTTGCTGAAAACATTTTACACTTTCCTAAGTAAGAAGTAAATCAGGGCCAATAATAAAAACCAGGAAGTAAAGAACTCTCAGTCTCGGAATCTTAGGTTTGCTCAACCAGCAAATGATACAGAGAGTATACCAGGCCTCCTCCCACTGTACAGACACAAACACCGAGGTTATCAGTGGGGCCTAAGATACCCAATGTCATCTATTAAGGTTCCCAGTAATGACAGACTGAGTGTGACTTAAGTCCCTGAGCTCTGGCCTAGGGATCACCTAGCCAAGTTGCATATCCATGCAACAAGAATAAAGAAGACATTGTGCGAATATGCATTTCCCTTTTGAAGTTTCAAGGCATTTAGAATTCTTACGTTAAGAACCAGGAGAAGCTGTTGGAGTATTGAAAGCTGTTTCTGATCGCTACAATTGTTAAAGCAGATGTACCGTGCTTCTGGCTACACTGGGGTCATTTTCTGTCCACTGGCCCTTGCTTTGGTCCTGCCTGTCTGAAAAGTCTCTGCCAGAATCTTTCTACAGCTGTCAAGTCAGTGTTCCGGCTTCCTGTCACAGGGTTGTTAGACAAAGGGTAAGAGAGGATGCAGAAGACTAAGCTGCACCCCTCAGCTCAAGTCAGCACCCACAGTAGAGACAGGGTGCGCTCAGCGGTCCCCGCTGGGCTCCAGTGTAGTCTCACAGAGAGGCGCATCATAGCACGCTGAAAGGCACCTACTCAGGGGAGCTTCGCACTTCACTTTGCTGCCTGGGTCAGGGAGGATGGGGGGGAGATAGAGTCCGGGAGGTCATCATTCTTACTTTCTGCCCTGAGCCCTTGATAATTCATTCACAACCGTTTCTGTTCCGGTAAGTTCACTAGCAGACTTGGATTTTTTTTTTTTTTTAAGAAAAGAACTGTATTGCTTTGCTTATCTGAATCTCAGTGAATCAACCGGGAATATCAGAGCAGCGGAGCTTAATAAACTGGCTGCGGGAAGTGAAGGGGAAGTCCCTAGTTACTGCGCTCTTAGTTGGAAAATGTCTTGTTTTATTCCCGCACGCTTTGAGCCTGCACTCTGTGTCAGGCCTGCAATGGGAAGAAGGAGCAGGACCCTTTGTTTTTAAGAAGCTCCAGGAGTAGTCATACGACTGACTGTGACCCCTGTGGTCGGTGTTCAGGCTGAAGAATTGTCAGAGTGCAAATTCTTTTTTTTTTCTGGTAGCTTGTAATTTTTTAATTTCTTTTTTTATTACTTTATAAATAATACCAATCAACATTTCCACTTCCTCCCCTCCTCCCACTACCCTCCCACTCCCCCACATACCCTCCCTCTAGCCTCCTCCAGTCCTAAGAAAGGGCAAGGTATCCTGTCCAAGGCCCTCCTCCTTACATCCAGGCTTAGGAAGGTATGCATCCAAACAGAATAGGATCCCCAAAAACCAGTACATACAGTACAGACAAACCCCAGTGCCATTATCATTGGCTTCTCAGTCCGCCCCAATTGTCAGCCACATTCAGAGGGTCCAGTTTGATCCCATGCTCATTCAGTCCCAGTCCAGCTGGATTTGGTGAGCTTCCATGAGCTCAGGCACACTGTCTCAGTGGGTGGACCAACCCCTCATGGTCCTGAATTCCTTGTTCATATTCTCCCTCGTTCTGCTTTAGTCCCCAAGATTCCATTCCTGCACCCCACAACACAAACAAAAGAGTTAAAGAACTCGGAGGTTTGAGTGAAGGTGGATATGTTACAAAACTGATATTTTGAAGAAGTTCCATTTAACATATATCAACTGTTTGATTTGAACACGATCATGAAATTTAAGTAAAATATGTATAAAATGGGACTATGTGATAAATTTGTGTGGATGCATGTATAGCTCTTGCAATAGTTGAAGAAAGCTGACATACTTGAAAGTAGCCAGGGTAGAAAACACACATGACAGGAAACCTGGTTCTAGAGCCTAGATCTACATTTACCCCAAGGTCATCTGTACTGGAGCCTTGGTGCCTAGCTGTGGTGCCAACAGGAGATGGTGGCTCCTTTAAGAAGCAGTACCTAGTTGAAGTTAAGTCATTAGGGTGGCCTCGAAGGGGATTTTAGAACTCTAGGCCATTTCTCCCTCCCTTGGTTCACTGTTGCGAGAAGGTAAACAGGGCTCCTCTACTACACACACACACACACACACACACACACACACACACACACGAGAGTGGCCTTGAAGAGGGAAGAAGGAGTTGAATTAGCGAAAGGCTGGCAGAGATTCCAAAGAGCAGGAGAGTAAAGCAGAGAATGGGTATCTAGATGTTTATTTCATTATCATTTTCTTAAAGTATTCAGATACAATATATGTGCTTATTTGCAAGTTTTAAGGAGGTTTTCAAAATACTGAAGTACAGTAAAGATGAAAAAAATTAATGTTAAGACAGCCAGGAGATGGGGGGGGGGGGGACAACAATGGCCATTGCACGCTTAAAGCAGCCACATATTGTCTAGGTTCCTCAGAGGAGAGATGTCATTTCTGGAGAGTGAATAGAAGCAGGCCTCCCATGAGCTAGTGCCAGCACACACAGCCTCGGGGGGAGCTCAGAACACGAAGTGTGGAAAAGTACAAGTGATTACGCTAATCCACAGCATGTGCACCCAGGACCTGGGGGAAATGGGGCTGGAACTGGGGCAGGAGCTGGGCTTATTGGAGTCTTGTTTGTGCTCTGGCATCATGAGCAGGAAGGCCATTTGCAGGCTTGGAATTTCCTCTTGGTAATGGCCTGAGATGTAATATCTTCTGTGGGTGACAGGGATGAGATTCGTTTGAAGTGAAGCACGCATAAATCTTTATTCTGAACAGCCTCACCAAAGCCAGGCCGGAGGAGGAAGAACTGCAAACTTCATCCCAGAGGTGACAGGAAACATCTCTTCAGTAGAAAGGAGACAGCTATCTCTATAGACGCGGACTGCCAGCATTTCAGCAAAAGCTCGCCAGCAAAACTTTTCCCTGGGGTTGGAAAAGCATGGTAGCTATATTAAATCCTTTAGCTCCAAATGCATTTTGTACTTTCAAGTACAGGAGCCTGTTTGAAGTTTAACGTGAGATGTAGAATAGTTGGCCAGGAGACAAGGAAATGGCCTGGGATCAGTCAAAGACACCAGCGCCACAGCAGTGATTCCAACCCGCAGAAATGAGAAACCTGGAGCACATTCAGGCTGTTCCCCTCTGCCCTGGGGCTACAGGTAGGAAGGCAGCGTGCTCCTGCGATCTCTAGAGCCTGTGAGCCATGGAATCTGTGAGAGCGATAGAATGTAATTCTCAGTGGAATATGAACCCCACACACACTCTTTTGAGGGGGTCTGTGGCACCAACTACTTCACCAAGAGCTAGGAGATTACTGCCCAGAGAATATGGAGACTGGCCCCTCTGAAAATGCTGTGATTCCCAATTTCATCAACCCTTGTCCACATCTCACCTATTCATCACCGTAAAACTGAGGGGAGCAAAGATTCGGCTGCACGTATTTTTCTTTGAGCCATTCTTCCCTGGGATCACACTTCTCCTCCAACTGAGAATGAACCGACCTGCCCTCTCCTCTCATGTGTTGTCTCAGATCTATCAAGGCTTTGATGTTTACAGCCCAGTGAAGTAAGGAGAAAGGCGGAGCGGCGCATATGAGACACCCGCCCTCTGTGGTGAGATAAGACAAGTTGGTCGCTGCATCATTTGGCTGCCATGGGTCCTCATGTGGAACAGAGACAATGTAGGACTTTTCAGAAAGAGAAGCTGCTCCTAGTAAAAATTCTGATGAGTCATAGTCAGAGGGAGTGGAAGGAATCCCAGACAATGAACAGAACATTAAATGCAGAAGCCACAGAAGGAACAGTGCCTCCACTACTTCAGGCATCTCAAGATCGTGGCCAGGGAACACCTGCTTCTCCACTGTGATCAAAAGACAGACCAATCTGAGCCTAGATGGGAAGTTACCCTGATGCTTATGGGAAGCGCTGGCAGACTTCGCCGAGTGTGAAAATCACGGGCCTCGCCTGCTTTTTGTTTATGTTGTTCTTTCTTCCTGTTGTAGAAGGAGAAGTAATACAAGACACATTCTAAGGCTGGGGATATGGACAGGCTGGTAGTGTGCTTGCTGGGTGCTCATGTTTGGTCTCTAGAACTACACAGAACCAAAAACGGTGGCACATTCCTGTCTCCCGGCACAGAGAATGGAAAGCAGGCAGGCATGAAGTTCAAAGTTACCTCCAACTATATAGCAAGTTTGGGGACAGCCTTGGATATGTCTCATCATGTCTCACAGGTAGTAAAAAAAAAAAAGAAAGAAAGAAAGAAATACTTTGAAAAGATGAGAACAGGTCTGAGTTGTTGAAGTTCCCCTAAATCCTTGTCTGAAGATCGAAGTGGACATTTTATATCATAAGGCCATTGTAAGGGGAAAGCATGTGTAAGCTGGTGGACAAGCAGCTGCTTAGCCCCAAGAAAATTGTTGCTGGGAGAGTCCGAGAATATATTAAACTTCAGACGGGCCGGGCGGTGGTGGCGCATGCCTTTAATTTCAGCACTCGGGAGGCAGAGGCAGGCGGATCTCTGTGAGTTCGAGACCAGCCTGGTCTACAAGAGCTAGTTCCAGGACAGGCTCCAAAACCACAGAGAAACCCTGTCTCGAAAAACCAAAAAAAAAAAAAAAAAAAAAAAAAAACTTCAGACGGCTGAGAATCTGGGTCCTGAACACAGACCACGTTCTTATACAAATGCTATTGCTTGTATTATCTTGGAAATCAATTTAATGTTGCAATTTGTCCCTAAAAAGAGCATCATCTATGAAGTATCCTCAAAGAGTACACTCTAGTCTTCTCTTTTTCTGGGCAAGAACCTTTCCTGTCTGCCTCCTGCCCAGCCTTCTAAGTTGAGCCCTCTCCTAGGACTCATTAGTGATATTCTTGTGCTTTTCAACAACTGAGCACAATTGCCTTCTCCATAATGTCTTGGTCACACTTACATTAGTCATGAGAGGTTGCTCTTTTCTCTTCCCTACTTCCATAATTATTTCCCAGTCTTCCTCTAGATGACACTCCAAATTCTGGGTGTCCATTAATGTCCACCTGAACATGTCTCCATACTCACGTTTTGGTTTTCTGGTGGTTTATAGCCTATCCCATGGCCATGTTGATAAGAAGTCAACTCTGAGTCAAGCAGATCTTAGTGCACTTCTGTTTTCCAGAAGATGGATACTTTTTGAATCCTCCAAAGCCCAGCCTCCAACCTTCACTGTCCTCTGCCCTCCTGAATTTAGAAAGGACCTACATAGAGGCAACGTCCCTTATGCTACTCAATGAGGCAGAAAATCTCTTGATGCCCAGCAGTGCCATACAGTGGTGCTCAGGTCCTGATGTCTGACTGTGTGTTGAGAATTAGACCAGAGAATTGGCTGCATGTTATGTGGTTACATCCAGATCCTGGAAGTACACCACCTATGCTCCACGGTTTTATCACATCTTCCCTTTTTTGCTCCCCGCAACTCTCTGGCTTCCATTTTGAACCATGTGAGCACACAAACACACCATCCTGATTATCACCTACCTTCTGCCCCTCTACCCGGTGCTTTCATTCCCAAAGCACCAAGGGAAGCATCAGAGGAAGGCTTTTCAGCATCTCTTCTGTGGGGTCCGTCACTTCCCATCCTTTCTCTGGCATTCCGTATTTTCTGTATTCACTCAGCATCTGATGGAAACCTTACGGAGCCTTGAGAATCCTTTTCACTGGACATCAACCTGCTGGTGGTTCAGCTTGGTATATAAGGCGATTATGAAAACAAACAGCTGAAAATGCAGCAGGGCCAATGAGAGAACTGAAAAGGACCCTGAATTCTCTGAAGTCACAATGCTTGTGACTGGGAAAGGAGGATGAGAATCCAGGTTTTCAGCAGCAGGCTAGAAGTGGAGTTTTAGATATCAGTAGAAGACAACCCCGACTCTGGAGGTGCAAATGTACTTACTTAAGACACTAACAAAGTTATCCAGAAAAAGAAAATATAATAATTTCTCATTGTGAGAGATCATAAGAGGCTTAGTGAGTTAACTTGGTTACCCATATCTATGAAGCATTTTTAAATGATTCAATGAGAAAACAGTCAAGATGGAGATGGAGGAGAAGGAAGAGGGAAAGAAAAAGGATGAGGAAGGAAGGAGGAGAGGAAGAGGAGAGGAAAGAAAAAGGAAGAGAAAAAAAAAGGGCAAACTGAAGCATCAACAACAATTACACTAGCTAGCTAGCGCTCTACTTTAAGGAGATGAAGAAAAAGCACCACTGGCCAGTGGAACTTTCTCCAAACTTCAGAAAGAGGCTCCAAAGTCCTCTGGGGTCAGCATGACTTCCAGAAAAGGGTTGAGAAACCCTGTCACATTACAGATCAGTCTTTGGGTCTCTGCAAATAACGACTTTTTTTAGGTCTTTTTTTTCTCCTTCCAATTAAGGAAAGTGGATTGATTTCCTTTTGGGTTTTTCAGACAACATGGACAGATTCCAGAAGATATCAGGAAAAGCAGAGGTCGGGAATTCATTGTAGTGTTCTTGACCTGGCTCTCATGGAAGAAATATTGAACAAATCCCAAGAGGCAGCAGAAGAATATAAACAGAACGCAAAAGACAAAATGTAAGGAAATGGAAAAAACCAAATCTGGAGTCCACGTACTTGTGTTCTTGAGCTGCTTCCTCCATCCAGTGTGTACACAGCAGTTGCTGTGGCTTGTGTACACCAGGGGAATAATGTGATTGATTGCTGGGATGGCAGAATGGTTAGGGAAAGATCATGGAAGTGACAGCAATGTTGAGATATTCAAAACTTGGTAAAGTAATGGAAAAACTGGCAAGGTGTGTATACTAGCTGGTCTTGTATGTCACCTTGACACAAGCTAGAGTCATCAGAGAGGAAAAAGCCTCCATGAGATCCATCTGTAAGGCATTTTCTCAATTAGTTATCAATGGGGTAGGGCCCTGTTCATGGTGGATGGTGTCATTCCTGGGCTGGTGGTCCTGGGTTCTATAAGAAAGCAGGCTGAGCAAGTCATGGAGAGCAAGCCAGGAAGTAGCACTCCCCCAAGGCCTCTGCATCAGCTCCAGCATCCAGGATCCTGCCCTGTTTAGTTTCCTGCCCTGACTTCCTTCAGCGGTGAACAACAATGTGGAAGTGTAAACTGAATAAACCCTTTCTTCCCCAACTAGTGTTATGGTCCTGCTGTACTGTTAGAGCAATAGAAACCTTAACTAAGACAGTGTGTGATAACTCCAGTTCATAGAATCACATGCCATTGCATCCTTCCATCCTACTTATAAATACCAGCCAAGCCCTGTTCTAAAAGAGGAAGTTCAAATAGTAACACAACATGGCCTCTTCTTCAAAGGCACCGTCAAGATAGTGGGTGAAGACATTCTAATAGGTAGCCAAATATAGACAGCAAAAGGCAGGAGTATATAATGATGAGATTAAATGCTTCAATTCTTGGAGACAAGGGTTGTCTCTCAGATGAAAGAAACCACAATTGTCTCTTGAAGGTGTGTAAAAATTTGAAGCTGGGTTTAGGATTAGAAGGGCAGAAAATACAGTTCAGTCAGGGAAATGAGCCAACACTGCTTGAGCGAGAAGACGAGTCCCGTGAACTACCTGTCCTTAGTCCCAGCTAGATAACTCCTTCTTCCTTCCCTGGATTCTGACTCGGGTGCCCAGAGCATGTGGTATCCTCTTTACTCACTGACATCAGAATCATGGGATCAAGAGGTACCAAGCCTTTCAGTAGTCTTTGGATGGTGAATCTATTCTAAGAGACACTCTGTGTACATAATTATTATCAATGTATCCATGAATGTGTTTCTGCTTCATTATGTGGCTGAATTTTTGTGTTGGTGCAAAATTCAGGAATGGCACCTACAAAAACCAGTGTAGAAACTGTGTGGTCATGCATTGCAAATCAAAGCCGCCAGTTCCAGGCCCCAAGCATGAGCTCTGTTTGTAATTATAAGGATAATGGAAGGGCTACTTAGATGGATGCTTTGAAGCACAGTGCTATTCTTCAGGAACAGGCACAGGATTTCCATGATGCATTATAGATGCTCTGGGAAGGCCTGTGTGTGCTCCAAGCAATAAGTATGCCTAAATCCAAGCTGTGCTGAATCCTACCTCTGACTGCCTTTAAGTTCTTCCTGCTTCAATTTCCTCTGATCACAGAAAAGCTCTGTACCACTGACCATGCACCCCATTCACAGACTTGCAATGAGTCTTACCACTTTGACTCAATTTCCTCTTCTAGTCTTCATGCCACCATTTTTCCAGTTAAGAACCAAGCCTTGAAGTTCTCATGATAATGCATCGGTGCTCTTTTGGGAGGAAGGGTCTGGGTGACAGGGCCTTGTTATGTAATCCAGTCCCACCTAAAATTTTTGGCCTTCTGCCTTCGACAAACCAAAGGCTAAGATCACCAGGCTTGCATCAACACCCCCTGTTGGGGGAGGCTGCTCGTTCATTCCCAGCCCCCCAGATTTAAAATAACCACATAGAAACTGTATTAATTAAATCACTGCTTGGTCTATTAGCTCTAGCTTCTTATTGGCTAGCTCTTATATCTTAAACTAACCCATTTCTATTAATCTGTGTATCACCAAATGGCTGTGGCTTACCGGAGCATCTGTCTCCTGCGGATGGCTACCTGGCTTATCCCTGACTCTGCCTTCTTTCTCCCAGCATTCAGTTTAGTTTTCCCACCTAGCTCTATTCTGCTAAACCACTGGCTGAAACCGCTTTATTCATTGATCAATAAGAGCAACACATATACAGAAAGACTTCCCACACCACTGACCCAGTGTCCTCTGCCCTTCTTGCTATGGAGACTGACATTCCACAGATCAGATTGTGCATGCTGCTTGTCTTTTTATTTTGTCTTGCCTCTAGCACAGTTGTCCTGAAAGATCTCACTGGAGCATACTCCTGATTACTGTCGGCTGTGGCTTTAATGTGAGCAATTCTCCCAGCCATTCTTGTGTGAAGTGTTAGAGGTGTGGTCTCCAGTGTGGTGCTATTGGGAAACTGCACATTTTTAGATCGTTGAGATATTCCCTTTAAGAAGATGATGGGACCCAGACCCTTCCTGTCTCACTTTGTTTTCTGGTTCATGAGGTGAGTCATTAGCTCTGTACAAGCACTGCCACTATGCAGTGCCATCACCAGGGCCCCAAAGCAAGGGGTCACTCAATCTGAGCTAAAATCTATAGAACCATGAGCTAGAAAAGGCCTTTTCTTGGTGGCCTTGGGTGTTTCATTACAACAATGGGAAGCTGTCAGTCACCTCTGAGCCTCTTAGCCTTCTTGGACAACCTTTCGTCTACAGCCAGTCTCTCTTCTACACAGTTGGCACACTGATTTCCTCCAACACAAACTTCTAAATGACTCAAAAGTCCCTAGCTCTCTATTGAGTGGATCATAAATCATATTGGTAAACTCATAAGTTCTCCCGAGTCTGTACCCTTCCAACTATATTTCCAATTCTGCCCCAGCACAGTGGGCTGTTTCAGAGAGATTTGTCAACTTCGTCTCCCTCATCCGTGTGGCTTGCTCGCTCTGCACTGTGGTAATTCCATATGTTCTCCTGTTATCGTTCGATATATCACTCTCCTTTCTCCAAGACAGTGCCAGAGCCTTGTGCCCTTAAAACGTTGTCCTAAATCACGGTGAATTTTGCCAAGGCATAAATTGTTACTGGTTTTCCAAGTGACTGGATTTTTTTTTATTTTAGAGGGTTTTTTTTTCTGAGTGTGGCATGTCAACTTCTTAGCTGGATAATAAATATTTCTAGGGTAGGAATAATAAATTACAGGTGTGATCCACTGGGCTTGACACATAGAAGATATTTAGTAAGCTCTTTGAGTCAAAGATTGATTTTTTGGGGCAAATGGTCAGAAACAGACTGTGTGTCATATGATATATGCATACATGTAAGCTCACATTTGCAATTATGTTTTAAGTAAAAGAAAAAGTTTCCTAATATCCTTCTAATTGTATTATTATACTATAAATATAATTCCTAGCAATTATAAGAGTGTCACAGTTTTAAGCCTAGAAGAGAATTACCAAAATTTTGTTTTACTGATAATAGAGTGACATACAGAAAGGGGTTAATTTCTTTTAAGGATTATAATAAACTGCTTGCAAGGTAAGATGTTGGGATAATTTCTCCAGTTCTTTGTTTAGAGTTGAGGCCCCACGAGCTTTTCCTCTTCCATGTTATCATGTCTGTTGGTATCATCATTATGCAGGTCTTGTTTAGGCAGCCGTGTTGATGAGACTCTATGGATGTAGCCTCTCTGACATTGCTATGACAATGTCACAATCATACAGCAAACTTCCCGTTTCTCTGTCTCTTACAATCTTTCTTCCCCTTCTTCCACAATTATCCTCCAAACTCAGATGCAGGAATTGGGCTGTAGGTGTATCAATTCAGACTGGAAACCAGACAATCTCTTGTGCTCTCTGCATTTTGATCAGTTGTGGGGTTTTGTTGATCTGTTGTAAAAAGAAGCTGCTTCAATGAAAGGTGAGCACTGCACTTATCTGTTGGTATAAGGATAAATATCAAGGATGTAGTTAGGAATTGCACTGGTTTAGCAAAGTGGTTGCAGCAAGCTTACCTCCAAGGCCCTTAACTTCACTGTCCCTGCATAGTTGGCTAGGTTTCCACTACCAGATTTGGTTTTCCTCTTATTGACCAGGCCTTAGGCGTGATTAATGAGCTGTTCGTCACCACAAATGTAAGCATGGCACTGTTGCAATCTTAGGGATGTTGTGCCACGTTGGTCATTATCATCACTGCAGTTTGTAGGCATTCTAGCTGGGTAGGACTGTTGCTTCCTTTCCTTGGAAGCTTGCATGGAAGCTAGATGCCATTGGGGAAGCATTCAGGCCAGGTCTAGGCTCAAGTCCTCTTAGTCTTGTGTCTGAAACACACGCTGTCTTCAGCAATGGGGATTTATCTTCTACCTCTGAGTGGTAACCAAGGGAAACAGCAAAAACTTGTGATGTTTTAGGAGAATCTTGGAGAACCTTGACCAAGAACTCAGAAGGGGGCTTCTTGTGCTTGCTGCTGGGGTTTCTGTTCGATAGTCTGCGGACTGACTATATACAGAGTGGAGCATAGTCAGTGCAGATGGGGTATTTCTCTTTCAGTTCTATATGCATATTTATACACAGGTTTATACATAGTATACAAATTTTATATGGCTAGAAAATGATATGGTATGCTATAACCTTTTGAAAATCCTTACTGTTTTTCACCCTCCTCCCTCCATTATCTGTATCTTTCTTTCTCCCACTCCCCCCACCCCCATTGAAGTTTCTCCACTTCCATTTTCCCCCTCAGATCACCTGTTCCCTCCTAGTCCTCTTTCTTTGGCTCCTCCCCTGACCACGGTCCCCTTTTACTTCCCTGGTTTCTGAAGCTGTGCACCTACATCTGAAGCCATGAAGCTATGACCTTGATGAGAAGAGAACATACTGTATTTTTCTTTCTGGGTTTGGGTTGCCTCACTTGATATGGTCTCTCCTACTTCTGTCCACTTACCTGCAAATTTTTTGATGTCGCTTATCTTCGCCGATGAATAACAATCCATAGTGTCTATGGGCCACATTTTCATGATTCATCAATCAGTCGAAGGGCATTTAGGTTGTTGTCACTTTCTAGCTATTGTGGATAGAGCAGTCTTGCTGTCTGTGGAATAGGATGTCAATTCCTTTAGGCACATCCTGAGGAACGGTGTAGCTGGGTCCTATGGTAGATTTATTTTTAGCTTTGTAGGAGTTCTCTACACTAATTTCCAAAGTGGCTGAATCAGTTCGTAATGCCTCCACCAGTGGATGAATGTTCTCTTCTCCCACATCCTCTCCAGTATTTGTGACCAGTTGTTTTGTTGATCTTTGCCATTCTGATTGAAGTAAGATGAAATCCCAAAGTTGTTTTGATTTGCATCTTCCTAATTGCTAGGAATGATGAACATTTTTTTGAGATATTATTTCTTCATCATGTTTATTTTCTTGGTTGAGAACTCCCAGTTCAGATTCCAAGTCAATTTCTCAAGTGAGTCTTTTTTTTTCCCTTTTTATTTTGTTATTTACATATTCTTGATCTTAATCCTGTCAGATGTATAACTGAGATATTCTTTCCCATTCTTTGGGCTTCTGCTTAATTAGATTAATTGTTTCTTTAAGAGTCATTTACTATTCTTGTGGGGGACTCAAGATTAGTTCCCAGCACTCACGAGGCAGTTCAACCATCTGTAACTCCAGTCCAAGGGGATCCAAGGCTCTCTTCTAACCTCTGCAGGCTCCTCCTTGCAGATGGCAGGCATCAACTCACCCAAGAACACATATATCCATAAATAAATGTGAATACCTCTTAAGAAGAGGAAGAGAAGGGAAGAAATACCAATTAGGAATTTGTGAACCAAACTGGGGGCAAATTTGAAGATGGTCCTACAAGGGGCCTGACACACCTGAAATCTGACCCTTGGCCTGTGGAGCTAAAGATGTTTGCCTTTCCTATGGATGCTGATTTATATTTTCAAATGGTGGTCCACCCACTTCTACTGGAACCTCTAATTGCAGAATTACACATTTTTCCCAGGAGAAGATGCTGCCACCCTGCTGACTCACGGCCAGTTACTGAATAACATCCTCTCCCATGCAGAAGGAGAACCTTTTTAGCCTCTTTCTGGGTCTCCCATGCTGGTGTTTCTTGTGTCCCTCTCAGAGAGCTCAAGCATCTTGGTCTATTAGGAAAGCTTCTACCTGGGGCTGGGGGACTTGTTTCTGATCCCAACTCTGTCTGTTACTGGTCCTCTCTGAACGTCATTGTTCTCATGAGGAAAAGCAGTACAAAATCTTTAAAGAGGCTGCTGTGTATGAAAGACCTAGTTAATTGTTCTGGATGCTTGCTGCTGGCACAAACTGTATACAGTTGTGCCTTCCTTCCATTTCTAGCCTCATCAAGAAGTTAGCTGGGCTAGTTAAGCCTGGAAGGGAGTTGTTGAGAAATGCTGTTCTCTGGGCATGACATAACAGGCTTTTACCCTCTTGAACTTACAGCAGTTGTAATTACCTTTGAAAGAACTGTCCAAGATTTGACACCTAAACATTCGCCTAAGGGAGGGGGCCCTTATGAGGCCCTTCCCTCTTCTCAGCGGGTGTACAGACAGGTAACCTCACTGGAGGAGAGGGTGATCTTCTTCAGTGGTAGAGCCATTCATGAGTTGCCCAGGCTTTTGTGAGTAACTTGAATTCAACTCTACTTGGGTGGAATTACTTCTTTGGTGTGTTATTAGGCTTGGGTGGGATGGGCGGATGCTAATTTAGGTTCCCAGGAAAAGTTTGCAGAACATGGACTGATCTGCTGATTAAGGAGATTTCTTAGACAAACACAACCCAGCAGCAAACTAGCTCACTCCACACCCACTCTTGTCTGTCTCAGTGCCCGCTGTAAGTCTAGAGTGCTGCGACCAATCTTGTCGGTTAAAGAACAAGGTCTTGGGTGGATGAATGAAGAAAGCTAACTGTGAGCTGCAGCTCCAGCCTGATCGATGATTGAGGAAGACAAGGATGAAGGAAAGGATGTGTGTCGGCGGTGATGTCTCTGTGACACATTCCAGAATACTCAGGAGTGTCAGAGATATCCAGTGTCCCAGCCAGGGCCCTATGGGAACTGATTCTGAGAGGAGAGGAAACAGGCTTCTCTGGCCAGCCTCTGAGACCTGCCACTCATCTGAATACTGGAATTCAAGATAACAAAGCCCTTTAGCATGAAAGGCACCCAAGAGAACAAACTACAGATCGGAGATCGTAGTTCAGGATCTCCTTCGAGAAACACTTGCAGACAACTCTGAATTCTCTGAACCCTCATGTCCTCAATTCCTTACACCTCACCTTCTAGCCTTGTATCTGGTGCTTGTCATTTGGACACAGTCCCTTTCACTCAGTGTAGGGGTATGACAGAGTACCATGACAGACATAGCACTAACAGGCCCTGGGCACAGATTGCTATTAACAGTACAATGTCCAGTGTCATTTGAGACACTCAAAGAATCTGCTAGTCTTGTAATAAAAATGCTTTCACGATGCCCAGTTACTGATGACACAGATGTGTACCTAAGGTCACGCATTATTTGGGACAGATGATGAGTTGAACCTAATTCCTCCCTGAATCTGCCTCCTAACAAGAGTCTCAAGCTCTGGGAAACCCAAATCCGGGGTCCAAATAAGCCTCCTAGCACACACTAACAGCCTAGCAATGTCTCTTTTTGTGATCGAGTGTCTCGCCTGAAGCCCTAGAAGCCTCTCCAGTGGCCCCACCATAACATACAATAGCATATAAGCTAAATATACCAGACGCTGCCTCTAATTGATGCAGAGATGCTGTAACAAGCGACCAAGCGACCTAAACAGATACTGACAGCCTTCCAGGGCCCTTACTCGCTGCTTGAGAAATTGGCATCTTTGACAGAAACGTATCTAGAAAAATTATATATACATGTGCATGCATACAAACCTGCCCTCACAGATAAGTATGCACCGATACTCACATATCCATGCATATATGTATACATGCACTGACATACACACACATACACACTCTCACACACACGACATTCTCTCTCTGTCTCTCTCTCTCTTTCTCTCTCTCTCACACACACACACGACATTCTCTCTCTCTCTCTGTCTCTCTCTCTCTCTCTCTCTCTCTCTCTCTCTCTCTCTCTCACACACACACACACACACACACACACACCTCCTTCCCAGGAGTGTACTTGTCTTGTGACAGACGGAATCTATATCTGTTCCCAAGAACACGAGGCACAGTCAGCAAGAAAGCAGAGAGCGGCAGAGTCTGCTCAGCCTGGCCTGGCCCCACATCACTGAGCAGGTTTTGGGGATGGGCTTGGAAGCTCCTGGTTGCCAGTCATTTGTGATGAGCTGACACTTCACAAATGCTATTTCTTTCTGATTCTGGGAAGTCTGCATAGCTACACATGTCGTTATGGCAAGATGACAGTGAGGGAGTGTATGGGTTTATTTTTGTTGTTGTTAAAAATAGATCCATAGAGGGTCACAATTTAAAGTCACTGTTCAGTTTCTGATTTCACAAAGGGAGACACAGAGAAGGCAAGTGGCTAGCCAAAGGGCACACAGCAAGTTCTCCGAGCACCTGGAAAACAAGGAAGCCAATGACCCCACCCTGGTATGTTCCCTCTACTGAAGCTACCCCACAGTTTTCTTTATGAAAGACAAGTATGAGCATCTGTCAAAGAATCAAGTGTCCTGACTGCCTCTTCCCTCTATGCTGCACTATGAGGTTCTGATTCTGGGTAGGAAAAAAAACAAACAATGAATCCAACGAAGCAAAATCAACTTTTATTGTTAAAGAACACAACATCTTTGAGCTGTTCTTTATGCATATTCCTTGACTTGTTCATCCTCTTCTCCTCTGAAGCTTTCAAAGTGACTTTGGTTTTTTTCTATTATTGCTTTGAACTATCTTAGCTAATATTGATCTCCTCTGTGCCAAGGACTACAGATTACAACTTAATCCCCAGGAGACTGCAACATTAGAGGGAGCCCAACTCCAGTGGGGAAGTCCCCGGCGTGCCTGGGACAAAAGACGTGTTTGTAGAGCTCCTGTCCCTCACCCTAAGCCCAATCAGAGATGCCAACCGCTCAGGAAAGCATTTCTTCCTGCACAACGGGGGCATCCAAGCTCTATTTCTGAGTCACCCTCATCTTAAAGATCCCTGGACCAAGCACACTCAGAAGAAGCATTGCTGTAAGCTCAGAGGAAAGCACATTGTTATGGTTTGTGATCAATGCCAGGTCCACGATGAACTAAGACACATAGCATTGTTCTCTCCATTTGTCCTTCTAAAGGTCACATGCCAGCCAGACTGGCATGGTGTTGACAAACCAATCAGCTTCAAAATGCTACACTTGACCCTGCTTTTAGCCTCTGGTTTTGACCCACTCCATGGCGTTCTCCGTCTTCACACCTCATACCTTGTCACCCTATGGCAACTCATTGCCAAGAATGCAGCTCTCAAGGAGGAGGACCCCTTAAGTGTGGCACCCCTATTTACTTTAGGTGGCATTCTCAGCCTGGGCCATCCTTGAAAGACACTGTCATCTTATAAAATGGACTCTGATATCAACTTTCAGAAATCTCACAGCAAAATCTCGGAGCGGAGCTAGAGAGATGGCTCTGTTATTGAGACTACTAACTGCTCTTACAGAAGACCAGGGTTGGTCCCCAGGACCTACATAATGGCTCACAACCACCTGAAACTCCAGTTCTAGATTTGATGCTTCTTCTGGACTCCCTTGGCATTATTTGTAAGTGGGACACATACATGTACACATGCATGCATGCATACGAACACACACACACATACACACACAAAACAAATATTTTTAGATCTAGGAAGCAAGAATGTGGAAAGGTGTGGAAAATGGGGGTCATGCCAGTTTTCTGGAATCCCTGAGATCACACAACTCATGGTCACCTGCTTCCTGTGGAGCCGAGCGGCCTCATCATGTAAGGCTGCCTCAAAGAGGGGCCAAATTCCACAGAGTTGCAGTCTAACTCTGGCTTGGAGCCCCAGACTTCTGCTTGAAAACATACCATGCCAGCAAGATAAACTCTTAGTGAAAGATCTTCCACACCAGGCCCCGATGCATGACTTCTGCAAGATGGGAGAAGTCTGTCCAACGGATCTCCATCAGAATGGGTGTCCCACTCCCTGGGCTAGCTCATCAAGGCCCACAGATTCTGAGTTCAGAAGCTCAAGGAGCATCCTACTAACCTCACCATGGCTTGACCATTGACCCCTCAGTGGATAATAGAACCAGTGTTCCAGAACAGGCCGGGGTTTCAGCCTCTACCCTCGGAATCCCTGAATGCCAGAGCAGTCCTCCTCTGTGAGGCCCTCCCTCGGGTCTTGACCCTGCTAAGTCTGAAGTCATGCTCCCACTGGGTGGGGCCCTACTTCGTCTGTGTACTGGGCAGGCTCCCAAGGTCAAGTGTGGATCCCAGACAGGCTCGAGAGCATAGAAAGAGAGCAGAGCTGGGGCTCAGATGTTCTCAGCTTCACAGCTGTGCAGAGAGGAAGCCGGGTAGCTAGGGAAAATGGACTCGCTAACTGACAAACCAGCACAGCACTAAGAGGATGGACATGTTCACAAAGGACAGGTCTGAGTCCCCATATGCTGAAACACATGCCTATATATGTGTGCATGTGTGAATGTATAAGCAGATACACACAAAGGTCCTGCCCTTGTGTGAAGAACACAACCACAATAGGAAGCAGGATGTAGAGGGTAGCAGTGTCCAAAGATCTAAGGCTACTGGATGATGAGAACCCAAGGTGGCAGTTGATTGTCAAAACAGGGAAGCCTGCTGTAGAGGAAACTCAATTTCATAACCCGATCATATAGTTCTGCTGTGTGTCACCCAGATTTCCCATGCTGGGATGAGTCATTCAGAGCCAAGCTGCCAAAAGCATTGGCAGCAAAGGACTCCAAGTTCCTCTGAACCCAAATTAGGTCCTTTCACTGGGTTCTTGTTTTGTACTTTCTTAAAGATAGGCATAATTTGGAATATCAGTCTGTAACCCCAGCAGTTGGGAGAATCAGGAGTTCAAGGCCAGGCTGAGCTTCATAAAATCCTGTCACAGAAAGAAAGGAGAGAATGCCTTCCCTGAGGTCACATCCTTAGAGATATCTACCATCCAAAGGTTACTCAATGGCAAGTAAGAGGTTCTGAATCTCTGTGTTAGTCAACTTCTCATGATAATGAAATACCAGGGGTAATAACGGACAAAAAGCAAAGGTTCACTGTTTGGGAGGCTCCCATCCAAGAGAGAGTAACTCATTGCCTTAGGTCTCTGAGTTGTGCTGGAGAGCAATGACGGGTTAGTTCGGAAGAGCAAACTGAGGGACTCATGAGGGAGGATGCAAAAACGAGAGATGAAGGGGCCAGAGTTCCATGCTCGCTGCTAAATGAAGATCCTCATGGACCTCCAGACTTCTGCTAGTCCCCCCCCTCCTAAAGCTTCCAGTGCTTTCGAATAGTGTCAACCTGGGGATCAGTCCTTTAGAACATGGCCTTGTGGAAGGAAGACACTTATCCAAACCACAGAGTCAGCCTTTTGCGTCAGAAAATTCTCAAGACTGCCTACCTTCAGATCTGCCTTGCTTACTGTGTAAGTATGAAGACCCAAGCTTGGGAACCCCGGCAGCTTCGTAAAGCCAGGTGTGGCCATTTGGTCATGTAACTCTAACACATGAAGGAGGTGGACATGGGTACAACCCAGAGTACCTTGCTAGTCAGCCAGCCTAGTCAAATTAATGAGCTCTGGGGACAATGAGAGATCCTGTCGCAATGAATGAATGAATGAATGAAATGTGGAAAGTGATTTCTGGCCTCCACACAGATACTGCATATGTACATGCCCACTCTTACACACACACACACAAACCACCAAAGTTACATGTCATCATGATGGCAGAGGAAGAAGGAAGACCATAAGAGCATGTCCTTCCAAACCAATGCCCTTCCCAGCTCTCTAAAAGCGCTAGCCGTTCATTTGCAACGCCTTTGTGATCAATGACAAGCATCCAAAGTGATGCTCAGTTAGCTTGCTTTCATCCCCCTAATTAATATCTATCGAGGCATCGTAGGATAACCCATAGATCTGTAACAAACATGTAAGTAACAATGAGCCAAAGTCATAAAACACATGGAAAGGTTTTATTTAACACAATTTCACAAGCAAGACATTTAACGCAGTGAATGGCTGTCCCGAGTTTCTAGAGCACACCGGCCGGAGGTGGCAGGGAACCACCCTTGTCACACTATGAAAGTGTGATTCTTTACACAAGCAGCACACAGTTTCTCCCACACCTCAGGTCACTTATAACAGGAGTAACAGTCAACTAAGACTGGTGAGTAAGCAGGAGCAATGAATGTTTTAAAATTATTTCATCTGGAGCCACGCTGATGGGGACCAGTGACAGGAAGTCAGGCTGCTGGAGCTGGCTGCCGACATGGAGGCCCTCACACACGTGCACTGGTCACGTTGAATTCTGTCACCAGATTCCGGGTGCATCCATGGGCTTCATTTGCATTAAATGAAAGGGTGTCCAAAAATACACACTGTTGCTAAGGTTACATCTTGCTGTATGCAAATGAAGATGTGTTTGTTCAGACCAGTTAAAAATATCTTGGCACTGGATAATTTCCCCATTGGCGTAACGGCACTGATCAGAGGCCTGTTAAACAGAGGGCTCAGGTTTACCTGACTCAGCATGAGGGGTCTGGAGACAGCATTATTTATGAGTAATATTTTTAGAACGTATAGCAACGACTTTGCATGCATTCAAATGATGCCTGCTTTCCAGAAGGTTATAAATATCCTCTAATACCAGCACCCACCATCGCCAATGTAGAGATATCTCTTTCCTGTTTGCAAAAGGAACCATTTGCATGGCTGGTTTTGGAACGTGGTAGAAAATGGAATAGGCAGGGGTGGGGCCAGCAGTCCAGCAGGGCAGGTGAGCAAAGGTGACATCATTTTTCACCTTGCTGAGCCTCAAGAGAATGTTCTTTAGCTTTATTCTCATACTACTGATACAAGGCAGCTGTTCTGATGTCTCACTAAAATGAGAAATCGGGGACTAGGAGGCATTCCACTGCTCTATATAAGGACGGAAGACAGCATTTAGAATCCATTCTTAATTTTGATCCTTTCTCTGTATCATACTGTCTCTATAACCAACAGATGAATTATTGGATAAAAAATTTAAAATCCAAATAGGAAATGGGAGCCAGAAAAGCAGCTGAAGTTTTGACATTAAAACATTTAACAGACATTATTTAAAATTGAAATCATTTTGGTTTTTTAACCTAATTTTCTACCTCTTCCGAAACTTAGCCCAACCAGTCAAGGACAAATGCTCTTGTTCCCCCTTCATTCTGGAAGATGGCCCATCCTTAAAACAATTGGGTCTCCCTATTGATCAAATAACAAAGTGTCAGAACCAGAAGGGACCCAAAAAGTCATCCCACCCACCATTTTGAGACAGAAGTCCCTGGCACCACAACCCGGAAGGGAGGCCATGCAGCCATCTGCTTAGAATTCTGCGTACAAATAGCAGCTCAGTTGCTGAATGCTTACCCACTTGAACACATGGTACAAGCCTTTGTGCTTCTCCCATTTTAATTTTTAATTTATGTAACCCGTAGATCTGCCCACTGAGATAGGTACCGTTACCTCATTGTACCAACGAATAAACTGACACGGAAAATTGAAGCAAATTGCCCAAACCAATATTGCTTCTAAACTGTGGAGATGGAATTAAATTCCATATAATTTAATCTTCTGAGTTCTGAGCCTCTGCATTGTAAATTCTCAAAGAAGGATCCTACTACACAAAATAAACCACAAGGTTGCATTTAAAGGAAGACACTGTGTATGAAGTACTCTCCGTGGCTTTAGCATTCTTTGACTCTGGAAACTAGCCAGTTGTTAGAGGAGTGGAAGGGAAAGAAGAAGGAAATGATGAAAGAAAAATGCTTGCACAGAAACCCGGAACTCCCAGTGTGGTGTGGAAGTAACTGCCAGCTTCTTCAGGAGAACCAGCTGCTTCCCACCTCCACAAAACTTTACCCTCTCACCTTAGAGACAAGGGAAATGAAGGTCTCGGGCCTCACTTGTCCAGTCCCAGAAAGGTAATGGCCAGGCATTCGAACAAGGCCAATGTGTGCTTTCCACAGAAACCTTCTGCCAATATGCACACCCTTGGGCCTTTTGTCTATGTTTTCCATAATTAAGAACTGAGACCAAGTTCTTAGAGATGGCTCAGAGGTTAAGAGCACTGGCTCCTCTTCCAAAGGACCCGGGTTCAATTTCCAGCACTCACATGCAACACATCAGTGTAACTCCAGTTCCAGGGATCCTACACTGTCACAAAGATGTCCATGCAGCCAATACACCAAAGCTTTTAAAATTAAAGAAGGAAGGAAGGAAGAGGGAGGAAGGAAGGAAGGAAGGAAGGAAAGAAGGAAGGAAGGAAGGAAAGAAAGAAGGAAGGGAGAAAAGAAGGAGACCATATATAGAAATTATAATATGAAGACATATTTAATTTTATTTGTGAGAGTTTCCAAATACTGTAATTTACTCTCTCTCTATATATATATATATATATGTGTGTGTGTGTGTGTGTGTGTGCATACATATATATATGTATATGTATGTATATATGTATATGTATGTATACATATATATAACACATATCCTCTCATGACAACATGCTGTGTTGTCTTTCTCAGCCTCCATGTCTCGTGTCCTCATTCCTCGCTTACCTTCCTTTGTCCTCCATGCATTCACGTGTGCTGTGAACTTCCTAGAGATCACTGTCCTCACTCTTTCCATGACCTCTCTCTTCTAATCACATGACTTTCTGCACTTAGATATTAGCTCAGATTTTTATTTAATAGCCCCACCCTGATGATTCACTTACCCAACTCAACATCTTTACTTTAATTTCTAACAAACATTTAAAATAAAAGACATGAACAGACCCTGTGATTCTTACGTCCTTCCAGATAGCCAGTCATCCCAGAACCTCAGACCTCCTGAAATGGAGCTCAGAGTCAAATTCAACAGCAATGCCATTCATACCACAAGCTACTAAAAGTCAGAGATTTTAAAATTAGCTCCCACTTTTGTAACTGTCTTCTCCTTCCTCAAATCTGGCCTCTCAGTAGCTCTGATGATTTCACCTGTGAACTAGAATTTTCTATGTCTCTCTCCTTGTGGTATAGGCCATGACAATAAGTGATGCACTCACAGACACAGGCCATCCTTCTTCCTTTCTCTGCTCTTTCTCTGAAGAGCGAGCAGAGAGAGGTCTCTAAAACATAAATCGCATGGTATCATTGCTTTTTTTTCAAAAGTTCCAGTGGCTTCGAACTGAAATTAGAATGAATTTCTTACTCTACCTTTGGCTTCTCCATATAACTTCATTTAAAGTGCAATCTGTGCCATTCACCCATGTCCAACAATACAGACTTCTGTCCATTCTTGTAGCACTGCAAGGGAATTTTACCTTGCTATCTCTCTGGATTCTAAAACCATTCTCTCTTATCTCAACATAGATGGGTCTTGCTTATCTCTCAGGTCTCAACCTAGATGTCCTCTCAAAGAATATTCCCTGTAACACTCTATCATATCTCCCTATCTTCTTCCATAATATTTAGAGGAAACTCTGTATTTTGTTTATTATATGTGACAATTAGTGATACTTGTGAACTTGACGGGATCGAGGATTCCAGGAGCTATCAAGCTCTGGACATGTCTGTAGGAGGTTATCTTGATTAAATTAACAGATGTGATGAACATGGGAAGACCCACCTAGTATTATTGACACTGTTCCCTGAGCTGGGATGCTGGAGTTCATAATGAGAAAGTGAGCTGAGTCTCTATGTCTCTTGCTCTCTCACTCTTGACTGTGAATGCTACATATCAAACCCCTCAAAATACTTCCTCTGTGAGTTCCCCCCACTATAGAATGCCATCTGGAACCACTGGCCAAGAAAATTATTTCTCCCCACAGCTGTGTTTTACCACAACAGCAGAAAGGAATTAACATACGGCACTGTGTATTGCCACCCGTCATCTATACAGCCCCATGGTACCCACCAAGTGGTACAGTACTGACCTTCAAGGCACATAGAACTTACTCAGTATTAACCTCTTGGATGGATGGATGGATGGATGGATGGATGGATGGATGGATGGATGATGAGCTTGCCATCTCAATCAGACACTAAATGAAGATTAGTATTAAAGGGGGTCCTGGAGCCTATGAATTAAACTTATCTGTTCATGTATGAAATTCCAACTCATAAGCCATGGATACTGTAAGACATGATTAGAACAAAGGATGTAGGTCATGTGTTTTCAATATCTGCTCCAGAAAATGTCAAAAGAAGGAATTAGCTCCATGGCTAAAAGGCAGGGCCTTGAGCCTGGGGATTCTTTCCAGGCCTTGAAACCTAGTGGAATTTCCTCTAGTGGATTCTTAAATTATTTAGTGTCAGCGCTCCCTTTTTCTTTCCAGTTTCTCTTCTTTGCAATGTGGATATCTCTTACTGTTAGCCTAGTCCTGTGATCCCACCTGTAGCCCTTATAGGCCTGCAGAGAGAAACCAAATGGACTCCATGCTGGGTCACACTCAAGAGTCTTCTGTCTGTCTGATCTATTTGGTGGAGATAGGCTGAGCTGGAGGTTTTGAGCTGATTCTGTTGGGCTTTAGATTAATGCTGCATTGGGTTGAGACTTCTGGAGACACTGGAATGAGGCCCATGGGTTTTGCCTAAGGGAAGATGTGACTCACTGGGTACCAGTGTCAATTATAGCAGACTAGATGAGGACCAATTAAAAACATGAGCTTCTAACTCACAGAAACTGCAAATATTGCCTTACATGGCAAAAACACTGCAGGTGTGATTGAGAAACAAATCTTAATTTGTGTGTGTCTGAGTGTGTGTGTTCACATAATAAATAATCACAAGCAGAGGGAAATTTAGCACAAACAGAAATCAGAAAGCAACAGGTCCTGGAGAAAGGGACTTAATTGACATATACACCAGAGGCAGGAGGAAGTGAGGTATGGCCTCTCCTCTGGGTCCTCTGAAGCAAGCAAGACCCTGCCCAAAACTTCCTATTGGCCCAGGGATACGAATTTTAAATTTCTGGATCCCTGAGATAGGTCAAAATGCCTTTCTGCTATTTAAAGGCAGCAAATTTGTAATGGTTCACTAGAGTAGCCAATGGGAAATAGCAACACCCTGTCTGTTTGCCAAAGCGCCTGCTTTTCCATAGAGTTTTTGTTATCTGTTGCAAGCAACCCTTCTTTGTCCACACTCATTACCAAACAAACTGCACCCAGTCCCATCTCTGCCCATCAAATTCACTTAAATGTTGAAAGAATTTCCTCTTTCTACCTGAATATTGAAAGCAATGAGGTGATGTGGGAATGCATCCTGGCACACATTTGTAACTATTGCCCAATGAAAAATTGAATTAGCATCTGGTGCGAGGTGCATGATGGGATATGCACTTCTTTCTCACTTCCTGAATCCCTACCAAAATAGATGACAAATGGAGCTTCTTGAAAAGGATGACTGGTGCAATCTAAAAGACCATTCATTCAGATACGGAGGTGATGCTTGCTTCTGATGGAAGGCTCAGCTCTTCTCCCTCTTCTTGACTACTTTGTTGTAACATGAATTCTAATTTTTCTTAATAAAAATCCAGGGCCTGGTATTAGGGGATGAAGGCTGAGAGATCAGAGAAGCAGAGCAACCAGATGCTAGAGAGACCTTTTACCTCTACCAATGCTTGGACCAAAGGGGCGATCTTGTCCTCAGACTGCCTCCTCAGACTTTCTTCTCTAACTGACTGCATTAGACTGCACCTCAGACTACATCTGAGCTCCTGTCTCCTCCCACCTTATATTCTTCTCTGTCCAGCCATATCCCTTCCTGTCTCCACATGCCTAGTGCTTGGATTAAAGGTGTGGGACTCTTAAATACTGGGATTAAAGGTGTGAGCCACCCCCACTTGACTCTAGTGGTTTATCTCTGCACTCTAATCTTCAAGCAAGCTTTTTTGGTTGAAACACAAACCAAATATACCTACTAAAATGAGTAGGTTTTCAGGGAAAGTTGTTCCTGAGGAAGAACAGGAGGGAGAAAGGTCCAGCTCGTATTGCCTCTATTGGTTACTTTTCTCATACCGTGACAGACTTTCTGGCAGAGGCAACCAGAGGGCACAATACATGAAAGCCAGGAATATAGGACCTCTGGCTCCTTTAATGGCTGGGGCTGTTCGCAAGAGCAGTCACATTGTGACTTCAGAGAAGAAGGAGAGCTTGGGCAGGGAACTAGAGAAGTGCTTCACTTTATTAACCTAGGTCCGGTGTCCAAATGGTTCGTCAACATCTCAAAATAGGGCTACCAGCTGGGGGGCGGGGGAGTATTCCAACTGCTGAGCCTGTGAGGTTTGCTTCACATTTAAACTTCTGAGTTTTCTGAGATGGCCTCAAATGTTCCACAATGTCACTTTACAATGTCACTTTGGCCATACTCTCTTCTGTAGGGTGTTGTGAAAGTCCTGGAAAATTTCATGAGAGGAGAAAATAGATGCTGCATCTTGCCAAGGAGTGGGAAGATTCTAGAAGCTCATATGGAAAGTGTCTAGCACTGGAGTTATCAGATGATTCCAACCTCAGCCCCCAATCCTCAGGAAAAGTCCTGTAAATGGTCCCTCGAAGACACCAAGTCTGCGACAACTTATTCACATCCTTTAGTAACTGGAACATTGATGTGGGCTGAATTGTGCCCTCTGGAACTTCATGACTTTCACCCCAGTACCACAGAACCTGTGACCTGGAGGTTGGGTGGTCTATTAGCTTCTTTTCATATTACTAAGATAAAATACGCCAACAAAAGCGGGTGGAAGGAAAAAGCTTCCCGTAGGTCCAGTCTGCAAGGCAGAAACCTGAAGCAGCCAGTTGTATCATTTCTACAGTCAGAAAGCAGAAACTGATGGGTGTTGCACTGGTGCTCACTTCTTTGTCATTTTATGCAGTGGTTCCACCCACAAGTAAGATGAGTCTTCCCATATCCATGGGTAGAACCCTGCTAGTCCCCACAGGACCGTCAAGTCTAGACTCTGTCAGATTAGTAAGTAATACAAACCATCACAGGCAGTCCTCTCTAAGCCAAACTGAGAGGCCTTATTGGAAATCCAACTCAACTAGCACGTTTATGGACCTTTTAGCTTCAGAAAGTGTGAGAAAAATAACTGCTATATTAAGTCACGTGCACAACGTTATTTTGTTGTTGTAGAAGCTATAGGAAGCTAAAGCTAGCAGTATGCTAAAGGGAACAAAAACATCATTGCACAAAGAAGTATATATGCCCTTTAACAACTTTTTTATAATGTGGAAATTCCACTAATAGATATAATTTTAATTAAAGGAGAAAGTAACTAAACATTTAGTGATAGTTCTCTACGATGGACTAGAAAGTTAATATTTGAAAATATTTACTTTTGGAACCAGTGAGATAGCTCAAGTTGGTAAAGGCACTTGCTATGCTGACCTGAGCCCCAGAACCCATGTTAAGAAACTTGATGTAGTAACATACATCAGTAAATCAAAGCACTCAGACAGGGAGAAGGGAGGCAGAGAGAAGAGCCTCTCCCAGAAGCTTCCATGACAGCTAACCTTGAATATGCAGCGTAGCACAACAAGAAAGACCAGTCTCAAAGACTTGATAGTGAGAAACAATGCCCCCAGGTTGTTTCTTGAACCACGCCTCCACATGGATGTCATGATGTCCCTGGATGTTTTCTATTGCTGTGATAAAACATTCCAACCAAAAGCAACTTGGGAAGAAAAGGGTTTATTTTGCGTAAATTTCCAGATCACAGTCCATCATGGGCAGGAACTCAAGACAGGAATCAGAAGGCAGAAACTCATATAGAAGATGTAAAGGAACACTGCTTACTGGCTTATTCTCCGTGGTTTTCTGAACCTGTTTGGTGTGGGACTCCCCTCTGTACCATTGGCTTATAAAGAAACTGCTTCAGCCTATAATAGGGCAGAATATAGCCAGGCTGGAAAAGATATATAGAGTAGGCAGAATCAAAGAGACACCATGTAGCTGCTAAAGGAAAAGGAACCGGAATCTCTCCTGTAAGCCACAGCCTCGTGGCAATACACAGATTAATAGAAATGGGTTAATTTAAGATGTAAGGGTTATTTAATAAGAAGCCAAGCTACTAGCTGGGCGGTGGTGGAGCACGCCTTTAATCCCAGCACTCAGGAGGCGGAGGCAGGTGGATCTCTGTGAGTTCGAGGCCAGCCTGGTCTACAAGAGCCAGTTCCAGGACAGGAACCAAAAGCTACGGAGAAACCCTGTCTCGAAAAATCCAAAAAAAAAAAAAAAGAAGCCAAGCTACTAAGCCAAACAGTGTTGTAATTAATACAGTTTCTGTGTGATTATTTTGGTCTGAGAGGTCGAGAAATATCAGAGCAGTCTCTGCTTACACCTGCTCCCTTATACACATGGGATCATCCGACCAAGAATAACACTACCCACAGTGAGCAGGATCCTCCCACATCAATCGTTAACCAAGAAAATGTCCCCACAGAAATACCCACAGGCCAATCTGATGGAAATCATTTTCTCAGTTGAGGTTCCCTCTTCCAAGATGACCCTAGATTTTGACAAATTGACAAAAAAAACTAATATACACATGGCATTGTGTGTGTGCATGCTCACACACATACATAGCTGAAGTCCTAGAAATACACCCTGTCTTCCTTTCCTACTGTTGCAACAAAACACCATGACCAAGGCAACTTATGAAAGAATGCATTTAACTGGGCTTAACGGTTTCAGAAATTTAAGTCCATGCTGTCAGAACCAAGGCATGGTGACAAGGGCAGCTAAGAGCTCACATCTTGAGGCAGAGCATAAACTTAAAAGGTTAAGAGTCTTGTAAAACCTCAAACCATACCCAGTGACATACCTCTTCCAATATGGCCACATCTCCCAATCCTCCTCCAGCAGTTCTACCAGCTGGGGACCAAGTATTCCAATACATGTGTCTATGGGAACCATGCCTAGCGTGAGAAACTCTATTCTCCAGAGTAAACCTGCTTCAGTTCTGTACACATCTACTTTGTTGAGATTTGAACAGTAACTAAGCACTCCCGTACTAGTAACGACTTGATGATGGTAATATTCCTGTACAACTAAAGTTGTTTCCTCAATTAAATCCTTCTCCGTCAATTAACCTATTATAATGCCAATTTCCAGTGTATATAGATCAAGATTGCTGCATGGCCTTGCAATGACCTAATCCCATAACATCTAGCCCCCTCCATCATATGGGAAGAACAGCTTAGTTTCGGAAAGCTTTAGTATGACCCAAAGCATTCGTGCTGAAAGAGGAAGAAAAAGGAAATTTCATCAGTGAGTTGACTTAGCAGAGCAAGGGCTGCTAGAGTTGAAAGCTGTATGAGAACATCCATCCATACTTGTGGCTGGGAACATTGTATCAGGGGCTATAGCTGTCATACTTGCTTCTATTTTAGAACCCTCCCCAGACAAAGGAAGGTCATGGACTAACTTGAGAAACGAGTTATTTGAATAAATATTTTTTAGCTGAGTACCTGCTGTGTGTCAGACCAGTGCTAGAAAACATGTGTGCCTAGACCATTTAATGCTCCCACAAAGTCAAAACGATTGCCCCAGTTGTACAGAATGTGAGTGTGGCTGAGTGTTTACTTTTAATCGAATGCCTCTGAAATCCTGCCTAACGCACTGTGTTCTCTTAGGGGGAAATGGTGAAAAGAAAATGTACATTCCCCCATTCCCTGATTTCCCTGACACTTCATTAATGTCCTTCGTGTCCTGCCTTTGTCATTGACCCCTGGACCCATCCCTAAGCATAGCTGATGAAGTAACAAAGGAAGGACTTGGAGGTCTTGGTCAGTTTTATCCTATGTACGTTCTCCTGAGTTGTTCCTTCCTTTCTCCCCCACTCAGGAGCCCATTCTGTCAGCCCTAGGAATAGAGGGGATGCCCTAGAGGGGAGAAAGGCACTAGAGGCAGATGTGAGGTTTCGGGCCTCCTAGATAACAAGTCAGCGGGGTTCTCTTAGGCTTCCTATTGCTGTGGCAGCCATGACCGTGACCAAAAAACTAGTTGGGGGAGAAAAGGGTTTATTCAGCTTTCACTTCCATATTGTTGTTCAACCTCAAGGGAAATCAGGACAGGAATTCAAGCAGGGCAGGAACCTAGAGTCAGGAGCGGATGCAGAGGCCATGGAGGGGTTGCTGCTTACTGGCTTGTTCTGCATGGCTTGCTCAGCCCGCTTTCTTATAGGACCCAGGACCACCAGTCCAGAGATGGTACCACCCACCTCTCCAACTAATCACCAATTGAGAAAATGCCTTACAGCTAGATCTCAGAGGTATTTCCTCAACTGTGGCCCCTTCTTCCTTGATAACTCTAACTGTGTCAAGTTCATACAAAACCAGCCAGTATAGGGAGGGAATGGCAAAGTCGCAGTGGCTCTCTTCAGAATAAAAAGCAAGGAGCTAAGAGAGTAGGGACAAGGATGAGGAGAGCTAGTTACTTATCCTTATCCTCCTCCTGCCCCAAGGATGAGTAGAGCTATTTATTTATTCTCCCAACCCTTACCCTGGGGGTCCTTGATTTCTAGATTTTTTTTTTTTTGGTTTTTCAAGACAGGGTTTTTATGTGGCTTTGGAGCCTGTCCTGGAACTAGCTCTTGTAGACCAGGTTGGCCTCAAACTCACAGAGATCCACCTGCCTCTGCCTCCCAAGTCCTGGGAAGGTGTGCACCATGGCCCTGCGATTTCTAGAATCTTGTACCTAAATTACTACAGAGAGACTGTCCCTCACTGGCAAGCTAGTATTTAGATAGCCAATGAAACCCCAGGGAGAACAATTCACATTTGCAAACAGCCAGTGCAGAGCCCATGCTGTCAACTCTTCTACCTGACTCACACTCTGGGAGTGACAGGAAGTCATCTGTCCTGCTCATCCTAGGGCCAGTACCGGAAAAGAGCAGGACAGATGGCTTCTATGCCCCAGAACTTACTGGAATTATTCAGAGAAGCTTTTGTTCTCTCCCTCAACAGGGAGAACAGAATTAACTGGGTGAGACACAGAGATGCATTACCACACAGACAGAAGCCTGTAAATGCTCGTGTGCCCCTCCCACAACACCACACACAGACACACACACACACACACACACACACACACACACA
The DNA here is from genome assembly GCF_018167655.1 of Microtus oregoni. NCBI lineage: Eukaryota > Metazoa > Chordata > Mammalia > Rodentia > Cricetidae > Microtus > Microtus oregoni. Next base: position 734,262 of record NW_024543093.1, read on the forward strand.
CACACACACCGCTAAAGAGAAAAGCTGGTTGATTTATTGATTCTGGTTTCTCTTCATTAAAAGGCAATCCTTCAGACTCCAGAGAGTCTTCAGACGGTGGCATCCAATGGTTCCCCAGACACTGATCAGATCCCTTAATTACCAGGAGAGCAAGCCCACACCCTCAGTAACGCAGGAAGGACATGCTTACTCCACAAAGAACAAAGACTTGCACTGAAGATCCTTAGAGCCCAGGAGCAGGCACATCCCAGAAGCACAAGGCCCAGCAAGAAGATGTCTTTCCCCTCCTTCAACGTCAGGCACCTCACTTGGAACAGGGATTTTCAACGCAGAGACCCAAACATGTACTGGAAATTGTCACTCCAAAGGCTTTCTCTATGACCTCAAAGCAAACAAACAGGGGAGACAGTGAGTGCAGAATTTAATGTGATATTTTAATATGTCGAAATCTTGTTGCTTGTAAATATTAAGACAAACTTAAATATAAAAATGCATATGAAATTGGGTACCACCAAATTGTGTTTAAATAATTCATGGGCTGAAGAGAAAATCACAATTGAATATTTATAAGTGAATAGATTTGCAATTAAAATTGGGAGAAGTTAGGGCAGTACATAGACTATGGGGGGCAACTGTATGAACTAGAAAACCAGGAAAAGTGAAACCAAATGAGCTCCCAATAAAGAAGAAAATAATAACAGGAGAAAATAATAGGACCAGGTAAATGTGATGCCAGTAGAGTTGCATAGAATGTATAGGTTGCTATGAATTGAAGTTATGTCCTAATATTGGGTCTTTTCCATTCAAGGTTGTTTTAATGTCTTAATAGTTTTCTAACTTATGCATAGGTTATATATATTTTGCTAGGATTTTCATTATATGCTTTTAATTCGCTTTTGCAGCAATGGAATTGCATGTTTTCCCATTAATTTCCAAAAAAAGAACTACATTATGCTAGACCTCATTAAGACTTTTTGTTGGTCTTGAGTCCAAACACATAGCGAAGTTATTTCTTTGTGAACAATATTACTGTCTAAATAATTAAGTGTTCAGTGAATACTATTTTTTAGTACTTATACATCTTATTCTTTAAGTCAATTATTTTATTGATTGAATTGTGTTGTCTACATAGATTCGCTATATGATGGAGGCGCATTTCCTTATATTTTTACAATGCAGGCGTGCATTTTCATGTGATTAGGATTTCTATGAAATCTAGTGAGATGAACTCATAACTTGCTATGTGTTGCATAGTGAGTTTGCTTAGAAGTTTACCTAAGAAACTACCATTTCATATGTCAAAGTTTAGAGTAGAAGAACCCTAAGAAATTTAAAATTTGTTATGCTTTTAGTTCACTGCAAAATTCAGTCTTATTAATATGGAATTTTCAAAGTCTTGTATATGAATATAAGCCACGTTTAGTAAGGTGTGTGTGTGTGTGTGTGTGTGTGTATTTGTACACTTCTTCAGACATCATTAAGGTAACTCTGGAGTACCAATCTTCTCTGTGCTCCTGATCAGTTCTTATAAAAATAGAAATTGTCTCATTTCAAAAGCAAAAGGTTGTGGCTGCCTTTCCCACTTATTCCCCTTTAATAGATAAAATATGCTACATTTTATTGATTCCATTTTGCTAAATCCTCCATGCTTTCTAGCACTTTGTGTATCATTCCTTTATGATTCTGAAACATTTTTATTATTTCTAGTCTTTCTTGTTTCTAATTCTTTATATCTGAAGAATTGGTGTGTCTTAGCCTTTTTTTGTTTATTCTCCCAAACCCTATCACTTTAATTATAATTGCATCCTTTGTTACATTCTACATTTGCTTGTTTCCTCTCTCTTGTCCATCATTAAATACTCTTTTCTTACAATATTGTTTAATAGTCTCCAAACCTTCTCTACCTACTAATTCTCTCATTCTCAAGCATTTTTCTTTTGAATGAACTTAGCCCTGGAGATACTACCCAGTATTCTATGGCTTTTAAAAGTGTATTTGACTCATTGTCATTTATTTCCAAATGAATTTAATTTAAATATTTAATTTAAAAAATAAATATTAATTTTTTCTATTTTTATAAGTCTAACAAACTTCATCAAAGAGAATCAAAAGACTTTATATTTATAAATCTTTACATTAAAAAATCAATAGTTTTTAGATAAGCTACTTTGGAAATATTTCTTTATTTTGTTACATTATTGTATAAAAATTCTTTATATATTACATTCTATTCTTTTGCATACCTTGGGTCTTACCTTCCTATTTATATTTTTTATTAGTTTTGGGCTATCATGCAAGATAATGTTTTATCATGGCCTCTTCATACACAACCACCACTGTACTTAGTTCTCATTCATTCCAGTCCCCAGCAAGATTTTCTTAAATATTGATATTTCAGAAAGAAATGTATTCTGCCTCTTTATCAGTACAGAATTCACAGAAATCTGTGTAAATACATATAGTGTAATTAAAAGTATATTATTTGATTATGTATAGCATGTATCTTGTAAGAAATCATTTGGAAAGTCTTTGTTATTCCAAATTTGTCCAGTTCAAAGCACATCCCCCATGAATATTTGTTTGGATATCCCCTCAGGAAGTGAACAACCCTGTCGGAAGCCAGAAGCAATTGGCCATTGGCTGAGGCAGCTACAGGCCCCCACAGACCACTACATGGCCACATGGATCTATAGCTCATCATTTCCGGGACCCATCTTGGCCTACTGCTGTGGGAAGGGATGACAAGCTCAGCGCAAGTCCTTCCTGATGGTTTGCCTAGCCTGCTGATTTTAGGGAAACAAATATTAAAACGTTCTGAGGGATGTGGACTCATCTTTCTTTTATCATCTGTCATTTTTTCTCTATGTAATTTGAAGCCAGATTGTTAGAAGTCTAAAAAAAACCAACCATGATATATTTGGACTCCTTATCTCTTAAAAGTTGTAATTTTTACTGATATTCTGTTTCTGAGGTTTTCACTTAGAATTCGCTGTTCTGTAAAGTAACTTTTCTAGTTTGGCTTCTGTGGTGCTATAACTTACCTGGTACAGATAAACCTTCAGTTAAATGTAACCCTTGTGCTGTGTGCTGTTTGGGTAAGTAGCACAGAATGTCTGCTCCATGTGAGGCTCCTTTCCCTTTTTACCCATCTCGTCTATGGGTCAGACTTGCTTTTTACAGTTATATTTTCTGTTTTATAAACCATCTCGGTCCTTAATTGTGTTTCCTCTTTTTATCTTAAGTAAATTTTCTATATTAATTTCTTTCCTCTGGTCTGCTAATGTTTGCATGCCCTATATAAATATTGCCAGTGATAGCTCTTCAGTCATTGTCCCATGTATCAATTCTCTAAAACCCATAAGCCTTTATTTTAATGAGATTAAAAATATTAGTTGCCAGGCTTGGTGGGACAGAGATGAAATCACAGTTACTAGAGAGACTGAACCAGGAGAATAACAAGAAAAGAGCAAGGAACAAGACAGGGTGGAGTCTTCATTATGGTTTCTGATGTTCAAACCAGATGAATGATACTGGGCGCTATGAATAATCTCAGTGGGTTCTAGGGCATAGAGGCCATCTGTTTTGCCCTCTGGTACTGGCCCTGGGATGAACAAGACAGAGGACTTCCTGTCGATCCCGAGTGTGAGAGCTGACAGCCTGGGCTCCGTAATGACTATTTCCAAGTGTTAAGTATTACTCTCCCTGGGTATTCTCTCACTGTCTAAATATTAGCTAGCTAGTGAGGGACAGTCTCTCTCCAATATGTTAGGTCCAAGATCCTAGACATCAATTATTCAGAAACTGACAAAATTTAAGAAATGAGCCAACACAACTTCTGGCCAAGTGAAACTATGTAGCAATAACTAGATAGATAGATAGATAGATAGATAGATAGATAGAGAACACATTTTATTTCTGAAACAGTAATATTTATTTTATTTTATTTTTGGTTTTTCGAGACAGGGTTTCAGTGTAACATCGCTAGCTGTCCTGGAACCTGTAGACCAGCCTGGCCTCAAACTCACAGAAATCCACCTGCCTCTCCCTCCCGAGTGCTGGGATTAAAGCCTTGCACCACCACTGCCCAGCCTGAAACATCAATATTTAAGACAGGGCAAAATCTTAATTCTACACAGAGTCTTCAAAGCCAGCTAGCTTGGGTAACAGAGAGATCCTGTAGTAAGTGTAGGAATATTTAGACTGTAGCTCAGCAGTGGACCAATTTACTTGTTTGTGTGAAGTCTCAGGCTCAGTACTTAGTACCAAAACTAGAAAAGGAAATGCCATAAAATTTTCTTTCTTTCTCTCTGTCACTGCAGCTTCCTTCTGTATTTACATTCAAACTGATACTAATAACCAAATAACTCTAACTGACCATCTCAGTGGGATTTCTCGGTGATGCTGAGGCTCACATGATGTGATTTTAATTGTTTTAGGGAGAAAAGTTTTGAAGCATGCTCACGTCTTTCTCTTCCTTGGCTTTGTTACCTATTTTGGCTGAATGTGTGCTCAAGCAAGTCTTTTGAAAGCTTCCCTGCATGGTAGATTTTATGAGCCTGTGTACTAGAAAGAACAGATTACTGCCTCCTCTCATTTGAGTGTTAGCTTGGGTCAGATCTAAGGTAGTTCTATAGATAGCAGAAAGAAACTCAGCCCATTGTCTTCAGCATCAGAATTACCCAAGGAGGTCCATGGAGTCATGGATTTCTAGACTGCAACAATGTAACTTTCAACTTTCTGTACTTACCTTGATTGCTTTCTGTCTCTGCAGACTTTGAAGTGTTTTCTCCTCTCTCATCCTGAGATTAAACCAGCGTGTATCTGCATGTATTCCTTCCTTCTTTACCCCTTTCCTGCCTTCATTTCTTCTCTTTCCCCTCTTTTATTAGCTTCTTCTCCCTGACCCCATTTGTCTATTTCCAGCTCTGTATTAGCTTCTACCTTCTTGAGTTTTTAGGTTTTGGACTTCTTTCTTCTGTGGCTTCTAGAAAGTAAAACATAATCTGTTTCTTCTGAAAAGAGGGGTATTCCTGTGACCATCATCTGAAGAAAAGTCAGGTGTGGTGGTTTGAGCAATAGCCCCCATAGACTCATGTGTTTGGCCCATATGTAAGAAGTGGCACTATTAGGAGGTATGGCTTTGTTGAAGGAAGTCTGTCATTGTGAGACCGGGCTTTGAGGTCTCCTGTGCTCAAGCTATACCCAGTGTGGCATACGCCTGTTGCCTGTGGATCCTGATGTGGCATCTCAGCTACCTCTCCAGCACCATGTCTTCCTGAATGCCAGTATGCTTTCCACCATGACAGTAATGGACTAAACCTCTGAAACTGTAAGTCAGCCCCAATCAAATGTTTTTCTTTATAAGAGTTGTCATGGCCATAGTGTCTCTTCACAGCAATAGAAATCTTAACTAAGACAGAAAAAAAAACCACCAAGACCTAATAAATGTATAGTAGGTATATCCGTGTTCTTAAGCTGCCCCATCCCAATCCCAGAATCTGTGACTCTTCTGTAATCTCACTGCCACAATCATGTTCTATAATACTTCACAATTTTAACATCAAGAATTATCTAGCTGGGTCTGGTGAAATCTAATGAGCGTTTCACAACAGAGTAGTTTCCTTGGCTGGAGGTTGAGGCAAACTCATTTATGGTGGTTTGAGCAAGACTGATCCTCATAAGACCATGTATTTAAATGCTTAGTGGTCAGGGAGTGGCACTACTTGAGAAGGATTAGGAGGTGCGGCCTGGTTGGGGTAGGTGTGGCCTTGTTGGAGGAAATATGTCATGAGGATGGGCCTTGAGGTTTCAATAGCCTAAGTCAAGCCCAGTATCTCTCTTCCTGCTGCCCGTAGATCTGGATGTAGAGCTCTCAGCTACTTCCTGCATCCTGCCTTGCTTCTCATCATGATGATAATGGACTAACTCTCTGAAACTGTAAGCAAGCCCCAATTAAATGATTTTTTCATAAGAGTTGTGGTTGTCTTAGTGTCTCTTCATAGTACTAGAACAGTGGCTAAGACATCTGTTGGGTTTGGAGCATGATGTCTAAGATGGGGAGCAAGTGTCCTCTGCAAAGCATTATCCAGGTCTCAGGAGCCTGAACACAATGCGAGTAACTTTCAGCAAGAAAATGCACTTCAGACCCACAAACACACGGACCCATATCCTGCTGACACCTGAATGAACTTGGAAGTGGATTCTTCTGAGACTCCAGATGAAAGGCCAGCCAGTGACTGCCTTGATTTTGACCTTTCCTTTTGAGACTGAGACAAAGAATCCAGACAAACATGCCCAGACTAATGAACTGAGAGATAATGAATGGGTTTGGTTGTAGGCTTGGTGTGTAGTGATTTGTCATGCAGCAATAGAAAGCCACAGAAGGCAGACATTCATCAACCAGAAAAAAATTGGCTGTTATAGGTGGTCAGTGGTTGCCTACTGGAAGGGACTGGTGGTGAGAGCCAGCTAATCCCCCTTCCTTAGGTACACCTTTGCTCACTCACAAAAAGAAAACAATTTAAACACCCCATTTTAAATGTCAGAACTACAGAGAACACAAATCATCTAGTAGATCATTTTATTAATTCTTTTAAAGCAATAAAAGTGGCATTATGGACCAGACCTCAGGAGGGCACAGGCACTGACCTATGCCTCTGGTTTCTCAACATTGAACGGAAATGTTCAAAGTCAACTTCTGGGACCTTAGAAATGAGCATTAAAACTTTATGGTAGGGATCTGGAAATTCATATGTGCCTGTGCTGTCTCATTTGCTTAGCCTAGGTGGAGCATTTCCCGCATATCCATAATGTAATAGGCAGGAGGGACTCTGAACAGGGTTAATTCTGTTATCTTCAAGGAGTTTGTGTCTGACTCCATGAAATTTGGGGAAAGAGTGGTCAAGGCAAGCCTGAGAGCTTACAACACTGACAGCCTTCTCTCAGTCAAGGGGAAGGGTGGACTTGATGGGGAAATTAGGGAAGAACTCAGGGAGATAAATAATACTGCATCCAGCTATAGGAGATAAGTAGGAAGATTGGAATGGTCCAGACCAAAAGAGAAAGAGCATTTTCAAGAACAACTCTGAGCTATAAAAAACATCATTATGATCAGTGCTGCTATCACAGTTCCTACCCCTGCTGATGGGCGCCAACACTTTCCACCCTGTTACAGGCCACTGGTGCCAGATTGCATCCTTACCGCTGAAGGCAGTTCTTTAGTGCTGGGCTTCGAAGTCGAATTTCTCACACATTGTCTCACAAACGCTTTTTTTTTTTCTTTCCTATGGACTCTATTAGGATCCAACCTCCCCCATTCTTTACCATTCCCTCTCCCTCAGGCCATTCTAGGGTGCTTTGCATCACTCACAGACCCATGGCCTCCCCTAAAGCCACTCCTTTCTTCTCTTCCCTTTCTTCCCCGTGATTTCAAAGGCACTAATCATTAAGGCACTTTAACCTTACCCTGTAAAGCGTACTTCCCCCCTAAATCCATCAATCTCACCTTCTCAGTGCCAGCCCCGGGCTGAGTCCTGAACCCCTCAGAGGGACTTCAGGCTCTGCCCTGGTTTCCTGGCCTCTCTCCTTGTCTTCAGTGTCCCCACACATTCCAGATCATTTCATTTCCCTGGCAGCTTACTTCTGGTGCTACTTCCACCCCAGCAGTCCAGTGGAGCACAGTCTGAAGCTCCTTTACGTGGTCCAAGAGTCTAATGAGACAGTGTCAGCCAGGAGTTGGGCTCTGGGAAGTGGAGAAAGTGATGTTTGGCTTGTTCCTTACCAGTTACTATAACTTTAATATCCTCAAGGGACTGTGGGATGTGGATGTGGTATGGTAAAAAGAGAGAAACCAATTGGGCAGGAGGTTCAGATTCCCAATGAGAACACAATTATGAAGCAAGACAGTGGTTCCCAATATCATCATCCTCAGAGAAACTTTCAGTACATGTTCTTCTTTCTTGTTTGCTTATGAAAAAGAAACTCGCATACCTACATTCATGGATTTTCTTCAACCTGCAGAGGTAACACTTGCTACCCGTACAGTCCTCTAACGTCAGAAAGATGGCGAGTATGACAAAGAGGGAGGGGAACACGAGCTCCACCCAGGTTAATGTTCCCAGGGCGATCCCTGTTCTGGGCAGCTGATGGCTTCAAACCCAACAACAACATTTTTGTGGAAGAAAAATTAAACTGCAGAATGATCTGGTAAAGTGAAAGGTCAGGGGCTGGAGAGAGGAAGGGAGAGCGCCACGGTCCACTGCTGTGAGAGCTAGTCCTGCAGAGAAGGATGACAGCACTGCTGAAGGTCAAATCTGCACAGCCCATCAGTGGCCGTGACACTGTGGAGGCCATCAGAGTCCCTGGAAGATGTGCAGAGAACAGGCATGGGTCTGATAATGAAGTGTAACCTGGTACAATTATAAGGACAAGAATAACATCAATGGCCTCTGTCCCCACTCCCCCCGGGTCTTGAAGGCTAGAGTGACATCTCTACACTCCAGCAGAGGATGTGGAATGATGAATGAGTCTACAATGCAGTAGCTTTTGCCCACTGAGAAACCAAATGAGGCCTCAGAGTCAAGTATGAAGATCAGGCTAAGTTTTATACTAGGTCAACAAGTAGGTTTGGATGTTGTTTTACATGGTGAGTCTTAATGTGTGCCTTTAAAGTGTCTAAGTAGGATTTGTGTGTCTATAAATGTTTGAGATCTATGTAGGTCAGAGTGGTAGAAGAGGTAGAAATGGTAGAGGTGGAAGTGGTAGTGGAGGTGGTGGTGGAGGTGGTGGTGGCGGAGGTAGTGGTGGTGGTGGTGGTGATGGTGGTGATGGTGGTGGAGGTGGTGGTGATGGTGGTGGAGGTGGTGATGGTGGAGGTGGTGGTGGAGGTGTTGGTGATGGCGGTGGTGGAGATGGTGGAGGAGGTGGTGGTGATGGTGGTGGCGGAGATAGTGGTGGTGGTGGCGGAGGTGGTGGTGATGGTGGTGGTGGTGGTTGTGATGGTGGTGGAGGTGGTGGTAATGGTGGTGGAGGTGGTGATGGTGGAGGTGGTGGTGGAGGTGTTGGTGATGGCGGTGGTAGAGATGGTGGAGGAGGTGGTGGTGATGGTGGTGGCGGAGATGCTGGTGGCAGAGGTGGTAGTGATGGTGGTAGTGGAGGTGATGGTGATGGTGGTGGTGGTGGTGGAGGTGATGGTGATGGTGGTGGTGGTGAAGGTGGTGGTGATGGTGGCGGAGATGCTGGTGGCAGAGGTGGTGTTGGTGATGGTGGTGGTGATGGTGGAGGTGATGGTATTATGTTACCACTTTCTAGCTGACTAGCACATATACATTTAGAAGCAAAGTCACTGAATTACATACAATTTTAAAAGTAGTCACCACTTTCTCTGTAAGTTTGGAGAGTTAATTCTGTCACGTCTTCTCTCAGTCACCTTTCAAGATATTTCAGGAGGAAGATGGGAAGGGAAAAAAAGAAGACAGGGTCATAGTCCTGAGGAATGGCATAACTTTCACTTGTCTGTCCCAGCATTCCTGCAGTCATTATCTCTTATATAGTCCTTCAATGTACTCAATCCTCCCAATGCCGGTTGCCTCTGACTTCCCCCCTGTGCAAATGTGATACAGCTTTATAATTAGAAAACTGCCCTACCCTGGAAGCATTAGCTTCCCCTTCCCCAGCCTGTCTTCATTCCTTCTGAAACCATTTTCCCTTTCATTGTTTACGCTCTCTGGGCATCAAAGGCTGAGTCTCGGCGGGCACAAAGAATGAGAATTGATAGAGAAGATGAAGAGAAACAGGAGAACCAGCCTGGCAGAAACATGGGATCAGATAAGGATGGGAGCAGAAACAACAGAAAGGGCTCCCTTTACGGAACACAAAAATGGCTTTTGTGCGGAGCAGTCACTACCGGGGGTTCAGGAAGTAGCCTGGCTGGCCTGTTTTCAGGAATTTCAGACCGTGCCATCGAGTGCTCTTCAGCCTAGTTTTCTACTCAGCTGTCTTTCTCCCTGGGCATCGGGCTGCACGGTGGCACAAGCTGGGGCCTCCGCAGCAGGTGTCTGTGAGAGAAGGAGGACATATGGCCATCAAACAAGTTTCACCATTAACTCAGGTAGCTTCCGCTGATTGTTGGCTGTCATGTGCCTGATGCTGCCTAGGAGTCAGGTTTCATCAGGGGCCCCTGTGCCAGTGTCACGTGTATAAAGAGACAGGGGAAGCATTCATTTGCTCAGGAGATAATCATCCGGCAGTGGTGTAGGTACCAAGAACCTTTAGTTTACAGATGAACTTCCACCAAACTTCGAGCAACTTTTCATTAAAATAATGTATCTAGGCTCATGTTAGCTGACAATGCTCAGATTCTACTTCCATCCCTTTCTTTGCACTGTATCTGTATGGAACTCTGTCTATTTCTCTACAAGGGCTGTTTTGTTTTGTCACGAGGATTAGGAGGCAATTCTTGAGATGTTTAGGAGTATTAATCTGGTTACTTTAACAGCTATTTTAAAAACCATATAAACTAAAGTTGTTTTTCTCCCAGAATAATGAGAGATGAAATACCTCCACACATACTTCACTCTGATGTCTCTTTTGTTGATCTCCTTTCATGAGTTTCCAAGGGACATTTAGTTGGCCCCAAAGTCAAGGTATGCATTTTTAGGCCTGTGGGTCCGTGGGACACACTGTAATTGGCTACATCAAGATATCCAGCTTTGATCTGTAGTGTTGTCCTGGTTTCTAGGGGCTAGTCTTCTAGCTCTGAGTATATGATTTGGTTCTGCAGCTGAGCTGAGCTCTGGGTGACAGGGTGGGGTAGGCTGTCTCTCTGCCTCCCATTTATTTGCATGGGAGATCATCATCACGGAACCGGAGGTTTTGTGGTCTCCACAGTGCGACCAATACCACTGTCAGCTGATTATCTCCTGTGCAAATAAATGCCTTGAACAATTTTCACAACTTCTCCAAAGAAATATGCAGTGGGATTCTAGACAAGAAGTTCCATCTCAGCACCCAGGGGATTTGGCAAAGACAACACCGCGCGCATCTTTCCTGTATCATATTCTCCCACTTGGAATCCTCCTATTCCCAGAACAGCCTGCAATCCTTTCTCATTCCTTCTGCATGTGAGTTCTCAGACAGCTGGCTATGCCCTTCCAACACAGTCTCACTATCGCCTGCTTTCCTCTGCCCTTCATCCTTAACCAGTCAGGATTCCAGAGGTCAAAGCTATGTGTAAGGATGCTGCAGTTGCCTGGTTATGTAAATGCATGTAACAAGCCAGAGGGCATGTAGGGTTAGGCCAGCCAGACTCTCCTCAGTCTCTGAATGTGCCATGACACACAGCACCTCCTTGGTATAGTCAATTTACTTGTAATGTTTATGTTTGTCTTGTTGCTGTCCTCTGCGGTTACAGGGAATTTTGTGTAGCTATTGTCCCTGAGTTTCTAGCACCTTCTCTGCCTCCATTTCAGTGCCTTGTAGTGGTCCATGATTTGACATCTCTTAGAAGTTTTATATGTACTCACATCCCCCTGGATTTCACGTTCTGCTTTTTGGTTTTCTTTTGTTTTCTAGCCAGCTCTTCTTTCCAGACATATCTTCCATTGCCACCCCTCGGAGTCACATGTGATAACCCACTTTTACCACTCTGCCTTGACCTGTAACAGTCACCAAAAGTCAGCTATCTTCTTCCTGCTGTTGCCCTTGTCCTGGTTGTGGTGCTTGAAGCTGTTCTGTAGTTTTGTTTTGCTTTACTTGAGTGCTTTGCCAGTTGTAAAAGGAGAGGCTCCATTTTATAGCCTCTATGCAAAGCAACCTTATTTGAATTTTTCCTCAATAACTGTGGCCTATCTTCCTAGTCATCTCTAACTTCTCTGAAGAAACCAAAACCCATAGGGAAATTAGGTGATTCCCAAGATCCCTTAGTGAGAGCACCCTAGTCCTCTGACTCCCATTCCATGGGTTTTTTTCCCTAACACTTCCTGTTGGCCTATTAAAAAGAAAAAAAAATTATACTGCAGTCATTTATGTTAATTATTCACTTGTTCAGGTGTCTGTCTATCCCCCGAGTAACATGATCACCTTCATCTGCCTTTAACAACATCAACAAATGCATACATTATCTCTAATGATGCCTTCGTGGGGTTTCCCATTTGTCAAAACCGTGCACAGGGATCCCTTGATGTCTTTTTGGAAGAAAGCAGTGAGTTTTAACCAAAGCTTTGACTTCGGGTCATGTTCAGCTCCTGTGAACAAGGCTCCAGTTCTCGCCTTCCCACACTTGCCACCCCAACTTCAAAGAAGTTCTGCAGATGGGCCAGTGCCACCACAGGGCCGGTCAGGCTTTCTGTCATCATTTCTCTGAAGCTCACAGTTTCAATTCCCCAAATAGAGAAATGAACTGAATAAGCATTAACAATCTAATCTCTCCACTTCTTTGAAAATTGTAAACTAGCTGGATTTTTCTCTCATGACTGGTAATAGCCACGAAGAAACCAATCAGGATTCTTTCTCTTCAACCTTGGCAGTGTGCATCATCTGGGAAAGCTTGCCTTATTGGAAAATAAAATGGAGAGAAAAGTCATATTAGAGACTAATGAAGTCACACAGCGTTACTTTCATTGCTTAGTAACCTCCTCCGGGAAAGGACAGTTTTCTTTAAACAAATCTTTAGGATGTACACTAAGGGAAATACATTTTTTTAAGGCCTCGAGTTATGAAATCCTAGTGATAACTTTACTTTTTAAAAAATCTTACAAATTTTAAAATGGAAAGACAGTCTCATGCCTCATTCTCCCGATTACCTGTAGCTTCACTCATAAGCCCATGGACTGACCAAGATTGAGAAAAAGAAAGAGGCCATCATCTGCAAACACATGTGCATAGACATGGGCATTTCTAAAAACATCAAGATAACAGTTATAGCCACAGTGCCCAATGGGCAACATGGTCTCCTGCAGAGATAATTTCACACAGTGACTATGCACCCAGTCCAGATTGCCACTCCAACTGGGCACTGTAGTAATAGGAGCGGCGGGGCTGCGTCCCCAGCACCCCGGCCGCCCGCACAGCTAGCTTTACCTGAAATAATTACAAGGACACTGTATTCTTTTAAACACTGCTTGGCCCTTTAGCTCTAGCCCTTACTGGCTAATTCTGATATCCCGATCAACCCATCTCTAATAATCTGTGAGCACCGGTCTTACCGGGAAGATTCTAGTCTACGTCCATCATGGGTCAGAGCTTCATCGCGTGTGTCTGCCCGGGAGCTGGGAGCATGGCGTCTCTCTGAGGCATCTGCTCCCGAGAGGAGAGCTGTCGAGTTTGAGCTCACTTCCTCTTCCTCCCAGCATTCTGTTCTGTTTACTCCTCCCACCTATGTTTTAACCTATGAGGGCCAGCCAAGCAGTTTCTTTATTTTTTTAACCAATGACCTTCCTCCATCAGGGCACCACACAAAGTAGGCATGAGTGAGCCAGGCTGGTCTCAGAAAAACAGGCACAGCTTGTGGTGACCTCAACAGTCCCCAAAGAGTTGTCATAGAAGGACTTGTGTGTGTGTGTGTGTGTGTGCGCGCGCGTGCGTGCGTGCGTGTGTGTGTGTAACCAGGCAAAAATGGCCATTACTAAACATGTAATATAATTTAAGAACTAAAAAAAGCCCACTTCAACCCAGTCATTTTTTTTTTTATGGACTTACCAGAGTGTGTGACCACACCAAAAGAGAACCTTCCTGTGTGCTGTTTACCACATGCACACATCCTTGGGTCTTCTGGCAAGTAAGTAAAATTAAACTGATGCAGAAAACAATTCCCTCAATCAAAGACCCAGAGAACTGGTGAATTTGAAAGGAAAGATAAATCAACTAGCAACTTTACATTCATAGCCTAATTCGAGATGGAGACTATCAAGGGGGAATCTCGGAAACAGGAAGTGATAATTATAACTAGAAAGTATTGAGGGGAAATTGGAAGATTGGACAAAGCTTAGCAGCTGGGACTAAGGATTATTGTCATGCGGGGTGCGGAGGGGGGAGGGCGTTCACCCAGCAACTACAAATGGGTGTGCAATGGGGACTGAGCTTCCTAAGCTGATTCTGCACTCAGAAGCAACCACAGTAAAGCGCAATAAAATTTCCATCCTTCCAAGAGGGAGATGGGGCAGAGTTGGGGGAGATACACATACCAGCAAGAAATCATAACACAGGACAAAGGTCCAAGTTTAAGCCACTCAAATAGTTCTGTATGCTAAAGAAAGAGATTAATGTAAATATTTGCACAGTGTGCTTAAATGTGAAAAATTCCAGCAGATGTACACAAAGCTGAGAAGTAAAGTAAGTCGCATGGGCTTCTCGTGGAAAAATATTCTTTTTTCATACTCAAAAGCAAAGTTACAGACCATATAAGAAAATGAATGACCAGGAAATACAATCGAAAGGCATAATGAACACCACTAAATCATAGCACAATCTTAAGTATGTAAAGTAAATGTTTAGAATGTTTTTGAGAGTACGGGAAGAAATGGAATTCTAGTGCAAGAAATTCCACTATGAACAAAGGAAAATGTATTCTAGAAATGCCAGAAGAAAACTCCTATCTCCTAAAATATGGAGACTGTGTGTTCCTTCGTCATATGTAAGAGCCATTTATGTTTCCAAAGCACTAGTATTAGGATATAAAGTAGAATGTGCTCTTTAATTGATAAAGACAAGCTTTAGTGTTGTAAATATTAGGTCCAGAGAATTTAAGTTTCCAGTGTAAAATTTGATCCTTCTTCAGTAGCATACATCCTTTCAACCAACAACAGAACAAAAAAAGCTGGGCAAACTGGGAATAGTAGCCCTTCCTAGATCTGTCAGAAAGTGAGGTCCATGTGCCATCAAGCCTGGAGGTGTAGGTGGCTTACCAAAAGCATAAACAATGCATGCAAACATGAACTTAGTCCATTTTAGAAGTACAGGCAACCCAAAGAAAGGCATGAAGATAAAGGGCTTTTAGTGTAGCAAATCAGGATCCCTTTTCCTACTGTTCTTCAAAGTTTACCTCCTATGCATCAGAGTGAAGTATAGACTATAACACTAATAAATGAAATCACTGGAAAATATGTTTCCCAAAATTACACTAGGAGATTCTTTCCTAACAATAAAATTTAGAAAGAAAAAATATAAAAAAATAATGACAATGATTTAAAAATTATTCTAAAAGGCAACAGATGTCACAAATAAGTTAAAAGGCAAACTGCTGGCTTTATACAGCAATATGTATAGAAGATGGATTGCTATTCCAAATTTAATTTCCTATGTCTTATAAATAATGAACGGACTCTTTAATTTTAAGTTATAGATGCAGGTCAGATAACAGATAGAATTGTAGGGTTTAGGTGATTTTTTTTTTTTTACAGAAGAGAAAGCTCGAAAGATCAATGAAACTATGAAAAGATAGGCAATCTTTGTTAAGCCTTGAACATGCCTCCCTCTATAGCTCATATGGTGGGAACCGAGCCCACAGTGCACCAGTTGGAAGGTGGGGCTTGAGTGAGAGGGTTCTGCATTCACGTATGGATTAGTGCCAAGGGTGCCCCTATGAGGGAGTTATTTTAGTATTGGCCTTCCCTCTCTTGACCTTTGGCATTCCACCATGAGAGGCTGCAGCAGGAAGGGCCATGCCTGATACTGCATCGTACTGGCAGACTTTCCAGCCTCCAGGACTGTAAACTACACAAAGCTCTCTTCTTTATAAGTTACCCAGTCTGTAGTATTCTGCTAAGCAATGGACAGCAGGCCAAGACACGATCACTCAAATTCAAGAAAATGCCAATGAGAACAAACTCACAACTTACAAATATATCAAAAAAGTTTGACAATAGAAATTTGGGAGAGATGTGTCAGCTCACTTGCTTGTGAAGTATTAAAATAATGGGGCCATCTGGGAGACACAATGTGTGAATATTTGATAAAATAGAGCATGTATATAGCCAGAGAACTGCACAGTTAGCATAATGGATAGTTCTAAAAAAAAATACATGCTACTCAGTGGGGCTGTGGAGATGGCTTAGTGGTTAAGAGCACTGGCTGCTCTTCTAGAAGATGCTGGGTTCAGTTCCCAGCATCGACATGGTGACTCACCACAGTCTGTAACTCCAGTCACAAGGGCTCTGACACCCTCTTCTAGGCTCCTGGGGCACTGCACACATGTGGTACACAGACATACATTCAGAAAAAACATCCACACATATAAAAATAAATAAAATCTCAAAACAGAAATACAGACATGCTAGTGTGGACACAGGGAGGCAGAAGAGGAATACGGTGATGGAGAGCGACAGAAATCAAATTCTATTTTAGAATGCATGACAAAACCGAATACATGGAATGCTAATTAGATTAAAAAATAAATAAATAAAATTAAAATCCGTACTTGTAAGTAAAGAATCATAAGGAGCAAGAATATAGAGCATTTACATAAATATTTGAACCATGCGAAGTTACTCTATGGTAAGCATCTATCCATGTTTATTTAGGAACACTTACAAAACGCAAATGGAAAGACTACCAGCAGCTTCATGATACCCACTGTCTCTCTGGGGTGAGAAGCAGGAAAGGAGGGGGTTGGGGGCTCAATTGCTTAGTAAGATCGGTTGTGATAACAGCTTTGAAGAAGTGGGGGGTACATTAGCGTTCCGACCTAAAGGCAAATTTCAACTGCCCACAGATCATTGATCAGAGATTGTCACATGACCCCGCAAAAGTGGCAGAGAGATAAAGTCCTCCCATGGCCATGTGGAAGAGAGCTGGAGATTAAGCACCAGAAGTCTCTAAGTCCCCATGTGGGAGCATCAGGGTTGTCGGTGGATCATTAATATCCCTTCATTTAATGGGAAACTGCAGCACAAGCTACACAATGTTAATATTCTTGGTGATAGGATCATGGATGTCTGTTAGATTCATCTCTGTCTAAATATTCCTTGGAAGGGGGAAAACACCTCTCATCCATTACTCCTTAGCACGAGTTGACGATCAATCTCTCAGACTGAGACAAAGAGAGAAAATGGGATGTATGTTGAAATCAAGCCACGGTAACTGAAAAATGTTGTGTCTTTTTCAAAAAAAATTACAATAAGCCTATTAAAATATGCCGAAAATGTTCTCTATGATGGCCACTATCTAAACCTACTCCCCCGCCCCCACCTCCATCGCTTCAATCAAATGAAAAGCATTTCTAAAGTACTCTGTAAACAGACATCCCGGTGTATTCGACACTTCCCCCAACTTTGTTCCTTCTATCAGTCTTGCTTACCTTACATGTGCAAAAACTGTAAAGCTTGTTCCAAACATCGGTGATAGTTTGGCAAGAAAAAAAAAGGCTAAAGAAAATCTAACCTCCTGCGGGACATTAGCACCAAGTGATTATGTGTACCGCGTTAACGGTAAATAAAGACACGGCATAAATAAAGACACGGCATTCTGTGTTTCTGCAGCCATAGGAAAAGATTTTTTCATCATTTTTCATGTGATCTTTCTCAGTCTTCCATGGCTGTCGTATCGTTTGATTCGCTGTGTGCTCCTGTACGGCGAGCAGGGCACCATGTAGCATCTGTGGTAAATAAATGAGAATTTCAAAATAGAGGAGGGTCTCTGACATGCCCCGACTCATACAAGATCAAAGCTGAGCTGCTCCCTGTCTAGATTTTAGGAGCTGGTCTCTTCTTGCTATGGCATCCTGCCTGGTTGGAACTGGTGAGATAGAGTTCATCATGCCTGTTTACCCCCTTTTGGGAGACAAGACTTAATTCAGGCCCATGCCATAGTTTAGGAGTTCTGGGAGAAGTGTGGAGGAAATTTGATACCTCGCCAATAGAAAACTGGCATGCTAGATATACCACAGGCTGTAGACCTGCGAATCAGAATCGGAGAGGATATTCCTTCAGCATCAGAAGGATAAAAATACCATAGTTTGTGCTCCAGCTCTGTAGTTCACTTGCCTAGAGGAGGCCTCGAAACAGTCTTCTCTCTCCGGGCCTCAGTTTTCCCAATGTGTCTAATGAAGAGATTAAATGAGACCACCTTCTATTCTGTTTCTAATCTCAAAGATGGCAAAATAACTAAATACATGTAATAAAAGATTGTGTCCCCTTTCTGTCTGGGACCTCCCCTCCCCCTCCACACACATTAAATAAATGCACTGAAACCTGGGTATGAACGAAATGCAAATCAGAAATCTGCATTTATGTATGAAAATACGAAAATCACCAGATTTTCTAAAAATCTTCCATCTCGTCTTGTATTAACAGATGGGACACAGTTTGATGGAGCCGATCAGATGAAGCAGCTGCCATCTTCGCCGCCACGCCACATGAGTGACAGTAATGAGACAGGTGAACATCCACGAGCCCAAGACGTGTGCCTCAAGAAACCACTGCTGCTCTGCCAGGGTCCTAGTGGGCCTGTTGGTGGGTTTGTCATCAGCTCTAAAAATAGACCATGTGGGTAATATTTCCCCTAATGATGATGATGATTATTTATAGTCTGCCCAGCCCAGCAGGCTAGTGTCCCGGGAAGAACAAAGGATGCTCGATATAATTAAAACAAAGAAAATCTCGAGGTGATGGCATATGAGAAAAGGGGGTGTTTCAACATCAGAAGTAGGGACGGCTCTGTTAGATTTGATGAATTATCAATAATTGGGAGTTTATTTTAGGGTCACACAACATTTGTAGGTGTATGTTTTGATGCACCCACAAAAAATGCATCTTAACACTTCTTTTCTGGTGGAAAAAAAAGTTTGCATCACTCTTCTAGATTTGCATGTTTCATATCCTCATAAATAATTTGAAAGGGAAAGTCTCCTAATCTGTGAGTCTTGAACATAGAGCAACTCAGATGAATTCTGAGGATGGTTATTAGGTATACATCATTTTTCTAGCGTTGGGGATGCAGATGGGGTGTGTGTGTGTGTGTGTGTGTGTGTGTGTGTGTGTGATATTTCTAAATTAAAATTCTGATGTGTGCTATGGATTAGAGTTCAGGAAAGACCTTATTACATTTCGTATGAAAGGGTGGGGGGATGCCTCACAAAGTTCAAAGGCAAAGAGGTGTGATGTAGCATTTTACTTTTAAGATGATAAAGACACTAGCAGGAAGAGCAACCAAGGACAGACAATAGATGAGCTCTGTCCTGGTGTGATTGGGAGCCATTGGAGGGTTTCAGTGAAGGAGCTTCCACATCCAAGTTTCCTTTAAGATCGCCCGGGCTGCAGCGGGACAGCGGATAGAATGGAATAAGAATATCATTGGGGAACCATTCCGAAGCCATTACAACTCAAGTGAGAGCTGATGGATGGTTTCTAGTAGGTAATAGAAAGAAAGCAGAAGGCAGTGATTGTGGAGACTGCTCAGTGCATAAGGCTCACTGCACACGGGTCAGGACTGAGAGTTGCAACACCCAGAAAAAGGTGGCTAGTTGGACTAGCCTAACATGTGAGGTCTGGATTTATGCGAGAGGCCCTGCCTCAAAATAAGGTGGAGAGTAATAGAGGAAGAAAACTAATAAGCATTTGGTGTAAACACACACGCATCCACACATGCATGCACACATACAGAAGATAACTGAAAAATTGTTAATATGTAGAGTTCCCTGTAAAATTCAATAACCGAAGGCATTTCTCAAAGAGTTAAAGACTTTTTGAAAAATGTTCAAATGGCCACTTACATGGCGATCGTTACATATATTCGTATACACGTAGCATGACATATTCACATGTTAGCATGGCCTGCCAAGAAGCTCCATGGAGTCAGCCTCATTGTCTGTGGTAAGACTCCAAATTCTGTTTTCAGACCTGGACTCTTGTTTTCCAGATGCTTAAATTTGACAAAATCTCTAGTAGGAAGAGAAAGCACCTTAAACTATGTCTGAAATAAGTCTGTTCACTTGCTCATTAATATGTTTCTTGGGAATAAAAAACACATGAATGAAGAAGGAGGAGGAGAAAAAAAGAAGAAAGAAGGAGAAGAAGATGAAGAAAAGAAGAGGAGGGGGAGGAGGAAGAAAAGGTGACCGATTCAAGACCTGGTCCTCAACTGTGAGTCATAACACCTTTGTTTGGCTTTCATGACTATGATTCAGCTTGAAGACTTGAATAATTTACACCAAGCCTTAATTTTCTGAACTATAAAATGGGTACAGTCATAAGTGACCCCTACTTACCTGTTTGTGATGCCACGGAGATGACTAGGATATGCCTTTAAAAATGCTTTAAGCCTTTGCTCAAAGCTCCCTTAAGGTGTCATTACTCCGTTGGTAGTGATTTTGGAGATCATGTAAGCTTTAAGGGTGGCAAGGTTGGGTCTCCTAAAGTAGGTGACTCATTGGTCAAAGGCACCAAAATTGATACCATCAGCAAATTTGGATTTAACTAGTCAGCCGAGGATTGAGGTCAACCAACCTATTGAAAGTACCAGAGGATTTGTATTTAGAAGAGAGAAGCTGTACTCTGAAGTCTTGAGAGTAGACACCAAAAGAATCAAAATAAATTTAGAATTGAAAATAAATACAATTACATTTCAAATCTGGTAGCTTGAGTGGCATCAGACTCCATGCTGGTCCTCATTACTTCTGTGGACTTTTCTTTTGTTCAAACTTCTGTTCAGCATATCATAAACACTCATTAAATGTCAGTTGCATATACAATGTTATGATGAACACTTTCCCAGGTTTGGTTCAAGACTATGGGAAAAGAGAAGCATGCTAATGTCTTAGTGCTGTCGGAGGAAGAAGAAAGCCTAGATCTACACACTAACCCAGTCTTTCAAGCTTCTGTAGTTTTCTTGACTTCCTGGCTTACAAGTGTTCCCTCTCTTTTTTTTTAAACAACTCTGCTGGCCTTGCCCCTTTCGGTCCCTGGGCTGTATAATTTTCCTTCTCCCTGACCACTATTTTACTCTGCTTATACAAAAACTTGTTTATTGTCCCATTTTTTGGATGAATGGATGAATGGATGGATGGATGGATGGATGGATGGATAGAAGGATGGATGGTGTAGGAGGTCATTCTGTTTATGTGTTGCTTTCATTGATTAATGAATAAAGAAACTGTCTTGACCTTTTGATGGGGCAGAACTTAGGTAGGCAGAGAAGACAGAACTGAATTCTGGAAGGAAGAAAACAGAGTGAGGGAGAGATACCATGGATCCTCTGCCTGAGACGGACGCTGGTTAGAATCTTGCCAGTAAGCCACAGCATTACACAGATTAATAGAAATGCGTTAAATTAAGATATAAGAATTAGCCAATAAGAAAATAGAGTCAATGGGCCAAGCAGTGTTTTAATGAATACAGTTTCTATATGATTATTTTGGGGCTTAGCTAGCTGGTCGGCCAAGACAAACCAGCAGTCTTACAAGCAGCTCAGAGGCACAAGCAGACCCCCCTTTCCTTGTGAGAGATGGATGGATGGATGGATGGATGGATGAGTGGGTAGATAGATGATGTCTATATCTGCATGACTGGCTGTGACAGATGAAGTGTTTACTCCAGAGCTCCTTATATTCAGAGTTCAGGGCTCTTGTCAAATAATTGATAAGAACCAAACTGAGTCTTCTATTCCTCTGAAACAGTCAGACATATTTTCCCAACTTCATTAATAGATGTCTTCAATTTTAACAAATATCTAAAAAAAAATAGACTGCTTTGAATGGTCCACTCTTTTAACTAGCTTCACTGAGCGTTAACTTTTATTGGATGTTTTCAGGGGTGCTTGGAAGTTATAAATACTGATAAAACATAAACCTTGGCCTCCTAAGGTCATGATCTAATTGAGAGTCATGTTTAGGATGCTCATTGTTTATGAACTTCATAACTGTGAATTTGTTTCCTTGTTAAAACTTATTTTTAGAGACTGGAGAGATGGCTCAACGGTTTAAAGCACTTGATATTGTTACAAAGGACCTGGATTTGATTCCAGCACCCACATGAGCAGCTTATAATTGTCTCTAATGCCACCTCCAGGTACTCATTGCCCTCTTCTGGCCCCTGTGGGCACTGCACACACATGATACACATAAGACGAATAATATATATTAAAGTATGATTTTTTTAACACCAAAACTAATATGCTCAATATTTTTGAGACATTTTTTTTTTACTGTCTTGCCTCAACCAAAAAAAAACCTTGTTATCCTAATATCAGTACACGTTCCCAGTGACTGAGATCATGGACATTGTCTTTTCAGCTCTCATATTGTGTCCATCTTGTGGGTTATTCCTTACTGCACTGAACTCATTCTATGCTTCTATTGACAGTTTCAGTGTCTAAAGTGGTCCTGAAACACAAAGCCTCATTCTGTACAATGGGTCCTCAACACAAGGGGGCAATGATGCTCAGTAAAGTGAAAACATGCACATTAGGTCTGCTCTGCACAGTTACAGGGGACAGTACTGTTGGCGATGGAGTCAATGTCAGTGAACCAACAATACAGATTAAATGGGATGTCTCTAAATAGAAACCACGACTGTTTGCTGATGTGTGAATGAAACAACTAGAGGCTTATAGGCACCTAATCCCATGTCTCCCCTAGACGCTATGGTACAGTTTGGGCCACAAGCTCAAATGTGGTGACTTGATAGAACACGGTTATTGTGAATAGGGAGAAATGACAGTTTGATCAACTGGTGCCCCAAGCACAGCTAAATGGGGGTGACTATGAGGGTATGAGGGCAACATTATGGAAAAAGTCATTACAGAGGGGTCGCTTTTGAACACAGTCTTTAAACATATGAGCAGAATGTCAATAGATGATCCTGGATGGCAGGTCATTCAAGGATGGGAGAGCTGTGTGTAAAGAAACAGGGATATGAAAGACCTGACCAATGGAGCGGCTGAAAGAGTGACATGTCAGTAAGCTAAGGTACAGGCAGGGGCTTTTAGCCACTACAGTTTCTTTGCATACTTTAAGCTATAGTTTTTGTATTAGGGAAATATGGAGGATGTCAGCTGTGAAAATTGGCTCAAGATGCATAATCAAATCTATTATGCTCCCGCTGAAGCCTGGCCCATGTTTCCGTAGAAACCCCTAGTTACACAAAGGGACCCTAGCCAGCCATTGGCAAGACAACTCAGCTGTCCTGGAGGTCACTAGAGTAATGTCAGAGGGGAAAGTACGACTGCCTAGTGACAGCAATGATCTGGGACAGCAAAAGTGCTGTTAGCTTGTAGCATATAGGACAGAGAAGAGAGAGCACCCTGGGGAAAGGACACGGAGTTCTTGAGTCTCCACCTATGGAAGACCCTGCCTACCAGTAAGTCCGAACCTAGAACTCACTTGACATCCAGTACAATTCAGAGCACACAAGAGGACGCCATTCTAAAAAAGTTTCTCTTAGCCTGGTAGTGGTGGTGCCTTGGATTCCAGCACTCAGGAAGCAGGAGCAGTCCAGAACTCTCTCTGTAGGTTCAAAGCCAGCCTGGCTACACAGTGAAACCCTGCCTCAAAAAAAAGTAATTATTAATTAATTAATGAAAATAAAATAAATAAAAATAAAAAAGCTTTTCTTTCATAGTTCCAAAGCAATTGATATATGCCCACATATCAGCCTCCTAAAAAGGGGGCTTCCTAAATCCCACCTTGTAGAAAACAATTCAAATGACAGATTAGCCTATTTTAAGTTTACACTGCTTGTCCCAAGGACCCTTAAGGAATCATTAGTTTCTCTACTAAGGCATGGAGGTGGGGAACTCTCCTCAGTTCGCCCTTCTGGGTCTCCACTTGGCTTCCGTTTGCATAGCGCACTGTCCTGTGGCATCTACCTTGTTCCTCTGTGTGAACTGTTCTTGGCCTATTCGCTGCCTGTTGAAAGCTAGGTCATCTCCTTTTAGCAAGACTCCCCAGAAGTTTCTTCTCCCACGATAAATCCCTTCTATTCTGGGTCTAGATGGGCAACATCTTCATTCTAACCTCTTTCCTGTTCTGACTCGTCCTGGCCTGGGCTGGCAGCTTTTCTATGTCATCCAAGGCCTGTGACAAGTTCTCATTCCATCTTTTGGTAAAGTTCCTAGCATTCGGTTGGTGTGGTCCAGCAAAACAAAACTTCACCACCCAAAGAGGATGTCCTTGAAGTTAATTGAATTGAGATAGTAAGGTTCACGTAAACAAGCATGCGCTGTAAATGAATACCATCGGGAATACAATCTGAACTTACCTGCCCCTAATTGACAGTTTAATTTCACTGTAATCTTTATTATGATAACTTCTGAACTTGTCATTAGTGTTACTGATAAAGTTGAAAGACTATTTCATCTGATTATTGTGTCTTAGGAAACACTTAATTATTAAATTCCATACCAATAATTAGAAAACCCTATTATTTCATAATGGGCTCAGCAATACTTACACAGGTACCCCTCAGTGACCGAGACAGAAACCACCACCAAACACGCTGAAGTGAAATCTCAAACATCCAGTCATCTCTGCTCACCAACATGAGATGCACTACTAGAGACAGAGGGTGTAAACTAAAAAGTCTACTCAGCTTAGAAAATTCTAGTGCTCCGGGTATGAGTGACAGCTGGGTCTGATTCATTCATGACCTTCCCTATGACAGCTGGCCAAAGTTGAAGGTAGAATAAGTAAAAGAAAAAAGAAGCTGGGATAGAGGGGTGTGTGTGTGTGTGTGTGTGTGTGTGTGTGTGTGTGTACGTGCGTGCGCGCGCGTGTGTGTGTGTGTGTACGTGCGTGTGTGTGTTTGTGTATGTGCATGTGTATATGCGTGCATGTACGTGTCTGGGAGAAACAAGCCAAGGCTAAGGTCATAGCTAGGAAAATATATCTAATAGAACCATACCAAAATAAATTGTTGGATTAACAATAGAGGTTAGTGTAGGACAGGGGACGTTGGGAGACTGGTAACCCAAGGACCATTTCCAACTGAGAGAGTCTATTATTCTAGCTAGACTGTGCCTGCCCAGACCCTGTCTGAATTCTTGCCAAAACTGACCCCTAAACTCTAAGAAGCAGTCCCTGGAGTCTGTCAGAGACACTTGCTGTCAGAGCCTCAGGGAGACTTAGGCAGAGCAAATTTCTTCTTGGGGACTCATACTGGCCTCAGGAAGATGACAGTGCCTGAGGACACTCTCCCTGAAGCTGCTTGGTGGGCCCCAGGCTTTTTCTCCTGTCCACAGCCCACAAACCCACTATCTGAAGAAGCTATGGCGGACAGCACAGAGCCTGACACACTGTGAAGGTTTAATATTTCATGAATTTTAGAACGGTCTTCCCTGGTTGACTGAAAAGAGCAGGGGGGGGGGATCTGCAAGGCACAGACACTACCAACAGGGGCTCTGACTCACAACCTGTTCAGCATGGCTCTGTCCTCTGGGCTTCCGGAAGTTCCCTCTCCTTACTGCACAGAGCCTCCGTTGGTTTTGAAACAATAATCCCATAATTATTAATATAGCATAATAGTTTAAGCTACTTTCTCCTTTCGCCCAGAGAATTTTAGACTGACTGTTTAGAAGACTGTTGCATCTCAAAGGCCAAGCATTTGGGAAGACATTTTAGGAGATCCCATCCAATAACAGCGGCCCTTGAGGCTGGGTCCGTGTCACTAGGATAGATGGGGAAGTGGAAGGTAACGCCAGGTTCATAATCCAAAGTGATTTGAGAGCGGGGACTAGAGCTTTGGGGTCTGGCGTGGGCACTAGTTTCAGTGTGAGTGTATGTCTGTAACTTGTGGGGATCGTGTCTTTGGGGAATCTTTTTGTTTGAAGTGGAAAGGTGGGTATGGAGGAATTCAAGCTTTCTAGTGAGTAACAAGGCAAGTGAAGTGGCCCAGGCCGAGGGGACGGCAGGGTTACTATGAGCCTAGGGACAATGCTAGCTCCTGAGTTCAACTCCTAGTTAGTGCTTAGCCTGCCTAGTAGGGAATCCGCCTGCCTGGTGACAGCGGGGTGGGATTCTCGGGCCAGGGATGGGCGGGGCGGGGGCGGAGCGGGGGCGGGGCAGGGCGGGGCGGGGCTGGAAGCAGACTCTCGGGCTGCGGCTGCCGCGGGAGAGGCTTCCACAGCTGCGGAGCGAGCGGAGCGGCCGAGGGCGAGCAACGCTGCGGCGGCCGTGGGGACAGCGGCGACAGCGGAGGCGGCAGCGGAGGCGGCGACTCCGGTGAGCGTGGGGCGGACGCGGCTGGGGCGCGGCAGGGAGCGCGAGTGGGGACCCGCCGGGAAAGGCACTGTGGGGGCGCAGGGGCCTCCCGGGCTTGGGGCATGGTGGAGCGGGGCGACCATGGCCCTCTTCGCCTAGCTCGGAATGCCCTACAGCCCTGGGCAAGGGAGGCAGGCAGCTCAGACTCGGTCTTGAACCCTTCATCTTGATTCCCGAGCCAAAGGTCTGTGGGTCCGTTGCTCGCGATCGCCGGGACTCTCTCCCGATTTTATTCCTTTTCCTGACGACTCCCTTCACCCCCCAACCACTCCCACCCCCAAGAACCTTCATCCCCCAGAGCTATTCTTCAGGAGATTCCAATCTTACCCCCTTGGGGTTCCCTTGCGAGGGCCCCTGCTCCCCATCTTTTTGCAGACCCAAGGCGTGGATGAAGCCCGCCCCGAGCCCATGTATACCTGGCCCCTTCTGCTGCCACCTGCCACACAAGTGCTTAGCCAGCACACAAACTGCTGTGCCCAGGACCTCGCCTCCGCTGCATTCACTCCTCCTCACACCAGAACTCCTACCTGGAGTCCAACAGGAGGAGACTTTTCCAAGCTGGAGCTTTGGGAACAATTTGACCCACTTCCCAAGGCGCTGGTCTCAGGCCAGCCGTGCTTTTTGGTAGACACACCTATCTTTTTTGCCAGCTGAGGGACTGACAGGAACACCTCCTGTCAAAATGTACCAGCCCATCCTGAGCCCTTCTCTAAGCTGCTAAACTTTCTGGCCTCTGGCCTCAGAGACAAGATCCAGGGCCTTTGCCATTGAAATCTGCTAAAGCTCCAACCCCCTTCCCTGTAAAGATCGCAGAATTCTGTCAGCCATCCTTGGAAAGGAAGGGTCCAGTGTTGTTAGGGCCACCATTCTGGGTTCTGGGCAGATTTCTTCTCCTCTGTGGGTGATTCCCTGCCTGCTCCGTAGAGAACCCCAGTTACAGGCACAGGCTCCCACAAGCCCAGTGGTTTCCCGATTAGAAACTTTCCCTATGGGCAGCAGTCACCACCTCCTCTGGATTGGCCCAGGCCATCTGCACAGTGTTGAGTCCCTGGGGCATGGAAAGCTGGGCTGGGACCATGCAGGGCTAGGACCCATGCTGGGCAGCAAGAGGAGGGTGTCGCCTGGCCAGGCCTCTACTTGAGAAGACCAGCCTGTTTGGGTTGTTCGCAGTTGGACTGAATTTCACGTAGCTCCTAGAGGGTTTGAGGGTTTCTTGTCAAGAGAGGAGGCAGAACAGGGGCTGTTTTCCCTGCCTGTTTCTGACTGTCTTGTGTTGCTATGGTGACACTTTTGCCTCTTCCTCCCCCTGACTCTTCTGGGAGCTGGTTTTTATTGGTCTGTTGTCCTGTCTTTTATGGCTCTAATTTCTTCTTTCTACTTGCTCTGAAATAAACAGTCATAAACATGGGCACTGGGCCCAGGCTGGGGGCTGGCAGAACTTTACCTCCTGCAGGCCCCAAGCTCCTGTAAGGAGAGAAGACTGAATGGGGAAGAATGGGATGGAACTACCATGCTCCTTCTGGCTCTCAGCTCTGGCGAGGAGACAGTAGCATCCCAGGTCGGATACATAGTTGGTAGCACACTCCTGGGGATGCCAAACACTTGTGGTAGCTCACTGGGGGTACCATTCATGTTAGGATAGTGTTCTAGGGGAGGGAGAGCCCCCACCCCCCCTTTGCAGATGTAGAAACAAAGCCCAGAGCAAGTTGTTTCCCATGGGCTCCTGGTGCTGGGAGCACACAGTCAGCCCTCAGGGCTGATGAATGAAGAGATGTTATGGAGCTGACATATGGGTCTCCTACCTCCCTTTCTGTCGTACCCCCTGCTCTGTCTCCTGGAGGACTTCTGTGCATCAGGAAGTTAATTAGAAAGGGTTCCAGTCCCTTAACCCTGCTTGAGCCACTACACCCCCTGGGGACTCAAGCTGCCTTCCATGCCCTTTGTGCATCCTGAACCCTAAGTGCTGGAGACGCAAGTTGACAGCAGAGTGAAGCCACTTGTGACTTCCTGTTTTTACTCAGCATTGAGAAGAATTCAATTTGCTTGTGTTCCCAGAGCCTAGATGCAACCGGATGAGCCAAGGACACAGAGCCAGCCCCGAGTGAGGAGTTCCCAGAGAGCTAACCCACCCGGGGCCAGAGTATCACCCACTGTCTCCTGTCAGTGACACTCCTGGTTCCTTTTCTCTTCCTTGCATTTTCTCTGTCTCCCCTTTTCTATGGCAATGCTCTGGGCTTGTTGTGTTAGGGCAGCATGGGAAGACAAGGGCATGAATGGCCTGCCTGGCTGCTGTTGGCCGTTGAGCCAGAGGAAGTCCGTTCACTCACACGGACCTCATTCAGTCTTTAAAGTGGACTTGACAGCATCTTTATCTTCCCTGCTTGATATTGCTTCTTCTTTCATGATGGCATGGATTAGCCTATCAGGTACGTTTTGATTGGTTGGAAGGCCTTTACTTCCCTAGTTTATGTCGGGAGATCTCAGATTATAGAGATGCCTTGAGCCACTATTGGCAGGTTGAAAAATTTAGGATTTTAAGTCATAATCTCTCAAGGCTAGTGGCATTTTCCCAAGTTATTTTGTGGCATGTTCATGGAATGCACGTCTTCATTTCTCCACCTTATGTTTATATGCCAAATACAGTGCAGGTGTCTTGGAGCCACTACTCCCATTTGTAAACAATGTGGTCAGTAGAAGAGGGAGACCTCAGGATAGAGTCTTGTCATGCAGTAGGAGGAACGATTTGACAAAGGGGACAGGTGATGTGGGATCTAGAGATTGCTCTTGGTCAGGTAATTCCTTAGGGTTGACTCAGGCAGTCTGGGCTTTGTGGCTGAAGAGCAGCTTCTGTTCTCCTGGGAAGCCCTCACTTAGCCTTCACAGAATGGGATTATTGTCGAAGAGAGCACCTCCTTTAGTTCTGGTGAGCACACATCTAAAAGCCTGCCCTGCATACCTCCGGGACTTTTGTCTTGTTCATAGTCGCCTGTGGTTCCTACTTCATCTTAGTTAAAAACAAATATCCTGGCTGTGGTGTCACAAGAATTCCAAGATTAGGTCTTAGGGTGGTCAGAAATAGGGAGGATGTTGGCAGTCAGACGTGAGTTGACGCTCCCTTCTGGTATGCTCTGGCTGTGGAATCCTACAAGCCTACCTGACCTCACCGAGCCGCCATTCCTGTGACAGTTAAACTCCAATACTAACACTTGCCTTCTTTGGGATCCAGTGGTCTTTTGTGTTTACAGGGCCTGGCGTGGTGCCAATCTAACAATAAACTAGCTGTTATGTAGTTGTATTGATTAGAAAGGAGTTCTCTCATTACTAGGCCTCTGGGACCTCTGAAAATCCCAGGAGGTGGCTGTCTGGATGGGTTCAGGCCCTTGGACATCTATCTATTCATTATCTAGAAAGTTAACGATTGCCCACCCTCAGACTCCTGGCATTGCCAGTTAATCGAGTTGTATGTCCCCAGATAAGCCATGTCCTCCACCACCAGGGCAAGTGCCAGTCTCTAACAGTTTTTGAAAGGCGAACAAACTTCCAGAGTTGCAGGAATGCGTTTTTATCTATGAGAATCCTTTAAAATAAATATTTGCAAAAAAAAAAAATCCTGGACCTCTCTAGCTTCCCCCTTATTTGTTTTTTAAAGGGAGAATATGTTTATGTATTTGATTGTCTTTATTCTGCAGTTAAAGAAATGGGGGCAGGGAGGCAGAATCGCTTGCATGGTGTTGTCAGCTAGTAAGAGGCAGGGCCAGAATTTAAAACTAAGTTCCGCTTACTCTTGGTGCCATGGCATACAATTTTGTCATTTTCTTGGCTGGCATGTCAGTGACCTAAAATAAGTGTGTTTGGAGACTGTGAGTGGATTTTAGTGCGGGTGGAACTTGTCTGTGCCCTAACTCAGACTCATAGTAAATATTTAGAGAGTTTATTAGGGTTTCGCTCTCAGTGCAGCATTAACGAGGCTTTCTGCTGCTGGCTGCGGGCTGCTTTCTACACATGGTGAACGGAAGAGGAGGTGGACATGTCTTAGTTAAAAAAGAAAGGTTGATGGAATTCAAAGTAGTTTTGTTCGCACAAGAATGGATCGTCAGTTTGTTATTAAAATAGCCCAAATCATTGGGCAGGCCAGGATTTTATCACCAGATATATGAATGGAAAACCTTACAAGTGTTTCCCTGGAATGTAGATCTAGGGACAGATTATCCAACAGAGTTCGAGTAGTTGATGGCAAGCATGGAGACAGGGAGCTTTTCAAAGGCGAAGGTGATGTGGATGTAGTCTGCTGGTACAGCTCATGTCTAGGAAGAGAAGAGTGAGAAGTAGTTTGGGAATTGCTATCTAGCCTTCCCTAGGTGAGATAGAAGCCAGCATTTCCTTAGGACCCCTGCTGCCCCCAGCTGCCCCAAGTGCTGAAGACAGGGACCACATTTCCAGTGCTTACCAGGTCCAGCTGAGCACTGTAGACAGATGCGTTTCTATTTGCAATTATCTCAGGGCCTGAGCCTGGTGTCTGCTTCTTTAATGACTTCACTTTCTAATAAAAATTCTGTATGGCATAGATAATTAGATTTTTAAAATGAAACTGGGAAATAGAGTGCCCCAAAGAGTTTAATTGCAGTTTTATGATGGATCAAGCATAAAAATGGGACCATTCATTCCTATAACAAATGCATACCATATGAGTCCTTGCCCTTTGCTTGCACAGGGTTGAGAGCATACAGATCAGTATGGTATCATCCCTGCCCTCATGTAGCCCTCTCTCCAAAGGCAAAAGCCCCTGCGTATGCATGGCCAGAGTCAAAAAAACAGTTATCTAGAGGAAGAGGGAAAATGACGCAACAGAGCCCATTCTCCTCTGCCAGTTAGGTGCCATCTGAGGGCATACCAGTTCTCTCTTGAATGCTGAAACTCAAAAGCATGTGCCTAGGAATAACAGCTGGGTTCAGCAGTCAGCATCTAGTCTAACATCCAGGATAAGGGAGGAGCAAGCCCCTGGGCTTCTATAAAACAGGAAGGATTTGATGGCTTGAAAGGACTTTTCCACATCTCGTCTGATGGTCTTCAAAACCCTTGTTTGTTTTGCCCGGTGACCAGTGAGGAAGGGAGACCTAGAAGCCTTAGTGAGCCCCCTTTGTTGAGAGAGATCTGGAACTGGGGAGAGTCAAGAGTACTCCCAGGGAGTACTCTGCCACCAAGGAAACCTGCTCCTTGCAAGGAAGGGAGCCATTTCTAATGGAGCATTGCCCCTACCAAGCGATTGAAAGTCAAAGCTGATGACAGCAGAATATCAAGGGTGGTCACTGGAGTAGAGCCGAGCTAATACCATATTCCATAGCTTCCATTACAGTGAGTGGAGAAGGGAGTGGGTCTCACAGATGCCTTACCTCCTAGAGTTGTTTTCTATTATAGTTAATGCCCTTAAAACCTTTGGCAAGGAAGCTCAATGAGTCTCACCTTTTTAACAAAATTAGAAGGCACATGAGGAGCAATGGTCAATATACTTACCCCAGGGCCTTCAACTTCTTTAAGGTCATTGGCAACTAGGTCTTGGTCCATGCAGGAGCAGTGATACCGCTGATTCCTAGCCAGCCAAATGGGAGAGGCAGGGGACAGGGGCATCAATAGAGAGTCAGAAAATAACAAGAATCTTATGTCTGCACCTCTATTCATTCAGGGCAACCTGGGCTTTGACAAGTTGTGCCCCTCCCACAGTCTTCTGTTGCCTTTGGTACTATGTGGGCAGCAGCATTTACGAAGCAGTAGAAGATCTTGTTAGCAAGATAATACCAAGCATTTGATAACCATCTGTGCAAAGTTCTGAAGAACATACACAGAAGATATTAGCTCTGTCTCGTGGCTGGGGAAGCTGACATCCAGTGGTATCTATGGGAGCTTCCATAATGTTGCCTCACTAGGAAGATGACTTATTTCAGAGCCATTTTCTTACCATCACCCACATGGTAAATAAGGAACACATATGTGTGAGGAATATGGTACTTGTAAGGAAGTGTCTTGATAAAATACTTACCTCACAAAAGTAGCAATTCCATGCTAGCCAGAAATGTAGCCATGCTTTAAAACTGCAGTACATCTAATCAAGCTTATGTTTTAAGTATTTCCCTGGGACTGACTGGTATCTTTCAGGGTATCCCTTGCTCAGCCTGCCTTGTCAAAGGATGTGATCTGATAGCAACGAGCTGAGCCCGAACTCAGCCTTGCTGAGTGGCGGGGGCGCCTCCCCTCTGGGGCAGGTGCGGTGCGATGGAGTTCTTCATCCTCTTCTGGGGACAGCTGGCGACCCTGGGAATACAAGAGAACCATGTTCTCAGCTTACAGAATGACAGGGTCAGATGTGCATGAATACCTCTGGTGTCTTTCTTTATTCTGGTTTGAGGTGGGTATGGATGGATGATGGATGAATGGATGGATGATGGGTGGATGGATAGATGGATGGGTAGGAGATATTAGAATAGGGGAGATACAGAGTAGAAAGAAAGTAGTGAGAGCTGAAAAAGGAGATGGGGGAGAGGGAGGGAGAGGCGGCAGGACACTCAACAGTTCTGAAATCCAGAGTCATGCCGTGTGCATGTACCTGGGAGTCCTTGAGCAGCTTCTTCTTCTTCTTCTTCTTCTTCTTCTTCTTCTTCTTCTTCTTCTTCTTCTTCTTCTTCTTCTTCTTCCTTTTAGCAAACAGATATGATTTGGAATCTCAGCATTTCCCTTGGTCAGATTCCTTAAGTCTGTAACGTTTTCCACCTTATGAATGGCAGCTGATGATGTTTGTGTCTCATGGATGGTATGAGGAATACGTGGATTAAATATTTATCAGGTTCTCTTTTTGCTCGGGCTTTGAATAGAATTTGTTTGAAAAGTTTTGGCAGCTCTTGTAGGTTCCTCTTCAGAGCTCTGATGCGACCAGCAGCCACAAAACTCCCCAGGCCACAACCCATCAGTGAATGTCCCTTGAAAAGTCCCTTCAGACCGGCTCATCATATCTGTAGCCTGTGAGCCTTCATTCCCTAGCACACACGCAATAATAATAATAACTTTGTGTACTGATGAATCCTAACAAGGAAAACTAAGATTTGGTCTATGCACATTTTATTACCACCCTCCTTGCTCATTTCTTTGTTTCTCAAACATGTCCCTCCCACTCCTGCCCCCCCCCCCGTGTATTGAGATTTCAAACCCATGTTCTTGAATACTTTTCACAAGTAATAAAAAGGGTCAAAAGCTTTTTTTTTCCGAAATATTCACATCCTCTTATTATTGAGTCCAAAAATCTAAAACTAGGGTTATTTTTCCATCATTCTTTTGGAAGTAAAAGCTAGTCCAATTTTACATGAGACTATTTATAACTCTTATTAGTCTTTCTTGGGATAAATGAGTTTTTTTAATGCAAAGATGAGTGCTATAGACTGTCCTGGGGGGTGCAGATCATAGGTAGTTATGTACTTTGTTCCTTTCTCAAGTATAGAGAACTCGGAAGTCAGAGGCACCTCTGGTCTAAGAAAAGCATGTTAATGAGGACTGGTGGGTCTCTATCACAAAATGCCAACAGGAGCTCACAGTATAGTCAAATGTCCACCTCGGGGAGAGTGTGGTGTGCATCTTGACACAAGCGAGTGTTGCGGCAAGATCATTGTCCAGGAATAGGGACCCTCGGTTGAGAAAATGCTTCTGTCAGATGGACAGGTAGGCAATTCTATAGGGCAATTTCTTGATTAACGATTGGTGTTGGAAGTACTATTCACTGTGGGCACTGCTACCCCAGGGTTGGTGGCCTGGGGTGGTATAAGGAAGCAGGTTGAACCATCTAGTACGCGGTGTTCTTCAATGGCTTTAGCATCAGTTCCTGACTCCAGGTTCAGGCCTGAGTTCCTGCTTCTGACTTTCCTCAATGATTGGCTGTGATCGGGACATGTAAGCCGAACAAACCCTCTCTTCCCCACATTGCTTTAGGTCATGGTGTTGGTCACAGCAATAGAAAGCAAATTAGAATAGATAGAATGATGGCCATGTAGTTCATTTCATTCTAATCCAAAACATCGATGGCCATTTTCATTTTTTTCCCACTTTAAATAATTAGAAATGCGTATATGAATTTACCATCAGGAATAAAGGAGTAATGACGATTTGTTCAAACATGGCTTCCAAAAGTTTCAAAAGGACTCAGTAGTTTTCAAGGAGAACTTTCTTAGAAGTATAAATAAGTTGGAATTTTGTTGTTGTTTTCTTACCAAGTGTGGCATTAGGGGAAGATAGAAGGGACTTTTTCCGTCTGACTCATCACTTTAGCCTTGTGAGGAGGAACAAGACTTGAGAAGGAGCATGAGGAAGTGAAAAGCCCCAAGCCGAGCGTGAGAAGGCCTTGGCTCTCACTTTAGGCTAGCTCTTAACTTACTGAGTGACCTTGGCCTTGTTACTTCCCTCCTCTGCCTCCTAGGAACCAAGTTGAAGTAAATCCCCATTATCTCCTTGAGCCTGGGTGTGGGTGTCAGGGTCCCAAAGGATAGGGATAGAAGATGTATGTCCTAACTGCCTGCCATTTGTCTCCTGTGGCCTCCATTCAGATAGAGGGACACAAGGCAGAATTCCAGAGTGTTGTCTCAGTATCTTCTGGAACTTTCCTTTTCTCTTAACAGTGATCATTCCATGTTTTTCTAATACAGTTTGTCCCCAGAGCCGCCATTGTCATTCACATAGGGACAGTACTATCAAGGTCTTGCTGGCTGGTGGACCAAGGAAACAGTGACCATAGCCCCAATGTGGCCATTGTCAGTCTTGCCTGGTTCTCTATAATAACAAGTTAAAACACACGGGGCACTGGGGTGCCAAAGAGGGTTGCAACAGTTCCCTGTTACAGAATGGAGCTAGGTCTGCTCAGGAAAGTGAAAAGCTGTAGAGTCTATGTTTGTAATTCACATCTGTGTGGGGGACAGTTAGGCAAAGAGATTGTGTAACTGATGCCCAGGGAATCTCTCAGCCTCTCTCTTTGTCTTTGGAGTTTATGCTTACTGTGTATCATAATTCTGACCTTTGCCCTGTTGGAAGTTGAACCTTATTCCAGGGTCCACAAGGTGTGACAAGCTGTAGTTTTCCATTCTTGGGGGGCCTCACCTGATCATCTGGAGGGGATTGTTCCCCAGCAGGAATTGTGACAGGATCTAGGGCTACAATATAGCAGAGTGTTTTCACGGGACAGAAATGACAGTAGGGTCAGGGGTCTTCGAAGTCTTTGACTGGTACAGACTATGGAGTCTCAGGGAGGGCTATAAACAAGGCCCATTTCGGAGCACAATTCT
This sequence comes from Microtus oregoni, assembly GCF_018167655.1. Lineage (NCBI taxonomy): Eukaryota > Metazoa > Chordata > Mammalia > Rodentia > Cricetidae > Microtus > Microtus oregoni. The sequence goes on from NW_024543093.1 coordinate 769,755, forward strand.
AGCGTTTTAGACTTTATGTGTCACAGAAGCCTGTGTGTATGAGTGTGTGCGTGTATGTGTGTGTTATTATATACAAGTGTGTTTACTTCTTTAGAGTGTGAGCTGTGTGTGTTACTCATATATAAGTGTATTTATTGTTTGCTTATTTTGTGTGTGTGTTACTTGTATATAAGTTGATGTCTACTTATTTACTTTATGAGTATGTGTGTCTTACTTATATACAATTAGTATAAATTTACTTATTTAGTGTGTGAGTGTATGTGTGTGGCGGGGGGAGAGACAGAGAGTGATATGTGTATGTGTCTGCCATGACAATTGGGTGGTGGAATTGACAGGAGACCCTGTGGGAATCGATTGTAAACCATGTGGTTTACAGGGATCAAGCTTAGGGCACTGGGCTCAGCAGCAAGAGCCTTCCTTAGCCTACTGAGTCCTCTCACCAATCCTGTTACGCTCAAGTAATGTGGTATATGTGGGAGGTGGGTAAGTGTTTAGTGAGTGTGTGTTTAAGGGTGGTTACTCGAGTGTGTCGATTACATAATTGTTTACAATGTGTGCTCACATTCAATTAATGGCTGTCCTGTAATGGGTGTGTGCAGGCTGGGAGCACACATGCCTTGTGATGGGTGTGTGAAGGTATGAGAGATGAGAGCATGGATGCACTGCACGGGTGTGCTTTATGTTTGCTGGGTGTGAACATAGGTGTGCACGGGCACGTGTGTGTTCATTCATATCTATGGCAGTCCTGCTTCAGGCAGGGTCCTCCTAGGTTTTATAGGCGTGACTTTGGCTCAAGCCAAACTCTTGCTTCTGTGTGGCTGATGAATGGAACTGACTTCTCAAGAGCTCCTGCAGCTGAAGCGGAGAGACCTTCTGGGACCTTTCAGGCCCCAGTGACCACAGCAAAAGGCAAATGAAGTGGCAGAGTGTAGTTAAATCAAACTTCCTGGGAGACATTTCTAAATCCTTCTGCGAAAGAGACAGAAAAATTCATTCTAAATGTATTTAAAAATTCAAAGCATTTTGAGTATTGCTTTAAAAAATCAAGAAACTCGAACACAGGTTTGCAAAGAATAGGGGACTAAGTTTCTATTCCATTTCGGGGAACATAGACTATTGGCAGACGTGGGAACGAAGGGGGTAAGGGGCACGCAGAGGAGAAACTGTTGAGTTGTCTCTGCCCTATGGAGTTCTGACTAACTCTGTCTTTGCCTGCTGCATGTTCTCACAGGTCAAACCAGCCAGGGCGGGGTGGGGGAGCTTAGCAGAGTCTGTGGACCAGCTGTGATCGAGAGGGAACAGACAATGATAAACCCTAGCTACACAGTTCTGCTCACTGAGCTGGTGGTGATAGGGAGGGGTTGTGGGCAAAGAAAGGCCTGTGTGGATATTGACCCAGAATGCTGAGCCTGGTTCTGCTGCTGGTCTGGCCCCGCCTCGTGTGGTCCACTTCCCTCTTTGAACCTCAGCTCTTCCTCCTCTAATGAGAGAGTTTGATACTCTGTCTCTTGAAGCTGGACAAGCCTAGCCCTGCCCACCAGTCCCAGAGGCTCCTGAGATAGGGGTGGAGGATGGGGTGCTGGAGGCAGATCTGTCTCTAGCCTGAAGCTATTCTTCTAGAGAGTCTCTTTGTGTGGGGGTAGAAATTGGGGTTCCCTTTGAATGTGAATGTGGGGATGAATGTCAACATTCCAGTATGGATACCACATTATATGTTATCTCCTTCTTGCTTCCCACTTTAACCGATTGTGTGCTAGAGCCTTCTCCTCTCTTCCCCTCCCCTCCCCTCCTCTTCCCTCCCCTTCCCTCCCTTTCCTTCTTTTTCCTTCCCTCACTGTACTTTCTGTAACTTTCCAGTAAGGTAGTAAGTTTTGTAACTTTATCTGTTAACCTCAAATTCAGCAGCTAGTTTGATTAACCCATATAAACTAAGATAGCTACCATGTGCTCACTGTTATGTGGTGTATACACGTGAGTTACTTATTTTTCTTCTGAGCTAGTAATTTTCAGGTTATCCATACCGAAGCTGGCCCCTAAGTTTTCAAAGAACTCTTAAATCTCCTATTGTATTAATTAAGTCATGTTCTTCAGCAACCATTAGTGACTGTTAATTGTCCTGTGGGCAGTCGTTTGTATGTTCCTCTCAAGCAGCAGATACTTGCAAGGCATGTCTCTATCTGTTTTTTAAAAACCAAGACCCTGAACCTTAGAATGCATTTTTTCCCCTGAAATCTCATAAGGACGTAAGACCCAAAGTGAGCAGCATGATTGAGGTACAATCTATCTGTCTCTGAAAATTGTCCGCATTGCCATGCCCCACAGTTCACAATGGTTCTAGGTCACAGAATTTTTTCCTTCTCAACAAAAGAAAATCCTGTTTGCCATCCATGACTAGTCCCTTAAGCTTCAGAAAAATCCATCCACAGCTTGATTTCCTTGCCTTTCTTCCAAATGGAGTTTCATGGTCCCCCCTACCTTAATGTATGTAAATTTCATGCAAATAGTATCTTCTGTTTGCCATGTGCTTCCCAAGTGCCAGACGCTGCTCTGAAAACTTTCACATGTGTCGAGTACTGGGAGGAGATGCTGGGCGCTCATTATATAGAGAGCAGAGCTTAGATGCAGAGTGTTGCCCTTGCTTTAGATGCAGAGGGTTGCGCCGACTTACTGGAAGGCGGATTGCATAGCAAAGACTTGGCTTGTTTTATGCAGGGGTCGTTCACAGAGCTCTGTTTAGAGAACAGTTGATATTTTGCTCTGACCTGGAGTCCAGGGACCCTTATTAAATCCTGGAATCAGGTCCTGATGACTCTTCAGTTCTCAATCTCACAATACTGGGCTTCTCCAGCTTCTTTCTGTGGTCAAAACTGAGGCCCCAGATGTGGAGAAAGGATGATTCCCTTTTGGCTTTCCCCATGTTTCTTCAGCCCACATGGTGGTTGGCACTTCTTTTTTGCTGGCCAGAACTCCTCTTTTTAGTTTTTGGCTCATCATAGACTTGCATATATTTTCTCTTAGGTTCATCTTACAGAAGAAAAAGATGGAATATGATTTGCCTCAAATTACACAGGAGTTGCATCCTCTTACCAAGGTTCTGTCTTTACCTCCACACATCCTTGGGGGTTCACTTCTTATAGACTTTTCTTCTGACAACCTTCCCGTTCTCCACCATAGTCATTTACCCATTTATCGATCCACTTGTTTAATAGATATTCATTGAGTATATATAACCAGGTGTATTCTGGGGATTAAACTGTGAGTCAGACAGATGCAGTACCCTGGCCTCCCAGATAACTATATTCTGATGGGGAAAGATAGACTGTGACACATAAGGAAGTAAAATAAGGGTACTAAGTTCCGGGAAGAAAAGTAAAGCTGAGATGGATGTAGACCAGTGGATCTCAACCTTCCTAATGCTGCGCCCCTTTAATACAGTTCCTCATGTTGTGGTGACCCCAACCATAAAATTATTTTCATGACTACTTCATAACTGTAACATTGCTACTTTTATGAATCTTAATGTAAATTTTGTGCTTTCTGGTGGTCTTAGGTGACCCCTCTGAAAGGGTCATTCAGCCCCAGAGGAGACACAACCTACAAGTTGAGATGCTGGTGTCAAGGGTGAGACTTGGCTGGGAGGAAGTGTAGTCACTATTTTGAGCAAGATGGTCAGGGAAGGTCTCACCAGAAGGTGGGAACTGTGTGAAGACCTGAAGGAAGTGAGAAAGTGAACTTCATGTGGAGAGTCATGGGAAACTATTCTCTATATCGAACCTCAGAGACCCTGGCCTGAAGGTAACCATAACTGAGTGAACAGGGCAGTTTCAAGGTTATGAGGTTGCCAGCCAGCCTGTGATTTCAGTACCTCCTGACTCCCTCTGACCGAGAACATAGACTTCACATTTACCGTCTTCACTGGCACGTCTGACACTAGACTATGCACCCAGAGGGCAAGCCTGGGCTGGCTTGTAATCACATCTCTAGCACACCACGGAGGCCTGGGGCTGGGGGAGAGTTCAGCTTTTGTGACTACCTCTGCTTCTTTCTTTTTTCAAAGCCCAACGTCTCAGTTAAAGATGATTTGAAGCCTGAGTGTTTTGGTGGTGTGCTGGCTGCATACCCCACTTGTCTAGAGTTTTGCTTAAAAAAAAGAAAAGAAAAGAAAGAAAAGAAAAAGAAAGAGAAGCCATCATTACGCAGTATTGCGGAGAGTCTGGGAGTGACAGTATGGCGGGGAGAGTGTTAACTGGAGTCCCGAGGATGGGGAGGAGCCCCCAGGGATGCACAGCACAGGAGGTCCCTGCTGGGGACTGCTGTTTATAAAGTGTGACCAGAGGGCTGGACAGAGAAAGTTCTCCAGAAATGCTCAAGTGTGTTTGGATTTCATCCAGGACTCCCATTCAACATTGGGGTGATCAGAGCGTAGCCGGGGAGACCTTTTTTGAAAGAAAGTAACCTTCGCTGATGGTGGGACCCTTCTTCTCCCAAGCGGAGCACTGGTATTGGAGAGGCCTGGCTTTATTGTTGGGTGGGAAGCAACTGGGAATGCAGGTGAGCTGGCGGGAGAGAAGAGGGCTATGCACAACATCATGGGGAGGGGCCGTGCTGCTTTGCTGTCTTTTCCACCTCCTTGTGCCTCCCATCTGACCCTGCATCCTTAGGGCAGAAAGCTGGGTTAGAAACTCTTGCCAGTGCGAGCCAGTTAGAAGGTAGTGATGAGGTGAAATCGAAGAGAAAGGACATCAGGAAGTGCCAGGGAGGCCATTATGGTGTTTGTACAAGGGGATGATGAGCTTGGGGTTTCAGCCAAAGTGTGTGTGTGTGTATGTGTGTGTGTCTGTGTGTGTGCACATGCACATATATGAACATGTATACATGTTTGTGTATCAGTTATTACATTGCTGGAACATAGACAAGCGAGGAAAGATTTCTTCTGGCTCATGTGCCAGAGAGTTCCAGTGTGTCATGGGGGAAGCTCGTGGTGGCAGTGAGAGCACCTGACTAAGGCATCACACAAGGTGTTCATACACTGAAGGACTCGTCCCCAGTGACCCATCTTCTCCAAACAGGCCATAGCTTCTACAGTTTCCCTCCCCGAGTAGTACCATCTGTTGGGGACCAAGCTTTGGGGAAACAAGCTTACGTGGGGCATACTTCAGATCCAATTAACAGCGGTGTGTATGCCGTGAGTGTAAAACGGTAGTGTATTCTCTCATGCATGTTAAGGAGAAAGTAGTTCTTTTTTAACTGGTGGAAGTCTGACTTAAATAAAACAGAAAGGGAAAAGGCAAAGCGTTCCTTTTTAGCTAAATAGCTGTCTTTGAGGGATGAACTGACTCTACAGGCACCTTAAGAAGCCTGGGGGCGTGGCGAGACTGGAGGCAAGGTTCCCTGGTTCAAAGCATACACTGTTCTCACAGAGGATCCAAGCTCGGTTCCTAGCGAACACATTGGCACCTCACAACTGCCTGGTGCTCCACATCCTGGGGGTCTGGAGTCATCTCCTGTCCTTTGTGGTCACATGCAGTCAGTTACACATACCTCCCCCAGACACAGACACACACGCACAGACTTGCACACATTTGCACGGACACACACAGACGCACACACCCACAACTCACACACACACCTCATACACACACCTGCCCACACACACTCACACACACACCTGCCCCCACACTGCATACATACATTGCACACACTCACACAGACACACAGACACACACATACTTGCATGACATACACAGACATGGATACATCTCCACATACTTACACAGACACACACACACACTCACACACACTTCTGCACACACCTGCACTCAAACACACACCTGCACACACACACTCACACACCTGCACACACTCACACACCTGCACACCCACACTCACACACACCTGCACACACCCACATTCACACACACACACCTGCACTCACACACACCTGCACACACCCACACTCACACACACCTGCACACACCCACACTCACACACACATCTGCACTCACACACACACCTGCACTCACACCCACACTCACACACACCTGCACTCACACCCACATTCACACACACCTGCACTCACACCCACACTCACACACACCTGCACTCACAGCCACACTCACACCCACACCTGCACACACACACTCACACGCACACCTGCACTCACACACACTCCTGCACACACCTGCACTCACACACACACCTGCACTCAAACACACACCTGCACACACACACACACTCACACACACACACCTGCACTCACACACACTCCTGCACACACCTGCACTCACACACACTCCTGCACTCAAACACACACCTGCACACACACACACTCACACACACACTCACACACACACCTGCACTCACGCACACTCCTGCACACACCTGCACTCACACACACACCTGCACACACACACACTCACACACACACCTGCACACACCCACACTCACACACACACACCTGCACACACACACACTCACACACACACACCTGTACACACACACACAGATGCAGACACACACACACACCCTGGCACATACACACACACATTAAAAATAAAATAGATCTCGAAGAAGCCTGGGTAGGTTGCATAAGCCCTGGCCTCAGGGAGACTGGATTCTTCTGGACTCCAACACTTATGATAAATAGTTTCAATTTTCTGATTCAAATGCACCTTTCAAGTCTTTGAAGTGAAGATGTTATAAAAAAAAAACAAGAAACTATTTCTGGTACCTGATATTAAAGAAGGCAGAGTTAATTCTGGGTCTGCTGGTGATGTTCCGTGGGCTTCCTCCCCTCATGCTCCAGTGGGGTTGATCTATCCTGCTTTCCTCCCTCTCTAGGGCACTTTACAGTTACAAACAAGCTTTGACGTAGGTCAATGTTACGCACAAATGGCGGTCTGTGAGTCGCATGCCTGTCAGGGACCTCTGTTCACCATGTGATGCCTGGCTTCAGATGAAGTCTCCACATTTGTTCTGAACTCAATTTGTGTCAACTTTGCTCCTCTCGGTATGTCTCCAGCTGCCTGCTTGGGCTTTCTTCCAGCCTTCAGAATGACTTCTTGTGATTTATATTAGTATTTGGTCTCTGTAGTTGAATGTAATGCTTTAATAACACACACATGGACACACTTAGCTGATTACCAGGAGGTGACTGTTTGATTGTTTTTTTTCTTCAGTTGCTATTACAGTAATGAGGGGGGTGGGGAAAGCTCAGAGGAGGTGGGCCTGGTACTGCATGGAAACATCATCTGTGGGCAGAAGGGGAGGGCGGTGTCAAAACTCAGCCCAGCCTGGGTTAGCATTGGAAACCAGTGATGTGAACTGTGGTAGGAAACCACATGCAAGGTGCCAGTGCCCCTAGAAATGTCTGCTGAGAACCAAGTTTGCACGCAGAGAGCTGAACTGCTGCAGAATGCCTTCCCTGGCTGCTAGCAGGCTCCATTGGGAAGCCGGGGGGGGGGGGGGGGGGGGGGGGGGTGAAGGGTGTCTAAACTGAACAAACTGACTCACCCCTGTTGAATAGGTTGTCTGTGTGTGTGTGTGTGTTTTTTTTTTAATCGAAAGTAAAAGGGAAAGGAGAATTAAGAAAGAAAAAAGGACAGTGAGTTTTGAATCAGCAGCAGGAACAAGAGAACCCAGTGTGAGTCACTGGAGTCAGGCAGGGTCTGCGAACTTCTGTCCTGACTGAATGTCAATGCTCTTCACATCCTGCTGAAATCACACGCTCTACTACCGTTCTCCATCCTCACTCCAGGCATGTGGTAGGCATTCTGGGAACTTTTGTCAAGGAGTCATAGAGCACTCCCGTCCTGAGCTCAGGGAGCTTTTCCAGGGCGTCAGAGGAGCAACACAAGTCTTCCCTCCTCTCAGTGTGGCCACATCAGCCTCAGAGTGAGAGCGGCGGAGCTGGCTCCGAGTGATAAGTGGGACGAGGAGCTCTGCACTTTGACTTTGGTCTCGTTAGTTGCAGGCTTCTTACTCTCTTGCTAGATCACCTGATGCTGGGAAATATCACAAAAGCCAACTAAAACTATGGGTTTGCTGGAGCTTTAGTTATCTGCAGTTTGTACAGGATTTACTTAAATACAGGCAGAACAGTCTTTTCCTTGCACTTGGCTCTTAAAATGAGCATGGGTTTGTTTATCCTGCTTTTAAATCCTTCCTGTTTGATTTATCTTCCAGTTGGGCTTTGCCTACTGACTCTCAGATCTTAGAGACCTTACCCCTAAAGTGGATATTGTTCTCTTACCTATTCCATTATAACGGCTGTAAACACAAAATGATCTGGGAAAATGGAGTGTATCAGTCAGTTTTGCTGAGGTAAGAAATAAGACCCTCGTCGCAATAGTTTATAGCAGCAAATATCCCCATTATGGCACATTTCAGAGGCTGTGATTGGGTTTCTATGGATCTTCCCACATGTTTTGTTATAGCTGGGTCCTGAGCACAGGGACCAGATGCTTTTTGGAATATGTCAGGCTCACTGCAGGGAGAAGAGGGTGAGGAAAGCATCACAAATTTGAGAGGCCCACACAGGCTTCTGCTGGGTTGCAACCTTCTCTGTGCTATTCAACTTCTATCTGTTAAACAAGGCATATGGCATAGTATCCTATCAACTGATCCCCTCCCATGGAAGAGTAGATGCTCCATGCAAGGCACATGGCAGCCAGTAAAGCTGTGTGCTCTTTTGGTGTCAGGAAAATAGTATGGACTAACCCCCACAGGGTAAACCTGTGATATAATATGTTCTTGGTAAGACAGTATTTAATGGCATCCAAAGAATGGAGTGCAGTCTGATGTCAGTATTTTTTGAGGGAAATACCTAGACTGTTGAAGTTCCATGATAGAGGAAACTGTGTTATTTACCCTTAAGTCTTAGGAGGTAAATCACATATACACATATACAAGTTGTTCTGAATAAATCCATGAGATCACAGCTGCTCCAGTATCCCGGAAGCTCAGGAAACTCAGACACAGTAGGTCGTCTATATCTACAGATTCACCGTCTGCAGATCCCGCTTGTCAAGTGTAAAACATTTGAAAAGAGGTTGCACTCTGGCTGGTGTATCCCTCATCAGCGTGCCCGGGAGGCCTAGAGGGTTGCCGTGCGGAAGGGGCGCTCGTGTTTTTCTTTGTCATTGTTTCCTAAGCAATGCATTACGCAGTGGCTAATATAGCATTTGCATCATGTTAGGTATTATCAGGGTGATTTAAAGTAACAGAAAGCATATGAGTAGGCTATATATAAATATTAAGCCATTTTGTAGAAGGATTTGAACATCTGTGAATTTGGGTGTCCGGGGAAAACACATCCCCAGTAGATGCTGAAATATGACTATATAATTATGCCTGCTGCAATCTACTTATGATTAGAAAATTTGACAGGGCATGTATGTCAGCTGCACGATAGAAAGATACACATGTTTATCAACTTATTCCTTAAATTAAAGGGTAATCCAATTTCTGAAGCATTTTGCCCTGTGCTAGAAATTCATCATCCTGTCCAAGAATATCAGTGCTGTAAACTTAACTCAGTGTCTCAGCGTCTTCATGGCCAATGTCCTTAGCAGGGGCAGCATCCGCATAGTGCTTTTGATCATCATCTCGTCTTTTGCTGACCAGGATTAATAGGTATGAGCAAGACCTAAGAATGCCTGTTTTAAATGGTGTGCCCCCTGCCTCTCTAAAAGGAGAAGCAGAAAAGAAAGCTGACATGTGCGCAGTAAGCAGTTAGCAGTAAGGAGCTAGAGGCCTTATTTGTACATCGGCTCTTTTTAACTTCTGCTAATGTTAATGAGGAAGCACTCAATGCCCTGCTCCGAAGATATGTGATGTGCTGAGAACCCTACATTGCTACCCTTGATCTTCTTGGAAATTCATCTCATTATCATTACTGTCCCCATTTAATGCAAGAGAGCAAAGGAACTCATGTATGTACATATGTGGCCCAGGTCACACAGCTGGTAACTGGAGGGTACAGGATTTGAACCCTTAGTGCTGAGTGTGTCCAGTCCATAGTATATGTTCTTGTCTTTGCTTAGGACAGTGGTCAGTGGCCTGATGTCCTCTGCATGGTACTGAGGAATTTCATCTCCCCAGCTGCATGGGCCAATGTGACTGAGCAATTATGCTGGCAAAAAACTTCATAATATAGCTTGAGGAGATTGTCAAGAGGGTCCTGGTTACCAGGAGAGGACCCCTCTAGATTCTTCTGCCCTATCCCAGTTACCTGTTGGTATAAGGAACAAGGAATGTTCTAACCTGGCCTCCCAGAGGATGACTTCTTCCCATGAACGCCTTGCTATCTTCTACCCACAGCTGAATACCTTCCGCGATGCTTCTGGGCATATGCAGTTGCATCAGGACCGTGGCACTGGGCCTAGTTCAATCATGCATGTATCTTCTCATTCAGTGAACAGATATTTATTGAGTGCATACTATGTTACTGGCAACTCGAGTAAAGTAAAAACCCTGACAGATCATCTATTTGTCTGTCTGTCTGTCCATCTATTCCAATATCTGCATGGCGTTAGGCAGTGATAGGCGCGATGGAAAGATAGAGAAACGTTGGAGGGAGGGAAAAACACTTATGGGTTATTCAGGGAAGACAACTGAATGACTGCATACATGAAAGAAGTTGGCTAGATTGAACGGTGTGAATATCTCAAGGGACAGTGTAGAGCATACGTGGTAGAAGGAAAAGAAATTAGGGAGACTCTCCCCCATCCAAGGAGAATGTGGTTTGTAAATTCAGAGCTGTAGTGAAGGGCAGAGTATCTGGGACAGAATTAATGCAACCATCCGAGGTCGTGGGCAAGGCAGAGGCTGGAGCCCATCTGGAGAACCTCATAGGATGTGTATTGAACAAGAGAAAGCAACCCAACACAGAGAACACATTGTTCACTCAGCTCTGGGCTGGGTCAAATCCTTTTTAATGATTTTTCAAGAGAATCTGCTATGGGTAGTATATCTGAGGAAGCAGGACTGAAGGGCTTGTCTGTTATCGGATAGCTCACCACTGGCAAAGCCAGGGTGTAGACAGCCTTGGCTTCAAAGACTAGTCTAGACCTACCTCAAAGTTACAAAACATATTTTCAGAACAGAGAGTGTGGCCAACGTACTTCATTGCTTAAAATACTACCAGCACATTCTGTGTTACCTGGTCTATGTATTTAACTAGATCCAGGTATAGTTGTAAATCTAGATACAGATTAAATAGATGGCAGATAGATAAATAGGTGATAGATGACGATGACAGGAGGGGGCGGCTCTTACGGAACTAACTCATACAGTTATAGGAGCTCAGAAGTTCCAAGATCTGCAGTTGGCACACTGGAAAGCCAGGAGAGCTGATGGTCTGGCTCTGGCCTGGATCTGCAAGGAGAGCTCACAGTGTAATTTCCAGTTCTATTCTAAGTCCAAATGCATTAGCCCCATGTCCTAATTTAAAGGCAGAGAGTACTTGCTACTCAGGCCTTCAATAGACTGGAGCAGACCCACCCATTTGTGGGAGGCCAGTCTGCTTTACTTCATCTATGGATTCAAAGATCTCTCTCTCTCTCTCTCTCTCTCTCTCTCTCTCTCTCTCTCTCTCTGTGTGTGTGTGTGTGTGTGTGTGTGTATGTGTCTCTCTCTTTCTCTCTCTCTGTGTGTCTGTCTCTTTCTATCTTTCTCTCTCTCTCTCTCTCTCTCTGTGTGTGTATGTGTCTCTCTCTCTCCCTCTCTCTCTGTGTGTGTCTCTTTCTCTCTCTCTCTTTCTCTCTCTCTCTCTCTCTCTCTCTCTCTCTCTCTCTCACACACACACACACACACACACACACACACACACACACACACACACACCATAACGATTTCTAATCAACATATGGGCATCCTTGTGGCCTAGGCAAGTGGATACGTACAGTTAACCATGATGGAAAGCATTTTAAGAAGTATAACAGGATTCAAGAAGGCAGAAATAAGATTCATCATTTTTTTTTCTCAGGCTACTTTGACCATGCAGGGATGCCTGAGCTTGTTTGCCCCACAGCCCCTTGAACTCTTAGTACTGACTGGCTCCTCTAGATTCCTAACATTCTTTGTTTCGCTTATGTGAGCATGCGCCATGTTCAAGGCACCCCTCAAGCTGGAGCCGAGACCTCTGCTACAGCACCTTTGCGCACACTGGGGACACTTCTCTGCTTACCTCAAAATATGTTTGTGGGATAGCTATGCAAACCAAGAAGAGGTGGCTGTGTCCATTTAGAGGCTACCAAATGCCAAACCTAAGTCATTTGTAGTTTTTGTTGGTGGTTATGAAATTGCTGGCCAAAAAATAAATAATAAAAAGCAGTGGAAGTGCCGGTTCTCATGGATCAGTTCTGCTCGCCTGCCAGCTCCCCTGGAACGTCTGCAAGCTCGATTGAAATACGACTTTCAGATGAACAAAGAATGTGATCATGCTCCAAGTATTCCTTCTCCCTCGATTTCTACCACACTGAAAAATAAGAATTAATCCTGTTTCACTTTAATGTCGATTGCTTTGCTGGATAAATCTTTAGGAGCTAGATTCCTAATGAGCTCCCGATCTCTCAGAAGCTGAGTCGTGTTGGTGCGCGTGCCTGCATGCGCCTGTATAATATGCACATCCTGCTTTGTGTTTCCGCTCTACTTTCTTCTTATTTCCCATAGCAATAATTGACCGCCTTCCATATTAAAGACCCCCCCCCCCAAAGGTAGAAAAAAGCACACGCAGTGATGCCGGAATCATCTTCCATGTGATTATCTATGTGTGGCCTCCAAGGACGTTCCTTCTGGAGCCCCGTTAATTCTTGACTTTAATCAGAGCCCAACAGCCCCTAATCATGCTTCTGCACTTGGTAATGGCAAGCCTTTTTACAAACATCTGGGAAGAAAGCATCGTTAGGAACACTTTTGATGGACAGTGGTAGTTAAGCACAGCAGCCGTTGGACAGCTGCCTCTGGAACATGGTGTGCTTCAACTCCCGGAAGACAGAACAGGGACAGTTCACAGAAGAAGTGGTCATCTGAGGCCAGGACATGGGCTCTGGTTCAGAAAGCCTTAAAAATCCTGTCAGTGAAGATAGATTCTTCCATGACCCATTCCACTGCAAGAACCGACTTAGAAGAGGGACTTTATGACTTGCCTTGTAACCTCCAAATGTTAGAAGTAGACACCGTAATTGCCACGAGGTTGACTTGACTTTGCATCAGCCACTAGGACCCAGTAAGCTGCAAGGATAAGAGAGTTAAGATGTTAAGATGTTCTCTTGACCACGTTCAGGTCATTCAGTCATCATATGTTGGTCAAGTAATTGCTGGTAGTCAGGCACTGTGCCGGGCACATGGGGTAGAGGAGGGGGATGCATTTCATGGCTTGTGTGTTTTAAAGGCGAGCCTTGTGATGAACTGTCTCTCAGAGCATGCGGGTCCATCATGGAACTGGTCCTGGCAGGAGATAGGTTGCAAGCGTCACACACCTCTTTATCCTTCCTTTATCCACAGAAGACTTTTAAGAACACTGTTTAGTTGAGCACTGGAGGCGTGATGATGAACGAGAGCTACATGGTTGGAAAATGCCTGGAAAGTGTGCTTACTGGAGTTCCAATTGTGGGAGAGTAGAGAGGAAGGAAGGATATTGTTATCTTTGTGATCTATGGAGAGATGTGTTGTGGTAGGAGGAGCGGTGGGCTACGTTCCGGCACCCGGCCGCCCACACGCACGGCTAGCTTTACCCGAAATAATTACACTTTTAAACACCGCTTGGCTCATTTCTATCTAGCCTCTTCTAGGCTAGCTCTCGCACCTGGACTAGCCCTTTCTAATAATCTGCTGTAGCCCATGAGCTGGCTTACCAGGAATGATCTTAACCTGCGTCTGTCTGGAGTGGGAGAATCATGGTGACTCTCTGACTCAGCTTCTTTCTCCCAGCATTCTGTTCTGTTTACTCCTCCCACCTATGTTTTAACCTATGAGGGCCAAGCAGTTTCTATATTGCTTAACCAATGAAATCAACAGACACTCCCACATCAATGTGTGACATGAGCATCGAGGGAGTGTTTATGCACAATTGTTTATCAGCTTTAGTGTGTTTCATTCACATTTTGATTGAGCATGTTTAGGAGACAAAACGTAAGTCTGCACAAGAGTCCCTTGAAACTGCACTCCGTTGGACTGCGTAAGTCTGAGGCCACTTAACAGTGCTTTTTTGTGGCATCCAGTAATCAAAATATTGTTGCATGTTAAGGTGATGGAGAAGTTTATGCCTTTACTACCTTATTTCCAAAGATCTGATGTCTACGAGGCCACTTAACTGCCTCTCACTGTACCTAAATGCTATGAATTGTCCAAGCTACAGTTCAGATGCAAAAAAATAATAAAAAACAATAACTTTAGCTACAGCAACAGCATCAATATAGTAATAAATAAAGATAATTTGTGTTGCTTATTATGTATAAAATAATAATGGAGTAATAATAACTTTAGCACAAAGTTAGAAAGTAATATTTAAAAATGGTGAGGGTGTAAGCATGTCCTTAGGTATAGGAAATGTGTTCCGGGTAGGAAGAAGATATATTTGAGAATCAGCAAGGAATCAATGATAGAGCACCCTCCCATCCTGCCTCACCCCAACCAAAAAAAAAGCGGGGGGGGGGGAAGGAAAGCAGGGGTGACGTCAGAGAATCTTGGAGGAGGCATGAACTTTTAAGTTTGAGCAAAGGGGGACCTACTAGAGATCCTGGACCAGAGGAGGACCCTGATGGCATCTTGATGTTACCATGGCTCAGGCTGCTGTATGAAAAGCACACCAGCAGGGAATGAAGGTAGGACTCCAAAGGTCTGGTGAGTGGATATTCTAGCTAGACCGAGAATCGCGGAATGGAATTTCCAGAATGGTTGGATGTGGGTCATGAAATAAGTAGGCTAGATGACTCAGTGTTTGTCCCGGGATCCTGAATGTCTGGAATTGCTGTTAGCTGAAATGAGTGCATCCACGGATGAGGAGGTAGGAGGAAGGATAAAGACTTCTAGCCATTGGAGCAAGAGCCGCACATTGGAGTACAGAGTTCACAGAGCCTGTTGATTATGACAAACAAGGGTCAGGTCAAAGCTGGAAGTATAAATTTGGAATTTATCAAACTATAGATAGTAGTTAAAGCCCTAAAACTACAAAAAAAAAATACCCCCAAGAGGGCATGTCCTGGTGAAGCTCATGAAGGCTGGAGGTTCCAGAGAATGCCGTCATTCAGAATTGGGAAGAAGAGAAGGAGTCGCTGACCCCAGTAAACTGATGAGGAGCAGCCATTAGCTACTGGATAATAAGAGACTTGGGTCACTTAGAAACCAAAGAGATGAAGCCCTTGTAGAAATGGTGATGACCCACATGTGTCTCACATTGGTGGTACTGTGGGGTTAGTGGAGATGAAGATCAAGAGCTGGTCTTGCCCTTTGGTTTCCTGGAGCTCACCGCATCCTCCTCCAGAACTCCTCCTTGCCTCCTCTACCGGCTAATGTGACTTCAGTTTATATAGCTGTGCCTCCCCCAGTCTCACAGACTGTCACTGGCTCACTCACGCATTCACAACTGATGTGCATGCTAAGTGTCTCCTGGGTATCAGAAAGAGTGCTTGCTAGAGTGGCCACAGAAAAATAAACCAACAATTTGGGTGTCTTACTGTCTAGGGCAATGGTTCTCAGCCTGCCTATTGTTTTAAATACAGTTCCTCAAGTTGTGGTGACCGCCAACCATAAAATTATTTCATTGCTACTTCGTAACTGTAATTTTGCTACTGTTATAAATAATAATGTAAATATCTAATATGTCTTGACCCACAGGTTGAATAGAACAGGTGAATAGAATCCATGGCAGCAGAAACGAAAGGGATTGAGATGCAGTAACATGATGAGAGCTCAAAGGGAAATATATTTTCTCTGGAGGTCACGATCTAGTTCATGGCTGAAGCGGCCTAAGTTTGGTCTTGAGGGATGAATAGCGCTGGGAACTTAGGAGGCAGAGAGGAACGAAGAATATTTGACACAGAGAGAAGTTGTGGCCGAAAGCATTGTACAGATGAGAGTTGCCAGAGGGCTCTTTTCCTTCAGGAGCAGATTCTGGGGAGGAGAACTAGGACTGGAGGTTGAGGATAGAATTTTGATCAGGGACCTAAGGAGACGATCCTTGGGAATGAGAGGCTGAGCCCTATTTCCAGTCAGTCAGGGCATCATTGAAAGGTTTGGACCATGGAGATATGCTTTGAAGGTAGCTGAGTACTCTTTGTTCCTTCTTAAAGCCTCAGAAGAACAATGGGAAAAAAAGATAGTTCTCACCCAAAAGGTGACATTTTAGATGAGGGTATGAAAATTCCTTATCTAGAGGAGATAATATGTTCCAGGAAGGTGGGAGGGAGGGTCCATGTGACTGATAGATTTGAGGAACCCAGAGAACAAAAGGTGAGCATAGGGTGGCTTCAGGGACTCGGGGAAGAAGAGAACTATTGCTCCTAATTTTGGACCAGAGGAGGGTCACAATGGCTTCTAAATATTAGTGATGCTACTCTAGCGCCGTAGGGGAAGTAGATTGGTCACTGGGTAACGAGGAGTGAATGATGTCCTGAATCCGGGCTGGAGAAAGATGACAGGGACACGCCACAGAGCCATGAGGTAGAGCCAGGGCTCTGAGACTCCCTGGGAAGCCACCCAAACATTCTGAATGTAGTATACTTGGCTTCTGCCACTAAAGGCTCTTGTCCCCTTACTGCCTCCCCATCTCCTACCCAGCCTGCTTTTCAGACTCTATCTCATTGATGGCAGGAAGGAAGCCTGTTTATGTGAGGGAACTCTGTGATTAACACCATTTCACTATTAAAGAAACAAAGGAGCCCTATGACTGACTCTCCACCTGTACTCCGCCCACTTTAACAAGGCAAGCCTGGAGCCTGAGAGGCTGGCCATGTGATCCCATCAGGCCCGACCTCTCTGGGCTTCTCTCACATCTGGCCTGATCAAGTGCTGGCAGGGAGGGGTCAAGAATTCTTGCGCAAAACACCTCCCGAACCCCAGGGAGGGCAACGTGCAGCACCCGCAACCAACAGACAGTGCCATTACAAAAATGATGGCCAACCAACCAGATGGGGCCCTCCACTCTGCCTCTGTTTATAACTCAGCCCAGGCAACCTGCCTGCTCATTCTGCCTAGAAAACCAGACCCAGGAGAACGGCCTGCATGCCAGAGAATGGAACCTACTCGGTCCTTGGCCAGCAGTGAATAGTGGGACATGGTGGGTAGTGGCCCACAGGGGCATCATCAAGGATTTCTGGAGGTTGGAACCCCAGCATCGCGGGGGAAGGGCCTGGCCTGCAGCCAGCCCCCAGCATCCCCATTCCTGTGGCAGCTCAGGGAAAGAGCCCTTTGTGGCAGGCAGGCAGGCAGGCTGGCTTCCTCCTGAATCTGCCCATAAAAGGATAAAAGTGCTGTTATCTGGTCGGCATTGGGTACGGTGGCTAATAATACATTTTTCCAAAGTGTGACTCTTTCCCCCTTTGTGTGAAGACGTGTGCTCATGTGTGTGCGGGTGAGCCTGCTCCCGCACAGTTTGCCGTCTCTATGTGCTAACAGATGGATCCAGCCTCATCTTTTATCCGGTGTTACAGAAGATAAAACTGAAACTGAGTGGCTGGCTCTCTCTTCAATTTAAAGGAGGAGGGGGAAAAAAAAACTAAAATAAAAAAGCTTTTCAAGGGAAGCCCTTATGCTACAAAAGAGTGATCCAAAATCTCGCCTGGCTTTGCTTGAACAGCAAAAACGCAGTAGAACCATTTCAAAGTGTCTTTCTTCCCTCCCCCTTCTCGACTGCTCCAAAATATATGATCTCTTGTCAGAAGTAGGCCAAGCTTGAAGGCGGTCATGAATTATATATCAAGGGACATCATTACCCTGGAGCCTTGAACAAATGCCCGACGGTTTAAATTTTACAGATTTTTTTTTTCCTACCTAGCAGCAGCAATTTTTGCCCGAGATGGACTCGGAAAGTGTTTTTACAAAATGCACAATGAGACGTTATGCTAATAAAGGTGATTGTGCAATGGCTGGGAACTATTTCTTCCTGAAAAAAGGCTTTTCTCCCACACGCACCGCCTGCACTCCAGGTACTTAGGCCAGCATCCTCCACTTGTCTTGCCTTTATTTCCCGCGGGAGTCAAAGACTTCCAGAATGAAGGCGATTGAGAGAGGGAAGCTGGAATCAGCTGGCTATTCTGGGCCCACCCTCTGTAGCAAAGACGTTGTCATTTCATTTGAATATCAAATACGCTTCATCCACCTATTTAGCCACGAAGATTCAAAGAGGCTTTCTGAGAATCCTCTTTCCATCCTAACCTGGAAACACTCATGTGGGTAAATAAGAAAGGAGGATTGGGGGATGTTGGCGCTGCTCCCTCCTTGCTGTGCAGGTGTTGGAGAATGAGCCCCCCCACACAGGCAGGTATAAGCAGTGGTTGGAGGACCCAGTGCTTCTCGACCGAAGCTGCGTCTACTGTCACCTCTACGGTTGTAGAACTGGATATGGGGGTCCTGAAAAACTTGGAGACACTGAATGATCTGTGAATTTGTAGCAACCAAAAGGTACACCTGAGTCAGATGAATCCTGCAGATGAGGTGTTTCAGTTGGCATGAGCCCATGGCACACTATGAGACCTGATGGTATGCTCGGTTTCCAGCATGTCCCTGAGATGCCAAGGCAAGCTGCTTAGATTGGAATTGCAGTGTTCATCCTGTCCATGCAAAGTTTTCTCATCTTACAGAAGCAAGGGTTCAATTAGGAAAAGCATAGACCTTTAATATTTTCCTACCATTGTCTTTTAGCATGTATCAAATTAGTATATCTTTGGATTGGATTATTTTAGAAAAACAGGTATATCCACCTTTCTAGTGTGTATATTTGCTTTCATCTTTAATAAATGATAAGATTGTATATGTAATAAGATTATGTGTCCATATAAATCAAGGACTTGCTTTTAAAGTTATTTTTATGATTTATTATTGGTAAATATTTGATTTGTATAATTATTGGATAACCCTATGTCCCTGGAGCCACATGGTAAAGGGACTGTGAGTAGAAGAAGCTCCAGAGCCCCTGATTTAGACAGAGCCATAACTGCAGAAGTGGCCTTCTCCTTCTGGGAATCAGGGTCTCTTTCCAGTTTGTTCTCTCTCTCTCTCTCTCTCTCTCTCTCTCTCTCTCTCTCTCTCTCTCTCTCTGTGTGTGTGTGTGTGTGTGTGTGTGTGTGTGTGTGTATGTGCATGTGTGCATGCATGCGTTATATGCTCATGAATACGGAGGCCAGAGAAGGAGGACATCAGTGGTCTACCACTCTCCACCTTACTGATTTGAGCCCAGGTCTCTCACTGACCCTAGAGCTCACCATTCAGCTAGACTGTGTGGATAACAAGTTTCCAGGACCTGGCTGCCTCAGCTCCCTAATCTCAGCTGACAGACACCACCCATGTCTGGCATTTTTTTTTTTTAACTTGGATGCTGGGAGGTTTGAACTATGGTGTCTTCTTGTTTTCCCAGCAAGCACTCTTACCTGTTCTCTGTCTCTCCCGCCCCTAGTTTCTCACGTTGTTTTATTCAAACACTGGGGATATGGAGGGTGTTTGATGTTTTCCCATTTTAGAGACAGAAGTATTGCTAGAGCAGGGATGTAAATAATAACAAGATAAAACACGTATATAAAGTGAAATATAAACCAGGAAGACTTGTCCCATCTAACCTAAAGAAAAGTAAAACCGTGTGTCAGAGTGTAGATTCCTCAAGCTTTCCTAGGGCCCTGTGGTCTCAGTGCCTGTGCCATGCTGCAACCCCGACCTCTCTCACATCTAAGTATTTTCTCTTACTCCTGTGAGTTCCATTGTTTGTATTCATTGCTAAAACTTAAAAAAAATAAATTACGTATATTACGTATATGGGGGCAACAGGAGGTATGTGTACACAGGAGGACAAAGGTGCTGGATCCCTCTGAACCTGGAATTAGAGCGGCATAACTTTTAACCACCGAGCCGCCTCTCCAGCCCACTTTTGCCTAGGCATCCTCCTCACATCCTTCATCAGCCTGGCAGAAGACTATGTGGCTCAGCTTAGGTTCCTCTAAGAAATCTTTCCCGCCGAGACTCACCACCATGCAGGTGGAGTTCCAAGCACATCATCTGCCTCTCACCTGCTCTGCGTCCCACCATGATGGCTGCCATGCCGCGCCATGTATTCTTTTCCAGTAGCCTATCAACTATTAGCAAAAGAAGGCGGTGTTGCCACATTTTGTTCTCAGAATCTTTCTGCGAGAGATAGAAGAAGCATAGGAAGTTACAGTCTGAAGGTATCTCTCAATGAGATTCATCCTCCTAAACCCCAATGCCTCTGTCTAGACATATCCCAGAGAAAGGCTTCATGTACTAATGGGACTCCATGATTATCCTATGTGGCAATACCCAGAACCAGAGATAAGGTCATTGTCACCTTGTGTATCCCCCATGACTCTGGTTCTCGTTACCATGTTCAGCTGACATCCTAAAGGGGGCAACCTTCCAGAGTCCATGGCTTGCAGTCTACCACCAAGTTAATACAATCCCTGGTGAGGAAGGAGGTCCCACTATGAGAATGAACCCAGGATGCTGATTCAGACCCCTTCTGCCACTTGCTGGCTGTTCACGCACTGAAATTTGCCTATTGGCTCTGGGTCTTCATCTCTGCCTCAATAAAAGAAAACCGAAAGATGCTATAAGAGGCTACTTTGATAAGGAGGGAACATTATTTTGTAAAGTGCTCAGTTGCACATAGATATTGGCCAACATGAAGATGAAGAAATCACAGCTTCCAATTGAGTAAATCGTGGTATTAACATACAGCCAGCCAAGTGATTCTCACTGGGACCCATTGTCTTAGTTCGGGATGCTGGAACAGAAGGCACAGCCTGTGGCTTAGACAACAGAAATGTAGTCTTCATAGTTCTGGGAGCTAGAGTCCAAGCAAGATTTGGTGTCTGGTGAGGACCCAATTCCTAATGTTCAGATGGTGATTTCATATGAGGAATGGGGAGTCCAACCCTTCCGAGTCACCCAGTCACAGAGTTCCGGCCTTGTGGCCCAGTTCCTCCTAAGGCCTTATCTCCACAAACAAGGCATTGGGAATTTAGTGTTCAACACGTGGATTTTAGGAGATGTGATCATTAGTTCCTAGTGCTTCTTCTTTTGTTGCTTTAGTTATTACAACTTTAAATTAGAGAGAGAGAGAGAGAGAGAGAGAGAGAAAGAGAGAGAGAGAGGGAGAGGGAGAGAGAGAGAGAGAGAGAGAGAGAGAGAGAGAGAGAGAGAGAGAGAGAGAGGCCTGAGCAGTCAAATCAAAGACATCCATTTGCTGTTTGGCCAGGATATGCTTGTATTTCTCTTAGCCTGGCTATAATAACACCCACCTTGCTGGAATGTAAGCTTGGAAGACGAGTGAGAGACTTGTGATGTTTGGAAACTGCTCTCTCTGAAGCTTTTACATCTCCATTCTGCGGTCCCAAGTCCTGCCTGGGTTACAGCCTGCTCATTCTGAGCTGTAGGGAAACCTTAGGGAGGGAAGGAGGGAGGGAGGGAGGGAGGGAGGGTAGAGAATTTAAAAGCCACTCTCTCTGGCAAAGTGTGGTAATCAGGGTTGAATGCACTGAAGCCTGTGTTTAAGAGCCAGCAGGGAAGGCAGCCAAGTCTGCCAGGCCTGGGGCATCTGCACCCTCTCCCACCCCCACCTTGATCAAGCCACAGGCCTCATCCACAAGGGAAAGGGAGGGAAAGGTCCTTGCTCAGGTGACTTCCAGCTCTCGCATTCAGGAAGTGTGTTTTATAGCTGAGACCAGGAAGGGCAAAATCCTCTTCATTACCTCGCTCGCAGTGCTAGTGCCTGCTAAGCCACTGGATCCTACCCGGTCTAGAATTAGCTCTGAG
Source organism: Microtus oregoni (assembly GCF_018167655.1). Lineage (NCBI taxonomy): Eukaryota > Metazoa > Chordata > Mammalia > Rodentia > Cricetidae > Microtus > Microtus oregoni. The sequence continues at coordinate 791,733 of NW_024543093.1, forward strand.
CCCTTGGACTTTTAATGAAAGGGCTGCGAGAGTCGGGTGGTTTATGGTTGTCCTTAACATCTTCAGGGAGACACGGAGGGAGGTCCTTGTTCTGTCGTCTTCCCCTTTAGAAATCTACTGCCTCTCAGAGTGAGGATGTGGATGAGGAGTGTCCCAGAGACTTCCAGGAAGGACCTGTGGCTAGGCTTCTCCCCTAGCTCTGCAGACGCCAAGCCCTGGAGGCTCGGTGACAGTAGGTTTGTAGCCTGCTATTGGTCTTTTCCTTGGGAGGGCCAGAGTTGAGCCAGCCCCAGGGGATTCTCTTGTGGTTCCTTGGGCTCGCTCAGCTTGTTAGTGTTTCTTAACCTAACACTGTGCTCCACTTTGGGTGGTTTGTGCTAAATTCGTTTTTTTTTTTTTCAATCCTCAGCGGTGCCGAGAATAAAAGGATTGTCTTTTAAAACGTGGTTTTGAATGTGTTGAAAAGAAGCCTGCCTGCTGAGTGTCTCTGACAATTGCCTCCCTGGAGGAGGGCTGGGAAACCTTATCTTCCCAGATATCTCAGCTCCTGTTTGAAAGGGGCTTAAATAAAATTGCCTTTCTGGCCAACCCTGACAGGGTCAGCTGGGTGGTGATTTTTTATCTAAGCTGGGTCTCAGGCTGCAACTTTATATCATGCTTCCCACTTCCCGACGCCTTCCAGAGGAAGAGACAATCTGATCGTACTGGATGGAGAGTTGTTCAGTGCGAGGGTGTGTGCCCTGACTCGATTGGACCCATTCACCCTTTCCATAAGCATCTGTGGTGGGCCCGGCACTGTGGACACAGTGAGAGCTCTGCCTTCCATGGGCATTCTCTATCCCTGGCCCACATCCCCACTCTGCCCTTTTGGCTTACCTTCCAGGACTCCTGCCAAGAGACCTGGATCCTTTATTTTCATTCTAGAGGCCAATGCATGCGCAGACTTGCTTTAGCTCCTGAGTGTGAATATCCTCACACCGAGATGAGAGAAATACCCCCCAGAGGTTACATATTTGAACACACGGTCCTTGGTTGATATTTGGGAAGTTTGCAGAACTTCAAGCCTTGCTAGAGGAAGTGTGTCGCTGGGGCCGGGCTCTGAGAGTTTACAGCGCTCACTGTTGGTTCTCTGCTTTCTAAGTGTGGTTGGGGGATGGGGTTTCTCAGTTTCCTGCTCCGGCTGCCTGTGGCTATGCTTTCCCACCCTTATAGACTCAATCCCTCTGGAACTGTAAGGCAAAATAAATTCTTCCATAAGTCACTTTTGGCCTTGGTGTGCTATCGCAGCAACAAAATATGTTATTAATATACTCAGCCTTTGCATTGCTGGCATTCGGTGCAAAATATGCCCTTCATTGTAGGGCACTTAGCAGTTTTATAGCCAGTAGCACCACACACACACACACTTCAATTTTGATGACCAAATATGTTTGTAAACATTGATTAATGTCTGGTCTGTATTTATTGTTACCAAAGTACCTTTCTATTCTTTTCTTATAAAAAAAAAGGAAACTTATGGCCAGAAGGGTTAATTTCAAATGGTTAATTGGGGAATAGATGTAGCTGTAATTAAAATGGCTTATGTTTGGGCTGGAGTGATGGATGGTTCAGTGGTTAAGTGCACTTGTTGATCTTCCAGAGGATGCAGGTTATGTTCCCAGCATCCCACATGGTGGCTAACAACTGTCTGTAACTCTAGGTACATTTGTTATGCAGACGTACATGTAGGCAAAGCAGCCCGCATGTGCATATAAAATAAAAATAAATAAGTTTAAAAGCAAAGAGAGAGAGAGAGAATAAGAAACAGCCCATCATCTCATGAACCTATTCTGCACCATGATGAGTCAATGTTTCATTAATTTTGTGGGATAATGAAAATAAAATTGATGAGGGCGTATGTCCATTTCTATGGTGGGAACACTCGTATCATGGCTGATTTCTGGGTGCTTGTATGACCTCACTGAACATAAAGTTGGGAAGAGATACAATTGACTTTGGTGACCTAGTCCTAGAGCTTCAGAGTGCCATAGTCATATATGCTGCCATATGGTGACCAGCACTGTGCTCTTGATTCTCTCTTGTACCTTCTTCTTCTCTCCCAAAGGCAGGCTCTTCACTATTGTGATGCTCTGTGATGAACACGCCTGTCATTTGGCTTTGGTCACCTCTCTGCTAAGTATGAAACATCTAGGCTGGGCTGTTCTCCTTTGCCTATAAAGTGACTGTCTCATTCTAATCCTTGTAGCAGTATGATGGCCCTGGTCATGGACAGCAGCCTTGGAATGTTCCCCCCAGGGCAAGAGCTCCTAAAAAGAATGCACTCTGGTCAGGGACATGGGTGGTGTTTCTCGGTAGTCACTGTGCTGGGTGTAAGGTACTTGGGAGGGACCGTGTGGAATCTGTGACAGACAAGAAAGACAGCAACCGCTTTCACTATTATAAAGTACACTCTTATACCTAAACTGCAGATGCCTCTTGCCCCCTTGTTCCTTGGTGGACGTGGTTGGTTGTCACATAAAGGTAAGCTAACTGATCCCGAAGGCATAGCTGGTTTTAGCTTTTTCACCGGGACCATGGCCCAGTGCCAAGTGCTCCCTGGGAACCTCTGTGCTTTGTTAACTAGGAGAATGAGAAGAGTCATAGTTGGCCATCCAGAAATGGCTGGTGTCCCCCTGTCTTTGATGTCATGCCAAGTTGTAACCTTTGGGAGTAGCCTGTGACTGGAATGAGGATAGTGTTGGAGGAGATAGGTGCCCTGCGCATTGGGATTTTATCCCGAAGGTGGCGAGAGATCCTTGAAAAGGGCCTAAGTCAGGAAGACACATCACCAGATCCGTGCTTTGCCAGTTCCCTTTACGGGATCACAGCCCAGGAGGGACAAAACAGGTCATGAGCTTGGAGGGAAGGGCTCGTGGAAAATTGATGAGGCACTCATGAACACTAAATGCCAAGGGTTCAAAAGGGTAGAGACCAGTGTGAGCTGCAGTGTCAGTGGGAATCAGAGAAGACTTCCTGGAGGAAGTGACCACTGCCTGCTGCCTTTCAAAGGTGACCACCTAGCCTGAGAGAAGGCAAAGTCTTGCTGATCTTTCGGGCTGACTGTTCATGAGCCACACTCTGTATGGGCTCCTTTATGGAGGGATGCGAACGATTGGCTGAGGAAGATGGATTCTGCTAGAAGATGATGAGTCTGGAGAAACGGTAAGAATGGAAGGTGTGTTTGGCTCTTGTCACGAGACTTTATACCTGTCTCTTCTCTTATCTCTCTGCTTCCTCTTTCTTTCTCTCTACGACAAGGTGTGAGCTGCCAAGGGTCCTGATATAAAGGGATCTTGTTCCCTGTTCTTCAGGAACAGAATACTCCCTTGGCTTCTTGGGGTGAGTGAAAGCCTGGATGCTGATCACTTGACTCAGGATTTTCCTCACAGCTGGAAGCCCAGGGCCCAGAGCAGCTGTGCTTTTGTCTCCAGCAAGAGCCAGTTTTGTCTGGGAGGCCAGGGCTGGTTTTGTCAGAACCACAGGAAAACTGGCTCCCAGCTGTTCTAGATAGGTGAGGCCTCTCTCTGTCTGCCCTTACCAGGAGTGATGCGATGGCCCTGTGTCCTGGTGCCTCCTTTGGGGCAAGCCCATACTGCCACACCTGCATGGACCCTAAACTGGACCCATGCTACAGAAGAGATTGACACAAAGTACCGAGCACAGCTTCCAGATGCCATTTTTTTGTAGTGACACTGAGGCCAGGGCCTTGGCAGTTCCAGCATGGCTTATAGGATTCAAGTGGTGGTGTTTGCCGTGTGGGACCCATGTGGTTTGGGGTTCCTGAGTGCTGGAACCTCTGCAAGAGATGCTGGAACTTCGAGTCGCTGGTCTAGCTGGACCTTCACTAGCAGATGCCTCTTACCACACAGCTATCAGCTGTATAACACAATCATGTGCTCTCTCTGACTTCTGCGCTTGACAGTGGCACTGCCTTGAAATGCCCAAAACCTTTGTTTATACCAAATGGCCCAAGGTAGCTTTGCCTCAATAATCTAGGCCAATCCTGAAGTTTGCTGAAGTTCAATTGGTCACTTGTTAAATGCCCTAATAACCCTGGAATGGAGCTAGTAGTTCTATTGTGGAAAAAAGGCCAACAAGGCTCAAAGGATATATATTTGCATGGAGCTAGGGTTGATGTCTACAACTGTTTGCCCTGCCTGTATTGCATATAGTAGCTTCCCACTCTGTTACCTTTAAGTTTTCTCCAGGAGTCATTGAATGCTCCTTTCCCTCAGTGAAACTGTGTTTCATGAATGAAGACATCCACACTCCTCTTTTGTATAGACCTGTTGATCAGTCACAGTAAAGAGGTGTAGGAAGCCGAATCTTTAAGTAAGAACTGTTTATCTATCCCACGATGGGTGTAAAGAATGAACATAGATGGCTGTGAATTTTGGAAAAGAAAACTCACTGGATTTTCAAAGTTACCCAAAGAGGCTTGCTGGTATGCCATTGCTCTGTGAACTGCATTCAGCTGGGGTTTTATTTTACTATCAGAAAATAATAACTAAGTACTCTCCGGTCAAGGCCATGTTCAGGCATAGACCCAAGTCTCCAGTAATATAATCATATCATCATCTGGGCTCGTATGTCTAGGAAGTAGTCAAGTATAGATGATTCTAGACTGTTCTTCTCTGTCTAACTGTTTACCTTCCCTGTGGAGACAGGATAGGATATCATCTGTTGACATCTCTGACTTACTGAAGTGGTACCTCTTACTGTTTCCGAAAGTTGACACTCCTGGAGTTGCTTCCCTAGGGAAAAAAGGGGCAGGCAAAAAATGTCTGATACCTGGCATTTAATTGTCTTATTACTCAGAGCTGCCAGAGAAGGAAACCAGCTGCTTTGTCATGTGCCTCCCTTCCCCCTAAAACACCTGGAATAAAGAACACTCTAGAAACTGGCCTTTTGTTCGGGGAATGAGTTGTGGCCTTTTGACTCACTGAAAGGTCGAGTGGAGATTTCTGAAGGTTCCAGCCTCTACAATAGGGACATTCACTTTAATGGCAGCATAGAGGTGACACAGATCACGGGCCACTTCAGAGCCTAAAATCAAACATGTGGTTCTTGTTCTGTTACCACAGGCCAGTAGCCTCTTCTTCCCTGAGACTTGGATGACGAACCATGAGCAACTCTTGGCTTGGCCTCCTCTTTCTGGAGCCCAGGGACAGGTACTCCAAATGCACACTTCTCTACTCCAATATTAACACAGAATATCAGTCTCAGTCTTTCTCAGCTGCTCCCATCTGTATGGTGTGGTGGTATAGATAATAAATGCGCCACTATTGCCAGGAAGGTCGATCTGAGTCTTGGGGAAGGACCCAGAGAAATAGTCATGAGGTTCCCACCATAGAGCAGTAATGACAGCTGATGAGTTTTGGTAAATAGGACAGACTTCTCCGCTGAATTAGGGAGTGTGCACCTAGTATGTCCCTTTGCAAGTAGGGAAGAGTCACACTGTGTGGTATCTTGATATCTCAGGTGGAACCTGGAGCCCTATATAGAGATGGGGGCTGATCAGAGCTACAGACTTTCCTTGGGTCTCAGCCAATCCCTGTCTGTAATATCCCCTGAATGTGTACTAGAAACTCGAGTCCCTTCAGAGCATGCACGGATGGCTGTTGTTCCTTAGTTTCACCTGTATTGATATGTGGGTTGAATTCATGACTGACTTCCTGGTATCAGAAGAAAAACAGATGTCTTTCTCCTCTTGGCCTAAGATCTTTAGAAAGGAGGGTTCTTGGGGAAGATGTGAAAACAGAATTGCTCCTTAAGTGATGGCTCCTTCCTCCACTGGCCCAGAGTGGGCAGGAAAACTACAGTTTCTCGCCCTCCAGGCATGGTTGGACACTGTTTGTGGAGGGGAAAGGCTAGGATTTGTGGAGTTATATCCTGATCTCAAACGAAGCTCGGATCCACATCCCTATGTAGGCTCCACTCTATCTAGTGGTCTTAGGCAGCATAGCCACGTCTACTATCCCTGCAACTCATCCAGTGGCCAAGTCTGTTTGATGTCGTAGAGCCACTACCAGGCCCCACTTCTAGAGGAATAGTTTATCAAGGAACACAAAACAAAACAAGCAGTGGTTCAATTTGTGGATAGCTGGGATACAAGGAACCAACCAGCCCTCCTTGGGTAGCTTGCCAAATCTAGTCCCATCTTCTCCAATCACACGGCTACCTTGAGCTCATGCTACATACATGGCCTTATCAACTCAAGAAACAAAGAGAGGAACAATTGTTACAGAGGAAGGTTTGTGTGGATTGGGGAGTGGAGTTGTCCAGCAGAATTCATGTAACTGGACATGAGAATGACCAGCCCATTGCAAGTATGAATTGCATGTGGGGGTCCATGTGTCCTCATGTGTCTGGGTCAGTTCTGGCTTCTGTCATTTGTCCCAGCTGTGTTACTAGCAAGACTACCTTTTGTTCTCAGAAACCTCAAAGTTTTGATGACAGATCGTAAGCACACCTTAATTCCATGTGACCTATCTATGCAGAAGTGGTTAATAGGACCATAGCACAAAGCGTAGTTGTGCAGGGTGGGCCACAGACTTCAGTGAAGTCCTGGGCAGCGTCTCTTAACAGCTAAGAAGTGGGTTATAGTTTATCACATGGGCAGTTATCACATCACAGTTACTAATGTGGCTTCAAAGTGAGCCAGTACGCTGAAATGTCACACGAACAGTGGCTCCCCACCTTTCTCACAGCCTGCTACCTTTGACCTTTATTATTTAGTTACCTCAACTGCGAAGTAGGGCTATGCATACAGACCTTCAAGAGTTTAAATCGTGATCTCCTTAAAAGCATCTGGCTTGCCTCCTGATGTAGGACAGACCGCCAACTAACGGCAGCTGCTGTTACTGTCATTATGACTGTTAGTTGTCCCAGGGTTGGCAGTGTTTGGGCTTTATTCTCAGCATCTGTGAAACGGTAAGAGATGACTTCTGTCCTGCCTTGTCCCTTCTTTCTTGTGAGATTGAAACCAGGCAGCCAGGAATCCTTGGGAGAATATGTGCCATTAGCCTGGGGACTGCGAGCAGAGAGTTGCTCACCTGCCAGCCCCAGCTGCTCCATTCTCTGGGCCTTGGGAACTGATTTCCTAAGACATCGTCATCACCTCTTCCACCCACCCAGATGATCTCTCTCAGGCCTCCAAGGTCCAGCCACTTCCTTCTCCTATGAGTGGGGCCATGTAAACATCGAGACCAGGATGCCATTTCCTGGTGGTGGCTGACCCCAGCGGGCTGCTGGCCAAAAGGGATCAGGGACTAAATCCTCCAGTCAGCTGTGAGCACTTCATGCCATTCCCTGCCCGGAGAGCTTTACTGCCTCCTTCTCTGCTGAATGAAGAGTCCTCTGTTCCTAGGGGATTTGTTTTTATTCAGCTCTTTCCAGTGTCTTGCCCTTTAATATAGCTGCTTTGAGAGAGAGTTTTAGGAAGTGCTTAACAGCAAGAATTCCAGTCAGAGTGGCCGAGTTCATAAACTGACTCTTCTCTCTCAAACGCCGAATCTCTTAGACCAGAGGCTAAGCCCTGATGTATCTCGGTTTTCTTAACTGTGAAAGGGACAGCAGCTGTGCCAAGCCGACAGGATTTCTGTAAGACTTTAGGGGGTGACAAGATGTACAACTGACGCTTGATTCACAGTTAGTCCCTGCTCTGATGCTGTTTTGTCCCCACTCCTGCTGCTGTGGGGAAAATGTCACATGAAGCGCTTTGCTCTCAAGGCCTCACTCTGCTGCGGAGAATGGGGAATTTTGAAGGAGCCCACTCCTGGATTGGCCTTTGGCTTCCCTATCTGTCCGGTGTGGAGTCACAAACGTGTTTTCTCGGGCCTTTGATCTTACCCTCTTTCTCCCTTTTGCTTCTGTTGGTCCCTACTCTGCCCCTCTGCCACAGACTCTGGGAGTGGAAGACCCATAGCTTTCAGCAGCTCCTTCTCTGGCTAGGAGGGGGAGGGATGTTGTGAGAAGGTCACTGCACTGGATGTCACCAGTTAGATGCTGCCTGTCACGCCTTAATTCTGTCCCATGGCCCTGGCCGAAATTTTCCCCCTGGCTGAAATTTTCCCCATTTCTGGATTTTGGCTTCTCCAGTTTGTTCAACAGTCTTTGTAGCTCTTTGCAAGCTGAGCAAAGGCTATGGTACTGAAAACCACATTCCCGGTCACCATGTGTTATGGAGGGCTAGCCCTCCTGCTGATCACAGCACCATAGGCTGTGGTGGCATCCTAGAAGAACGGGCCTCAGAAGCAGATCAGGACAGTGGGATGCTAGGTTGTGTCGTTGTGGAGACAGAGACGGGCTGATGTTGCTTTCCTCGTTTCATCCCTGCTCTCCCTTAGATATGTGGTTCTCACAGTCAGCTATGAGCTACTACCTGAAAGAGCTTGGATTCTCCACAAAGATAAGCTTACGCAGGCTTATCCCATGTTTGGATATTAAGAAAATGATTTACAGAATCTGGGATGGATCCCCAGAAGGACATTTAATGTCAGACCTTGAGAAAATCCTCTCTGGGGGCTTTGTGATCCTGTCTAGGAAACAAGAGGAGGTGGGACCACCATGAGAGCCAAACCAATTCCCCTTGTGACCCAAATACTAGCCCAGGGAGCCAAGCCAGGTTGATGCCAACAAAAGCCGCCTGGACGCCAGCTTACCACTTCCTTCTCTGGGTTTGAACTATACTTTCTATTAGCTTCTTTGATATGCAGTTTTGGGGAACCACTGGAGTGGTGGACTTGTGGACTAGTTAAGGATTCTACATTCTCTGCTCCTTCTTCGTGCCTGTGGGAGCATGAAGAGTAGTGCTAAGTACTATTGGGTCTCCCCTCCCCCCCTCCCCCTCTCTCTGGTCAAACAGTGATAGTGTTAATAATCTTCCCACAAATGTCTCATCATTAAACCTTCACATTCAATTCTTCTGTTTTTCTTTTCTGACAGTTTCATATATGTGTATGGTGAACCCTGGTAACTTTCTACCCCACCCCCTGTTACTTTCTCTCCTCTTCCTTGGTCTTCCATGGAAATCCTCTTCCCAATAAGCCCCTCCCACACTTTCATGTATTTCTGTGTGTGAGAGAGAGGCAGAGACATTCTGGGACAGGGAGATCCGCTGATTGGAATTCAGGTTCCTTATAAAGAGCATGGGTGAGTGTTTATTGACTAAGTCCTGGACCACTTGACCAATGACTAGACTCCACAAGAAAATGATGCTCGCTCAGCAATAACCATTAACTGCCAACAGTGGCTGAGGGAGCAGAGGGTCCCACTGACCCTCTCCTTGGAGTAAGACTATTTCTGTGAGGTTGTTGAGCTCACCAGGAGATGTCGTGCTAAATGATGTGTATTTGAAGATGGGGAACTTCTGGAAGCATCTCTGGGCGAACAAAATAGACGGAAAGCATCAGGGCAGGATCTTAGCCATGCCATGAAGGCTTAGTGTTCTGAACCTCTGTGTTATACGGTTGAAGGTAGCTGGGCCAGTTTCTGTAAATGAGATTCATGTATGCCTCCCAAACCACGAACAATCTGAAAGTGGCTGAGAGAGAAAGCAGATGGCGGGGGCCTGGGAAAGCTCTCCAGATGTCTAGTCACCTCAAGAGTTCCATCACCTCAAGAGTTCCTCTCTTATTTCTAGAACCTTCGTGGCTCACCTGCTCTCTCAGGCTTTGCCAAGAGGTGTGGGGGAAGGGCCTTCCCCCACCGGTCCTTTGGAAATTTATTTTCTTTAGTGCTTACACCCAGCCTTGTATTGGACAGACCAGGCTCTAGGGCTGGAAATAGAATTTATGGGTACCCACCCACAGGACCCTCTTCCTCATCTGCGCCACACCCTATTTTCCAAAAACACAGCTCCACAGTTTGCTCAGAGAACACTCTCTGGTGGAGGACGGTCCAAAGCGGCTGTTTTCTCTAGTGTTTCCTCCCCCACTTCACTTCCTGTTTTTTTTTTCTTCCTCTTTCTCCGCCCCCGCCCCATCTCTCCTGGCATGTCCAGGCTGTCTGAGAACAGGAACAAAGCCCGGAGCATTGATAATCATGATTTCCTGTGGTGCCCTCTGTCTGCAGCTGCAAAGAGCCCAGGCCAGTCCAACCTCCCAGAGGCAAGCAGAGAGCTGGGCAGTAAGCTCTGGCTTTCAAAGGCCTTCTCCACCCTGCCCTAGGACCTAGGAAGAATACCCCTTCCTGTCTCTCCAACACTGACAGCTTCCAAAGCACTTTGTCCTGCATTTGAGGAGGACAATGGATGCATAGACAACTTCTGATTTTTGACCCCAATAAATGTAACCCAACTGATACGCACAGAAAGTTCTGAGAGTCAGATGTGGCCCTGTTTCTTTTTCTGTTTTATATTTTCACTTTTGACAGTTTTATCTGGTTACTTTCTCTTAGCCCCTCCCTCTGCTGGTGAACTCCCTTTTCTCTTTCCAATTAGTCTACCGCCTCTTTCTTTGAGTGCATGCACACGTGTGTGTGTGTGTGTGTGTGTGTGTGTGTGTGTGTGCAAGGAAGCTCTGTGCAGGTTGGGCTCGTCAGTGCACTTTCTTCACGCCTCTGCAAACAGTCTAGCTGTATGAAGTTCGGGGTTCTAGTTGTGGGGAAAATTGAAATTAGCGGTGCCTGATAAGACAAAGCTTAGGCCAAGTTGGGGAAATATGGGCACAGAGGTCACATGATGAGCCTGGGAGCTATGATTTGGTTAAGCAATGTTAGATACGTGTGTTTCTTCTCTCAGTTTGTTTTCTGTGTTGAAGTGTGGTTGTTCAAATACACAGGGGAGCCAGAAAATCCCTGTAAGAGTTAGTACTCACCAGAAGAGTCTATATCTTTTCCTATTTTTCTGCAACAGGGAGAAAGAGAAGGAGGGAGAGAGAGAGGGGACAGAGGGGTTGAGGGGGTTGGAGAAAGAGAGAAAGACTTGTTGCCACTAAAAAGCAAAGCCCACCTATGCTGTGTCCGTGGTTCACAGTCTTCCATAACAATGTTTTTATAATGAGGGACACCATCCGAGTCACATGTCTGAGATGGACTGTTTTACCAATTTAGTTCCCTCGTGGCAAACCCATAAAAACTACAAAAACAGAAGCGTGGGGAAAATTTCACCTCTCTGTGAAATGTTTTTAAAAGGGAGGGAAGCTGGGACATGCCTCGGTGTGTGAAGTGCCTGCTGGGCAATTTCGTAAGGACCTACATTCCGATCTCCAGTACCCATATCCATGCTGCACACACGTGGTGACCTGCTGAATCCCAGTGCTCAGGAGGCAAAGATGGACAGATCCCTGGGGCAAGCTGACTAGTGAGCTCTGGGCTCGGTGACAAATCCTGCCTTACTGTATCAAGGGGAGACTGATGGAAAGATTCCCCTTGTCAACCTCTGGCCTCCACGCACATATACACACACACCCGTGCGCACAGGGCCCATACGTATATGAACACATGTACATGTATATATGCACACATACAGAAGAAGCCTTTCCATTCAGGGTCAGCAGCCACACTTCGGTCAGCCTGACCACGAGGCTGCATTCTAAAGTTCAGAGAGTCCAAAGCCAATCTGGACCACCTCCCAAAAGGATGGTCTCAAGGATGCTGTTTTCTTTTTCAAGCCTTAGTTTCCCCAACTACGGGATGAATGAATTAGACAAGTTTATCTCCTGGAAGTCTTTCTCTATTGGTGGTCCCTGATCCTGTACTTGTCTGCACATGGCTTAGAAACTGCCATGTGGTAGAAGGCCTAGAGATTGCCTGTCATAGTAACATGACTTTCGTTTCCTTTCCACAGGGTACCACTCCCGTAAGGACAGGGACTCTCGAGGACCACAGACCTGATTTGGGGAGCTCCTTCCTGTGGCCTCATTGCTGCGCCCACTGGTTTGTCCCTTCAGCCTGGATTGGTGACACACAACCAGTGGAGATATTTCCAGGTAACGACCTGCTGAGTTTGAGGACGGCGGAAGTCGGTAACTAGCATTTTGGTAGGAAGGGTGTAATGTGCACGTTCGGAGACCACACGGAAGCACAGGGCTCACTCATCTCCCTAGGTCTGTCGTCTTTCATTAGAAGCTCTGCTTCCCAATGCTATGTCTAAGGAAAGACTCAATGAAAGAGGACACAAATGAGAACTGTCGCACGTATTCCAGGAAAACTATGGTTAGGAGGTAGGCCAAGGCCCCTGGGCATGTTTAGCTGTATTCTCAAAGGTGTCTGGGTCGCTCTGAGTGTCTGGAATATTTAGGCCTGAAGCAGTAGATTAGCATGACACATGGGGGAGGAATAGGTTAGAGCTGGTGTTTGGTCACAGTTGAAGTCCCTCCTGCCTTTTCTAGCTAAGCATATTTAGACCAGCAGAAGTCCTCTGGTAGGCAGCCCCCCCGAGGTGGGGTTTAGGCGTCCTGGAAGAGGCCTGGTTTGCATCCCGTTTGCAGTATCTTCAGGGAGAAACACAGTTTACTGTCATCCAAGGGCTCGTGTGTACCTTTCTCATCGCCCCTTTCCAGACTGCACATCTGTTTCTCTCACACCTCCTCCCTTCCTGGGTCCCATTGACATTGGACAGCGGTTCTTTTCCTATGGGCAGTGCATGGCCACATCTATTTGAATTTCTTCCTTGAATTTGCATATGATGCAGGCTGACAAACCTCCCCATTTGACTAAAGGTCAACAGGGCTTCAGCTTCCTGGGCTCGCACTTATGAGTACATTTCCCTTAGGCTGACCTGGGACACAGCAGGACAAGGTTAGGGAGGACGGAAGTAGCATTCCTTACCCTGAAATGATCACCCATGTCACTCTCAATGGTCAGTGGAGTTACCCGTCTCTACCTCCTACGCTCAGGGTCTTCTTCATAGAGCTTATCTTCATTCCCTTAAGAGCTAACGCCAGAAGTGCTTCATGAGCATACGGCAGCTGATAGAGCCCAGCTGGGGGACCGCTAAGGTATTTACCTACCTCGGTTCCCAGAATCTTCAGCCCCACACTTTCTCATTTGTTCTTTTGGTGGATAGCCTAGCCTGGGATGTCCTTCCTTTCTTCTTCCTGTCTTTTTCTTCTAGCGTGCTCCCTGAGCTGTGTGACCATCCAGAGAAGGGAGAAAAATACCGTGAATTATAATGACCCCAGGGTGTATTTGGCTTTTTGTACTGACTCTGCTAAGGTCATTGCTAAATTGCTGAGCCTGTGTCTCTACCTGTCACATGGGGACAGTGATTATTTCCAAAGCTGCCTGTGAGACCTGAAAGACTTAATCCATTGACATAGTTTCTTACTCCCAGTGAGCCATAGCAAATTTAGCTCCTTTCCCCACCCAACGTTTGTAGAGCTACTTAATCACAGCTCTAGCCCCATAATGGATTCCATGAACTGTGTGACTATAATCTGTGGGCAGACACTGTCCCCGACACCAGCAAGTCCCCAGCAGTTAAAGAAGGAGAGGCTGTCATCAGGCTTTATAGCCCAACGCTTTGGCTTCGGCCAGGGCGCCCTCCCCAGTCTAGCCTTTGGAAGGTTTGCTCTCTCCACTGCCATAAGCAACTTCAGGACCCGTCCCTCTCCCAACCCCTTGACCAGATCGCCGGGTCCCTGAACTATCAATGATAAATTCTCTTCCTTCCAGAAGCTTCTTCCCTTCAGATCAGCACATGCTTGGGGTCTAGAAGTAGGTTCGTGTGATTTGGGGCAGGCATTCAGATCTGAGACTCAGAGAAAAAGTTCAGTTCCAACTACAGTCTCCTCCAGACAGTCTCCCTTGATTTAGCTGGTAGGGGCATTTGCCAATCCTCTCCCCTCCTCCCCCTGCCTTGGCTGTCCATTCCTTCAGCAAATATTTGTAGTGCTTGTGTTATGTGGCATGCAGCAGGTGTTTCTCAGTGCTACACTAGCAGTGCAGAAGGAAACAAAGTCTCCATTTTCAGGGAGTTGCCATCTGGGTAAGGCCAGGGGTCAGGAACTGTTAGCGCATGTGCAAGTATTAGAGGGCGCATTCAGCACAATGGGGAAAATACAGCAAACAAAAATCACTAAATAAATCTGAGTAAGAGGGCCTGACTGTCCGGGAACTGGTATTGCTACAACAAGGGCTGGACTGGAGACTCCTGATGGTTATCTCAGGCGGAAAATGAGGGACAGCGAAGTGAGAAGGAATTGCTGAGACAAAGCTCCAGGGGACTGGGCTGGGCCTTCAGGGAGCTAAAAGTAGCCAGTGGGCTCTGAGCAGAGGAATGCAGGGAGAGCAGGAGGAGGTCAAAGCAGGAAAGTGTGGGAAGGGAATAGGATCCTTGAAGGCCACTGTCAGGAGGCCACTGGTGTTTCTGTCCTGGCTAACTTTCCCTGGTTCGTTACTATCCCTCTCTCCTCTCCAGTACTTCCCAAAAACCTCATCTCGAAAACATCCCCACATAGGCAGAAAGGTAAGTGCACTTACCCAATAGAGTGTCAATCATTCATTCAAAGAACCTTTTCTGGGCTCTGGCTCCTAAGACTGAAGTCTCCCTGGTGCTTGTTCAAGGCTCTGTGGGAAACCTCAGTGAGCCAGTGAGCGGTTAGGTGGAAATGAAAAGTTGCCCTACTATGATCAGAGTAGAACCAACTTGCTAGAGTAAGGATTTTTTTTTTTTTTCTCCCAGAACCACCCAAAGGTCAATTCCACTCACACATCTGGAGTTCATTTGCATAATAGGCTTTTGCCAGGACTTGCCTTCAGGCTAAGCGGAGGAGGGGGGGGGATCAATTTCATTCCTTAAATGTTTGGATCTTCTCATCAGCACTGACACTTTGTCCTGGCAGAAGTGCTGATTAGAGTCCCCGCCCACGCTGAGGTTGTTTATGGTTTTATCAGACCCTGTAGCCTGCAACAGGTAGTTACCAGCAGTAAGGCCCAACCTAAGGGGAGGTCACTGACTCAGACCCAGTGCAGCCAAAGGCCAGAGTAAAGGAACTCCCTGGGGGTGTTTTTCCTCTCAGACCCAGCCAGGAAGTCTCCAGGTAAAATTGAGGGTAGGCCGAGAAACTTCAGGGCAGGGTGTGAGGAATCTCCGTGAAGCCGCTGAGGCAGAGGCCTTGGCTGCTGGTGTGGACTCAACCTTCCTGGTGGCTGTGACTGGAATCTGAGAGATGCTAAGCTGAGGTGTCGGCATAGAGTCTCAGATACGGAGCTAGGTGGTTGGAGCTTACAGGACTGTGAAGCACTCTTGACAGATGTTAACTAAATATGGCTTCCCAGGGCTGAGGAGGTGTGTCTCAGCTGCGAAAGTGCTGGTCATGCAAATACAAGGGCTTGAGTTTGACCCTCAGAACCTGGGTGAAGCAGATTCAGGTGTGGTGACCCACATTTAATAACCCCAGTGCTATGGCGTCAGAGACAGATAGCCCATAGACCCAGGTGTGGTGGCCCACATTTAATAACCCCAGTGCTATGGCGTCAGAGACAGATAGCCCATAGACCCAGGTGTGGTGGCCCACATTTAATAACCCCAGCACTATGGGGTCAGAGACAGATAGCCCATAGACCCAGGTGTGGTGGCCCACACTTAATCTGAACACTGCAGGGTCAGAGACACATAGTCTGTAGGGCTTGCTGACCGGGAAGCTTCATCTACTTGGTGAGTTCCAGGCCAGGGGTAAATCCTGCCTCAGGAAAGTAAAAACAGAAAAATAGGGTGGTCATTTATTGAGGAGTAGAACCCTCTGTCCTACACAGACCACCCCCCAGACACACACATCACACACACTCATACACACACAGAGGCTCATGTGTACACATCCATAAATATGTGTACTCAAATGTGTGTGAACGTGAATATACACACAGACATACACACACAAACACAAATATATGTGCACCCAAATATACATGACCATCCACATATTCATTCTCTCTCTCTCACACACACATACACACATACACTCACACACACACACTTAGAGACACACATGCACACACCCATAAATATGTGCACCCAAATATACATGACCATCCACATATTCATTCTCTCTCTATCTCCCTATCTCCCTTTCTCTCTCACACACATACACACAGACACAAACACACTCATACACACTTAGAAGCACACATACACACACAAATTTGTATACCCAGGTATGCATGAATGCAAATATACACATACTCACACACACAGGCATATACATACAAACACAAATATATGTGCATCCAAACACCCAAATATACATGAACATCCACACACGTTTTCTGTCTGTCTCTCTCTCTCTCTCTCTCTCTCTCTCTCTCTCTCTCTCTGTCTCTCTCTCTCTCACACAAAGAGTCACACACTGGATGTCCTGATAGGATTGGAGTTTCAGAAAAGAAAGGCCTGCTTTCCTCTGTGTCCCTCTCCCCACCACCACCACCCAGTTCCTTTGACTGCCGACTGCTCCTCTTTCTGTTACTGGGAGACACAGTCTTCTCAGCTCTAAAGATGATTCTCTTGTGAGCCCCACACAGGCATCACAGTGGTCAATGGTCACAAGGGCCCCTCCACCCCCTGTGTGTAGGTAGTGCTGCAATAAGGTTTTATACACTGTCTTGGTGTGCCACTTATAGGCAGGCTGCCTGGCTAAGCAGAGACTAGAACTCCGGTCCTTTACATTTCCTTCAGTTAGAAAGCAAATGGATTGTTTCCACCTCTTAACCCTTTATGCACTCACGCTAAAATAGAAGTTTCCTTTTTATCAGATGGGCGTTCGTGAAAAATGTACTGTGTTTTTAACTTTGGCAATGTCCTGAGCTCAGCCTGTGAGTGCCAATAACTGGACCCATTCTAGGAGTTTGCAGGTGATTAACAGAGACAACACAGCCAATAGTGTGAAGAGCAACTCATAGACAGGAGCCCGGCCGTGGACCAAGTGATGCGGGCAGGATGAGAAGTCTGCTGTCTTCCTCCCTAGATATCAGGGAAGGGATTAGAGGGTCTGTATGAGTCGGGCATTGAAGAAGGAGCTGGAAGAGATGTTCTCTCGGTACAGAAGCACCTATAAACCGGGACTGACTCTCAGAGCTCTATGCTAGGAGTCGGGAAAGCAGCAAGAGAGCTTGTCATATACAGATCATGCCTCGACTTGCTTTTTAAAAATCCATTAGGAGCTGCCTCCTCGTCCTCCCACCTGTTCCCAACAGTGACTAACAAGCAGCAAACTGAATAATTTGCCTTGATGTCCTCTCTGACCCTATGGAGGCATCGGTGAGCATAATGAGATAAGAGGCACCAAGAAGTAGAAAGTGGATGAGGAAAAGGAGGAGGGGAAGAGAAGAACGAGGAGGAGAAGGAAGAAGAGGGAGTGGCAGCAGCTGCATTGGCCATCTCTGTCTTTCAGGTTGCACTGTAGTTCCCTGGTGGTAAAACGCAGCTTCCCAGAGGGAGGAATCTGCTGTTGCCTTGTGAGTGCACAAAGCAATCCTTCTCCCTTTCTCTAGGAGAGAGACAGGCAGGCAGAGACAGAGAGAAACAGAGAGAGACAGAAACAGACTGAACCAGACAGACAGAGGCAGAGACTGAGAGAGACATACATATGTCTATATGTGCGTGTACATGAGAGGTGTGTGCATGTCCATTCTATATACATGTGTATATATGAGTATATATGGGTGTTTATACACATTGTATTAAATAAATTCTAGAACCTAGCTCAGAGCCTGGTTTAATCAACCTTCCACTGCCTTTGCTGGCTGGAAGATGAATAGGTGGGTGAGAATTAACCTTGCCACGCACATCCTTGTTTAACTGCACCAAGGTCAGTGCACTTTGTGCTATTTTTACACCTAGAGAGAGCATTAGGGTGGGACCTGAAAAAGCTGAAGTTCAGAATGTTGACATGGCTCGCCGAAGGTCTACAGCTCTTAGGACGTCAGCATCCGAACCCTGGAATCATCTCCTCTTGTGCTGTGTGTCCTCCTTTCTATAACAGTAAGAGTTTCTCAGCAAATGAGGGCTTTTTGTGTCCTTGGGCCTGCCCCACCTCATGCTCGCAAATGCAGAACTGAATAGAGTAATGGCAGGTGGAAAGCAACACCTTGCTCTGCAGGTGTCCGCTGAGGTACTTCCGGCCCAGGGAATTCCCTGCCTTACAAGGAGACTGGATCTAGTTCCAGAAGCCCCGCAGCCTCCTATTGTAGAGTCATGCTAAACCCAGCCGGGCCTCAGTCCTCAGGACCATAAACAGCTCACCAGTGAGGCTCTGAAGGCTGCCTATGTTGCTGCCCTCATCGAGTTTCTTGGAAGACCCGTTTCCCTCCCTGTAACCGGGACATGTCTGGCTCTTGCTTCTTGGTGTCCAAGTTGTCCTGGTGGGCTGAGGTTGGAGACAGAATACATGGCGTTGTGAATTTTCTTCTCTCAAGGGAAGACTTCAGACCAAACTTTCTCTCACCCGCTGCTCCAGGGGGAGGGAGGACTTCCCTTGACAAAAGGATTTTGACAAAGAGAAAGAGAAGATGCCAGTAGGAAGGAGTGACCAGGAGAAAGGAGGGGCCAGTGCTCTCATTGGGATTTCCTATGGAGACCTAGGGGAGACACCCCGCCTCCACCTCCAACCTCCCCACCCCCATCACCTCCACACACCATGATTCCACACAGGCTCCTACTGATCTGCCCTGTCTTGGTCCTTTAATTCCCTAAATCCACCCCAGATAGCATACCCCAAGTAACCCTTTCTTGATGACCCAGCTGCAAAGGGCTTCTTTTTTTAATTTTTTTTCTAACGGTGCTGTCTCCTCGTGGTGCTTCTCAGTATTACAGGACACAGGTAGAAAAGAAATTGGAGGTCCCTGTCTTTTAGGGCTCCCAGACATATTGAGGCTCCAGGTTTGTTCCGTCTCTGGGGTGGGAACTGGGAGAGGCAGATGGGGGCATTTGGCTAAGATCTGAAGCTGAGTCAGTGTCTCTATTGGGTTACCTAAGATGCTAACACTCTGGCCCTAGGATGGAGATGTTACCTGACTTGGAATATAAAAAAAATATACTCGGGGGTTAAGAAAGGGGGCAAGCTGGCAGAGATGCCACCTAGAATGGCTGCAGCATCTCAACTAAGGACTCTTGCTTGGCCATCATGGCCTCTCACAGGAGCGCCCTGTGAGCACCCCAGCTCTTTCTTCCAGGTGTGGAGCCTGAGTATGATGTTCGTCTAGGAAGCAAGGGCGTGGCTGTCTAGCACCCATCTGTGGTTGCAGTCACACACGATACAGACAGCATGGAAACGGGATCGTGTTAACCCGGTCATTTGCGCCTACTTTCCTGGAGTCCCATATTCCAAATAGTGTGCTTCCTAGAGGCTAGGTAGAATTGGTTCAAATGTCAACCATTAAATAATTCATATGTAACGTGGCCTTCTGAGGAGCCCTCTTGAGTACGTTCTCCAACCTCTTGAATCCTGAGCTTCTTAAGAGGTCCAATGAGAAAACGGTACTAGCCACACATGTGCGTGCACACAGGCTCTCGTCCTTGAATGAGTTAATACCTGCAGATACTCCCAGTGATTACGGTAAGTACTCCTCTAGCACTTGTTTGGGTTTTGACCTGGAGCCGCTGAGATTTCCTTCCAGAAGTAGGCTTCTGGGCCGCAGAGCCATTCAGCTTTTGAACGCCTGCTCATTTGGCAGCTCTTGGGTCTAGGAAACAGAAGTCCTAGGTAGTGAACTCACAGAGATGAAGTCGGCAACAGTGATGAGCCGGCCCCGGCAGTTCTCAGTAGCCCGTGACATCCAACCAAGGGAGGACATTAGGCCACCACAGGCAGAAGTGTTCTTGAATGTAGTGATATTTCATTTGTATTTTAATAAATAAAGCTTGCCTGGAGATCAGAGAGTAAAACAGATGCCCTGGTCATTGTTACAGACCAGGCAGTGGTGACACACCTTTAGTCCCGGTAGCCACACTAGTTTGACATAGAAACTGGGCAGTAGTGGGTCATACCTCACATCCCAGCACTAGAGAGGAATATAAGCCAGGAGGAGACAGCTCTTGCTCACAGTCTCATTCTGAGGATTCCTGGAGGCAGAATCACCATTTCGCACTAAGGTGGGGTAAGAGCCAGTGGCTGGCTGCTTTGCTTTCCTGACCTTCAGGTTGAATCCCAATATCTGTCTCTGGGTTTTTATTAGTCATGCTACACTTGAACAAGGAAGTTCTCAGAGAGCAGGGCTAGAGGTTGAGGGTCAGGACAGAATCAGAAGGCCGAGGGAAGGGTGGATGAAGGGGGGTGGGCTAAGGGTGACTCAGGCATAGGGTGCTGTTGTGAACGGGAAATATCAGCTAGGAGGAGAAACTATTCAGTGGAAAATTTTTGTTTCTCTGTGGTTGGTAGGGCAGTTGCCCTGGCTGTGAATCCCCCTTTACCAGGGGAGGAGAACATAGCATGTAAAAGTGTAAGGAGAGGGAGTCTCCAGCAGGAGGGACTGCCCCAGAACGGGCCCTGCACAGGCGCCTCTTCTGTGTACAGCCTGAGCCTGGCTGGCCTGGTCCCCTTGCAGGGCTCAACAAAGACTTGCCTGTCCCTTCCTGACATCAGATCTTACCCTCAGGATTTCTCTGTCCTACCAGGGCAGATCTCACACAGTGATTATAGAAGGAACGGGAAGCGATGAATCAAGCAAAGACTGTCACAGACATCACCATGCCAACATGCTGGGCCTGCAGGGGGGAGGAAGATGGTGCCTGCTGGGGGCAGTGGACCAGCTCATGCCCGGGCCAGGTTCCAGGGGCTAGGCCACTGGTCTCAGTTCAGATTTTTTCTAGCTGCATGGTCAGGGAGTAGAAGATGCTCGGGTAGGATGAAATGATTCTTCGTACAATGGGCTGAGTCTTCTCTGCTTTCTTAATTTGTTTTTAAAGTATTGCACTGAACAAATGTACTTGTTTCTTTTGGCTCCCCACCCCCACCTCTGGGGGCACATGATCAAAGCTGGTAGCCCTGACTAGCCTAAAACTTGATTTCTTTCGAGGCGTGTGCCTCCTAAGCGATGTGGTGACGGGCATGTGTCCCCCAGGACAGGCTGAATTTTCTCATATAGGAAAGATTTCACTAGGGAGCTTTGTCTTGAAAAAATCTCATAAAAGTATACTGTGTAGAGGACTGTGGGAGATCACCTAGTGCCACTTCTATCTGATGCATGCGTGAGTGTGTGTGCATGCGTGTGTGTGCATGTGTGTGTGCATGCGTGTGTGTGCATGTGTGTGTGCACACGTGTGTGCATGCGTGTGTGTGCATGCGCATGTGTGTGCATGTGTGTGTGCATGTGTGTGCACGCGTGTGTGTGCATGTGTGTGTGTGTGCGTGTGTGTGTGTGTGTGTGTAGACACGAGAGTCATCAGCAGTGTTGGTAATGGAACGGGTGCCGACTGTAGCCGTACAAGGCGCAGCCCGGAGTGCCCACTCACGGATCTTATCCCCGTGCACATTTTAATCCATGCAAAGCGAGATTAATCAATGAGCTTACTTATAAGGCCAGATGCAAACACAGCCAGCATGGGAGCCGCTCCTCTGCAGTCCAGGGAGACAAGGATAACAAGGCAATTTGATGCTGGATTTCAAGTCCTTAATGGGGTGTAGTGGTCCCTGACCGTGAAGCACCTGCGGACAAACAGAGGCAGGGCTTGTTGTTCCGCTGTGTGGTAAGTCTGACAGTGGCTGTTGAGGCTGCTACCAGAGGCTCTACAGCAGCAAGAATCCAGAAAATTCTTAGGAAAAGAGTTTTGTGTGCATGGTTGGAAACACGTTATAGTGAATTTCTGTTCTAGAATTCTTTGTGGACAACAAAAACTGGTTGTGAGCTTGAGGAACTGAGTTTGGAACCCAGAACCCACATGGACATTCTGGGTGTGGTGCTGTGAGCATGGAATCCAGTGGCAAGGGAGGTCCTTGGGGTTCATCAGTCAGCCATTCTAGCCCAGTTGGTGGACTAAAGACGTACTCTGGGGGATGACGCATGACAAGAGTCCTCTAGCCTATACTCTCTCTCTTACATACATGAACACCCACACTCATGTACACATACACGTACATACATGTGCACAAAACTTTTTAAAAATCGACTTTTCAGATGGACTTGAGGACTCAGAGTCAGAAGAGAGGTCTGTATCCAGCCAGCTGTCAGGTAAAGATGGCCAGAAAGAAAAATGAGAGATGCCATGTGGTTCCTGGCCATGGCTCTGTGGTGGTAACTGGTAGACATCCCGGACCTTTATTGTCACCTCAGGCTACATGTAAGTCCCTGTCTGAAAATAATGAGAGAGAGAGGGAGAGAGACAGCTTTAACAGGAAAGCATCGACGCCGCTCTTGGGTCCATAGGAAGCAGCAAGGTGCCCCAGGTAGGACAGACACCCCCAAGATGAGAGCATCTGCATATGACAGAGCGGTACACTGTGGCGATGGCAGTGGTCGGGGTGATGGTCCCTGGCCTCCTTACAGGACAGCAGCGGAAGGAGTGGCGGCCGTGATGCCACCTCTGCCAGGACTGCTCGGCTGTGCGTATTTCTTGTCACTGCTTCCCCCACACCCCTTCTTCCTCTGTTTAGGCCTAGGGCTCCTCTCTGTACCCGAAGAGGAATGGCAGTCATCGGCCTGGTGTAGCTTGGGTCTGCTGCAGCCAGAGCTTTGCTCCAGAACTCTGGTTACCAGGACGTTCCACCGAGCTGCACTCTCAGATAGGAAGGGCCCAGGGCCAGCTCCACGTTTGGGGCTAGGATAAAGAATAGGCCAGACAGCGACCCATCTGTCTGTGCAGCCCAGAGGCCCTGTGGAGAGTGGAAGGCAATATATTCCATTCGGACTGACTGAGGGCCCAGTGTGACCCACAGACACCACCCAGAGAAGCCGCGCGCGCGGCTGGGGGTGTTTGTGAAGATGGAGTGTGGCCAGCAAGTCCTCAATAGCTGGGCGGGGCCTGAACAGAAATCCGGACATAAACTTTAAGGGTTTGTTTGTGGGTTTCCGTCATGGTCTTGGTTCAGTCATCTAAACAGGGAAGTTCCATGTGGACTATGTTGTTTCTCTTGCGTGTATGGTAAGCTTTCCTGCCGAGCCGGCTTGTGGGGAAGCCCCTGGACTTCTGACCACCCTTCAATGCAGACTTGGGATAGACCACAAATGCAAAAGTCTCCTCTTCTTCCTCATGGTGTTTCCCAGCAGATATTTTAAGTATCAATATTGTGTCTGTGTGTTGTATGCATCTGTGATTACATGTGTGTGCTCGGGGGAGGGGTTCACATACCCTATGTTGAAGAGGACAGAGATGGATAGCCTGTGTCCTCCTCCATCACTATCCGTCCACCTTACTCTCAGGTAGCCAGGGCATCTAGCAAGCCTGCAGTCGGCTCCAGCCAGCCACCTGTGGCTACAGGCTTCTGTGACCATGCTGGCCTTTCTGTGGTGCTAGGGATTCGATCTCAGGCCCTCATGATTGCACAGCAAGGGTTCTCATCACTAAGCCAATCTCCCCAGCACCGGATCCCAGTATTTCTCTCGTGGGTTGTGGAAACAGACTTTGGGGCCGTAAGACAGATGTTTTCCTACTTGGAAACACGATTTCAAAAATGTATCAAGAAGGCTGAAGAAAGTAGTCACTAGCCCTAATGGCTATTTCCCCTCTCAAAAGTCCTGACTCCATTTCTCAAACTAGTCTTCAAGACTCCTAATTCTGAAATCACCTAGGAGCAGGAATCGAGTCTCCACACCAAGTATTGGGTATTATAGCTCTGAGTTCAAACACTTCACTTTAGAAGGAAATGCTTTTTAGGAGAATATTGCAGGTGTTGACGGGAATCCTGCTTTGTTCTCTTGGAAAAGGGCTTTTGTGAGCAAAAACCGGAACTGTCATTTCTCATGTGAGGCAATGCCTCCCTCTAGTGGACACCGTCTATAATTGCAAGCTCCATCATCTAAGGTCCTCATTGTAGCAGAACTATCGGGTATAGCCACGCCCACTTGCCTTGGAGGTGATGAGAAAATTAAGTGAGAAGCTTTGTGTGATGAACCTCACGAAATATTGAGCACAGTGCTGGCAATCTGTGACTGGCCGTCTGATCGGGGGCACCTGGATTTGGTGCAGGCCTGGGCGAAAGTAGGAAAATGAAAGAAGGCCCTTTGGGCCTCTGGGATTTCAATGGCAAGACTCCCGCTGTCATCTCGGATATGATTTGGGAAGGGACTGGAGAGTATGTGTCCTTACCTGGAACGGAGCTATGAGCACTGCCCACTCACCCGAGGGGAGAGGCGGTCAGGACCATTCCTGAAGTGCCCTGGAGTCTCAGCCCGATGCTACCTCCCAGCACAGCTGGAGTGTGGCACCTGTTGTCATGGTGGCATGGGGCTGTCATCTACGGAACGTTCAGTTGATCTAGTCTGCGTGCAGGGCTGGTGTTGCAGGGACCTCGTCTTTCGCCTTTCCTTCCGCTCTTTTGAAATGGTAGTCAGAGCTGAGTGAGCCCTACCCACGTCAAGCAACTCACCAGACACATGAGGATTATCTTTGTTTAAAGGCGAGCATTAAAGTCTGGGTCTCAATGCTGAATTTGTGTAAAGGAGGAGGTTAGCCCTGTCATGGAGACAACCGATAAGGATGAGGAGGGGATTGAAGTTACTGAGTGGAGGTGAGGGGTGGGTGGAGTTAAATGTGAGCTGAAAGGTGTGTAGATCAATTTCAATTATGCTTACAATTTCTACACATTTGGGGAGAGATTGTGACTTCTTCCCAGCTAGATGCTGCCACCCCTTGGCAATGTAAGAAGCTTCAAAGTCTCTGAGTCACCATTAAGAATGCTGTGGATGTCGTGGCTTTGATACTGAGAAAGCCCACCCAAGTTAGTGCCTTGATGTTACAGTTTACTCTTCATGTAAAACGGGAAGGCATGATTTGAGGTCCGGGGGCTGGGACTGTGGTATGTCCTCAATTTCCAGAATCCCAAAGGGAGTGTGAGTTAGCCCTTCTCTCAGCATCGCTTAACCTGGGGGTCGAACAACCCTTCCACAGGGGTCACCCATCAGATACCCTGCAAAACATATATTCACATTACAATTCCTAACAGTAGCCAAATTGCAGTTACGGAGTAGCAATGAAATAATTTTATGGTTGGGGGTCACCATAACGCAAGGCCTTAAAGGGTTGCAGCCTTAGATGAAGCTGCCGGGTAGTGGAGCCTGCTTTATAGAGTCCATGCAGATGACTTGTGGTTAGCATATCGGTACCTTTTGTGTTGTGTGAGTTCTTCTTCTTCTTCTTCTTCTTCTTCTTCTTCTTCTTCTTCTTCTTCTTCCTCCTCCTCCTCCTCCTCCTCTCCCTCCTCTTCCTCCTTCTTCTTCTCCTCCTCCTTCTCTTTTTTATTCTTTCTCCTCATCCTCATTGGGTAAAGAATGTTGGCACAGGGAAGTGTTTCTGTGGCCACTTGGCCACAAGGTTATAAATGATAAAGATTGAGACTCCATGCAAGAAAATGACCTCCCCCAGCATCCACTTGGCTAACAAATAACTGCAGTGAGATTTTTGGCACAGCTGAACTTTCTGACTTGGCAGCTGCTTAATTGCTGATGTCTTCCCAGTCCCCAAGAGCTGAGCCACATTTCTGCCCTGCTCACTGGCTGAGATTTTCTATGCAACCAATCCCTGGTCATCTCTCCCTGACTCTCCTTAGCCACCCAAGAATGGAATTTCTGTTTTTATGGTGATGTATTTATTACCCTCATGAATACCAGGCTCACAAATGACTTCTCTCTCAAATGAGCCTCATGTTACTCTTATGAAATCCATATCCTAGTCTGGCATCCTGGGAGTTTGGCCACCACCCTTACATAGGTTTTAATAAGGAACTGTGCTCACTGTCATACAGTTCAGCACACAATTGTTTTGGGCATGGCTTCTGCAACCTGACCCTCACCAGAAGCAACAAGCCAGGTGTGAAAGCTGGTTTCTGTTTCTCTAAACACTGAGTTGTAGTTCTGGGGTGTCAGATGAGTGGGCTAACACAGGGGCTTAAAATGTGAGTTTTCTGGAATGCCCTGTACATAAAGCCTGGCTTTGCTGGTTGCTGGCTATAACTATACGAGCTACTACTCAACACGTGTCAGCCTTCCTGCTTGTAAGTCAGACAAGAGCAGTGCCTAGCCCTGTGGATGCCATTTGACAATATCTGTGAAGTATCACAGAATATATGCAGCGTGTGGGGCTGGGATCACTAACAAGATCCCCATGTAAGAATAAGTATTCAGTTTCATGTTTTCTTGGCTATAACTCAAGACGCATGAGCCATGCACTCTGACTGCCAAAACTTCCCAGTACCATCCTGGCCTCATCAGTGGAAATGGAGCACCCATATGGAGGAAAGATGAGGCCTGCAGCTTGGACCACACCTGAGGGCCTGCACACTGTTCTGGATACTATAGTGGCACAATTTTGCTTTGATATAAGAAAGTGTGTGTGTGTGTGTGTGTGTGTGTGTGTGTGTGTGTGTGTGTACGGGGGCAGTGAACCTCAGGAAGACTTGAGAATTTCTCCTTCCCTGTGATATGAAGGAAAGACCTGTTTTTTTAAAGGAGGCATTACAGCAGAATAATGGGTGGTATTTTATTTATTTCATGCTATGTGTGTATATAGCATATAGATAGAGATAGATGATAGATTATAATAGATAGATAGATAGATAGATAGATAGATAGACAGACAGGTAGGTAGATAGGTTAGGTAGATAGATGTGTATACATGCATATAGACGGACAGAGGTATCTACAGACAGATACAGACACACATGCTGACAGAAGATAGGTAGGTAGATAGATATAGATAGATTTCCTACTATGTCAAGGCTCTATCTGAGAAATTTAAGGGCATATAAATTAGTAGAGATAGGTATAAAAATTAAAAAAAAAGAACCCAGGTAGTGGTATATGGCAAGGGACTATTGTAGACATGACAGTTAGGCTGGGCTTCACAGAAAAGCAAACTGAACAGAGACCTGGAGTAAAGCATTTCAAACAGAAAGACCAGCAAGGGCAAAGGAGAGTTGGGACTGGAGGCATGAACTTGAACAAACAGAAGGAATAACATTGAAGACATTAAATTACCTAAAGCAGAATAGAGAAGCTTTAGAAGGCGAGCAAGCTACGTAGATCTCCTGACTGGGACAAAATCACAGTCCCTTAAGTGGAGGTCACTGAAGGGACATAAGCTGAGGAGTGACTGGGTGTAATTTTTAATGCAAGGCTGTAGTAGCTAGATGGACAGCTAGCTGAGCGGTTGGGACTGGGCAAGAAGAGGTCTTGGGGACCTGTCAAGGAAGACACTGGGGATGTCCTAGCAAGGGATGGTCCATTCAGCTTGGTCTAGAACACTGTTGATGGATACAAAGGATTAAACTCAAGACCTGTCTCAAAGCTGAGCTATAGGATGTGTTGGCTTGAACATGGGGTGTGAGAAAGGGCCAAGTCAGCTCAGCAGCAGCCTTCATACAGAGCGGATGGAAGCTCATTCAGTTGCTACCTTCTGAGCTAGGGAGCACCTTGCAGGAGCTGATTTCCAAAGGAGAAATGAGTCTTTGAATTCTGGATTTGTTGAGGTTGAGATCCCCCTGAGAAGCTGAGCATCACCGCTCTGTATGGGCTCTAGGAGATGGGTGCACAGTGAATTATAAACTGGGGTGGCCGCAGCTCTTGTCCTTTGAGATCTCAGAGTCCTAGTAGCTACCAGCCGTGAGGAGACGAGAAGCTCCCCCCTTAACCAGGACAGAACTCAGACTCGCCATTCCTAAGGGAGTGGCAATTGTGGCAAGGGTCACTCATGTGTTTGGCAGCAGTTAAAAGTCTGGAATCCTGAGAATCAGTCTTCCAAGAGCTACAGGGTCTCAATGTTCCTGGCCTGCAGTTCCAGGCATGGCCAGCAGAGGGTCGCATGCACCGGCTTTCTAGGTCTCACTGCCTGAAGCCATGTTGAATGAGCCAATGTCTGCTCCTTGGACCCTGAGATCTAAACGTCTCCTTGGCAGGAAATCCTCTCGGAGCAGGACGGGGTTGTGCAAACACCCTTACAATGTCCGTTTGTGTGTGAGCACATGGCTTCTCCTGTGTCTCCCACAATGCTCTGTTTTGGGGGAGGATAATGGGCCTCTGTGGACCCCTCCGCCTTGTCATGCAAAGGGAGTGACCTGTGTTTGTCATAAATGGGCTCTTGAATGATTAATAGCCCTGTGAATGAGCCCAGTGCAGCCGTTCAGCGCCCGCCGTCCTCTGGCGGTGGTCTGCATCGTCTTTCTTCCCTTGGCTGAAGCAGCTGCTGCGGATTTTCTTAAATAAAAAAGAAAATGAGTTGCTTTCTCCGCGGCTGCAGTTCCACAGATGCAAGGCAGGGGGCGCACATAACTAGTGTTTGCTCTGGGGATGAGCAGGGGTCCAAAGGTAATCCTTTACCAACATTCTGTGTGTCAGTACCGAAAGGGGGGTATAATGGTTTGCTTTTTATGGACAAGGAAAACCCAAAACTCTAGAGTAGGATGACACGGTCTCCGAAGCTCACAGTGTTTCCAAGAAGTGATTTTCCTTTTTTTAAAGGCAGCTGAGATCACAGGTTCTCTTTCACGCAACCTGTCCATCCCTCTATAAGTTCCGTTTCCCCGTTTTAACATAAATGAGGGATTCCATTCCTGGGCTTCAGTGTAGTTACTGCACATCTTGGAAATGTGTCTTTTTATACATGTATACATATTTAGTAGAAGGCTGGTTTTCATCAGATTTTCAAAATAGCCTCCTGAGCTCCCAAAAGGTTCAAGCACTCCCCCAAATGTTGAGATCTGGGGGAATGCTGATTTTTTTCACCCATTCATAACAATGACTGTTGGATCTGTTTGTAGTCAATGCTATTGCCTTTATTATCCAGTGACTACTTAGCCAGTACTTGCGGTCCCTCTCAGAAAACACCAGGAAAGAGAAATTGTCTGTCTGGACCTGAGCGTGATGCAAGGGCGGAGGTGTAGACAGGGTGCTATTGGAATGAGAAGTGCACCTACAAATGAATAAGAAACGGCCCCTTAAAAATGCATGACAACCAAGATAGCTAGTTCTGCCCCGGGGATCTTTGAAGGTGCTTTGAGATCTGGTCCTCAGGTCAGACCTTCCCAGGCATGAGGGTGTCCTTGGCAAAGGAAGCACAGAGGGAAAAGAAGCAAAAACAGGGCAGAATTCTGTGCCAAGTCCATATTCCCATGAGGTTCTCTGGGTCTGGAATTTGGAAGAAAACTCTGAGCTAATTTTATGGGCTTTCGGGACACCAGAAAAGTCTTGGGGCATTTGTGCTGAAGTAGCCATCTATGGGTTCTGCTGATTTCTGATCCCTCTGGCCTCATGGGGGTCTCACTCAGGAAGTAGGCTCAGGTGCCAGACTCACATCTGCCAACTCTGCTCCCACTCCCTCTTCCTCCCCCAGGGTTGGGTTGCTGTCCCCACAGCATGCTTGGGGCTCAGCCAGGGTTTTTACTCTAAGGAGTTAGTTTTGTTTGTGGGAAGGAGCGGTTTCAAAATCAATGAGATTACTCCTTTCAAGAATAAAGACATTAATCTTTCTTGGCTCTGAAATCTCAAGTGAAATTTCAATACTTTGGGCATTCTTTTTTTTTTCTTTTTTAAATTATTTTTTAAAATAATAAAAAAATAAAATCTGTCTTTTTTATTTTACATACCAATCCCAGTTCCCACTCCCTCCTCTCCTTCCATTCTCTGCACCCCTCCACCCCACATCCATTCCTCAGAAAGGGTAAAGTACATTGTTTTGGGGGAAGGTCCAAGGCCCTCCCTACTGTATGTAGGCTGAACAAGATATCCATGCAACGAGACTAGGTTCCAAAAAGCCAGTACATGCAGTAGAGATAAATCCTGCTGCTACTGCCAGTGGCCCCAGCCATGCAACTGTCAACCACACTCAGTGGGATTAGTTTGAACCTATGCTGTTTTCTGCCCTGCCTTCCTGGAGTTGGTGAGCTCCCATTAGCTCAGGTAGACTGTTTCAGTGGGTGTACCTATCATGGTCTTGACCTCTTTGCACATATTCTCACTTCTCCCATTCAGCATCTGGACTTTGGGAGCTCAGTCCAGTGCTCTGGTGCAGGTCTCTGCCTCTGTTTCCAACAGTTGCTGGATGAAGGTTCTATGGTGATATTCGTCAGTCTGATTATAGGGCAAGGCCAGTTCGGGCCCCCTCTCCTCTATTGCTTAGGGTCTTAGCTGGAGTCATCCTTGTGGTTTCCTGGGAATTTCTCTACTGCCAGGTTTCTTGCTAACCCCATACTGGCTCCCTCAATAAAAATATCTCTTTCCTTGCTCTCATCTCTCCCTTCTTCATCTCAACTATCTCATTTCCTCAAGTTCTCCTCATCCTGTTTCCTTCTCCCCTCGTCTTTTCCTTCCACCCCCCAACTCCTCCCACCCCCATGCTCCCATTTTGTCAAGTGATCTTGTCTATTTCCCCTTTCCAGGTGGATCTATGTATGTTTTTCTTAGGGTTCACCTTGTTACTTAGCTTCTCTAGGATCATGAACTATAGGCTCAATATCTTTTATTTATAGCTACAATCCTCTTATGAATGAGTACATACCATATTCATCTTTTTTGGTCTGGGTTACCTCACTCAGGATAGGGTTTTCTCGTCCCATCCATTTGCATGCAAAATTCAAGATGTCATTTTTTTTTTTCTGCTGAGTAGTACTCTCATGTGTAAATGTGCTACATTTTCTTTTTTCATTTTTCGGTTGAGGGGCATCTAGGTTGTTTCCAGGTTCTGGCTGTTACAAATAATGTTGCTATAAACATAGCTGAACAAATGTCTTTGTAGTATGATTGAGCATCTTTTACGTATATGCCCAAGAGTGGCATTACTGGATCCTGAGGTAAGTTGATTGACTGAGAAACCGCCATACTGATTTCCAAAGTAGTTGTACAAGTTTGCATTCACACCAGCAATGGATGAGTGTTCCCCTTACTCCACATCCTTTCCAGCATAAGCTATCATTGGTGTTTTTAATATTAGCCATTCTGACAGGTGTAAGATAGTATCTCAAAGTTGTTTTGATTTGCATTTCCCTGATGGCTAAAGATGTTGAGCATTTCCTTAAGTTTCTTTAAGCCATTTGAGATTCTTCTGTTGAGAATTCTCTCTTTAGTTCTGTGCCCCATTTTTAATTGGGTTATTTAGAATTTTGATGTCTATTTTCTTGAGTTCTTTATATATTTTGTAGATCACTCTTTTGTCTGATGTGGGGTTAGTGAAAATCTTTTCCGATTCAGTAGGCTGCCTTTTTGTCTTATTGACTGTGTTTTTTGCTTTATGGAAGCTTCTCAGTTTCAGGAGGTCCCATTTATTTATTGTTGCTCTCAGTGTCTGTGCTACTGGGGTTATATTTAGGAAATGGTCTCCTATGTCCATCATTAAAAGCTACTTCCCACTTTCTCTTCTGTCTGGTTCAGTGTGGTCGGATTTATATTGAGGTCTTTAATCCATTTGGACTTGAGTTTTGTGCATGGCAATAGATATGGATATATTTTCACTTTTCTACATGTTGATATCCAGTTATTCCAGCACCATTTATTGAAGATGCTTTCTTTTTCCATTATATAATTTTAGATTCTTTGTCAAAAATCAGGTGTTCATAGATGTGTGGATTAATATCTGGGTCTTCGATTTGATTCCACTGGTCAACCTCTCTGTTTTTATGCCAATTCCAATCTGTCTTCATTACTGTAGCTCTGTAATAGATTTTGATGTCAGGGATGGTGATGCCTCCAGAAGTTCTTTTATTGTACAGGATTGTTTTCACTATTCTGGGTTTTTTTTTTCCATATGAAGTTTTATGCATCTATGTTCTTGAGTGAGATTGGTTTGTAATTCTTTTTCTTGGTTGAGTCTTTGTGTGGTTTTGGTTTTAGGGTTACTGTAGCCTTATAAAGAGTTTGGCAGTGCCTCTTCTGTTTCTATTATGTGGAACACTTTGAGCAGAATAGCTCTTCTTTGGTGTTCTGGTAGAATTCTGCACTGAAACCATCTGGTCCTAGGCATTTTTTTGGTTGGGAGGCTTTTGATGACAACTTCTATTTCTTTGCAGGTGATAAGTCTGTTTAAATTATCCACCTGGTGTTTATTAATTTTGGTATGTGATCCCTATCCAGAAAATTGTCCATTTCTTTTACATTACATTTTCCAATTTTGTGAAGTACAGGTTTTTGTAGTATGACCTAATGATTCTCTGGATTTCCTTAGTGTCTGTTGTTATGTCCCCCATTTCATTTCTGGTTTTGTTCATTTGGATGTTCTCTCTCTGCCTTTTGATTAGCATGGATAAGGGTTTGTCTGTCTTGTTGAAAACCAGCTCTTTGTTTCATTGGTTGGTGCGGGAGAATTGTCTGTATTTCTGTCAATCATGTTTTAAATAAATGCTGATTGGCCAGGTAGGAAGTATAGTTGGGAAAACCAGACAGGAAGTAGAAATGATGTAATGAGAATAGGAG
Organism: Microtus oregoni; assembly: GCF_018167655.1. Classification (NCBI taxonomy): domain Eukaryota; kingdom Metazoa; phylum Chordata; class Mammalia; order Rodentia; family Cricetidae; genus Microtus; species Microtus oregoni. The sequence continues at coordinate 824,256 of NW_024543093.1, forward strand.
AATTCTGGGAAGTAGGATGTTTATTCCTCCCACTCTTGCCCAGATCACCGAAGCAGCAGAATGTGATCTGCCCCACTGAAAAAAAAGGTACTAAGCCACAGGGCTAACATAGATCAGAAAAATGGGTTAACCAAGATGTGAGAGATAGCCAGTGAGAGGCTAGAGCTAATTGGCCAATCAGCTTTAATTTATGGAGACTTATGTGTGATTTTTTTTGGGGGGGCTAAACGTTGTGGGGTACCAGGCGAAACAAAAACCCAACAAACAAGCCAGCCCTCCATGTTACAGTTGTTTCTTTATATTGTGTGTGTGTGTGTGTATGTGTGTGTGTGTGTGTGTTTCCATTTTGTTGATTTCAGTCCTCACTTTGATCATTTCCTGTCTTCTACTCCTGGGTGGGTCTGCTTCTTTTTGTTCTAGAGCTTTCAGGTGTGCTGTTAAGTCACTAGTGTGAACTTTCTTCACTTCCTTTATGTAGGCACTTCGTGCTATGAACTTGCCTCTTAGCACTGCTTTCATAGTATCCCATAGGTTTGGGTATGTTGTGCCTTCATTTTCATTGAATTTTAGGAAGTTTTTAATTTCTTTCTTTATTTCTTCCTTGACCCAGGGGTGTTTCAATAGAGCACTGTTTAATTCCATGTGTTTGTAGGCTTTTTGAAATTAATGTTGCTGTTGAATTCTAATTGTAAACCATGGTGATCCGATAAGATACAAGGGGGTTACTTCAGTTATTTTGTATCTGTTGAGATTTGCCTTGTCACCGAGTATGTGATCAGTTTTAGAGACGGTTCCATGAGGTGCTAAGAATAAGGTATATTCTTTTGTGTTTGGGTGGAATGTTCTGTAGATGTCTGTTAAGTTCATTTGATTCATAACATCTGTTAGTTACCTAATTTCTCTGTTAATTTTCTGTCGGACAGACCTGTCCACTGGTGATAGAGGAGCATAGGGTTTTGCCCCAGTATGGAGGGTCTAGAGAGTGGGGTGTCCCACCAGTGGCTGGTCACTTTCCTCTTGGTCCTCTCCTGTAGTAGCAGGCTGTGTTTCCTACTTTGGACATTCTTAAAACTAAATAAAGCTCTAGTGCTTCTGTGATTTTAGTATATGCAATGACTTTTGATTAAGTTTTTGATGCTTATGTGATGTTTGGGATCTTGGGGACTCTTTCCTGTAGCGCTTTCCTTCCTGGTCCTTGACTTACTATTTCATGTTTACTTCCTGACGGAAAACTAGAAACTTCAAGAAGAGGTGTGTGTGTGTGTGTGTGTGTGTGTGTGTGTCTGTGTGTGTGTTCTCTGTGTGTGTGTGTGTGTCTGTGCAGGGAGTGGTGAAGATAAATAGATCAATTAGTAAAGTGCTTGCTTTGCAAGCATGAGAACCTGAGTTTGCTTCTTACACCCCATTTGGAAAAGCTAGACATGGTAAATGCTTGTAATCCCCATGTGAGGGAGGCAGCCACAGTTGGATTCTGGGATGAGTTGGCCAGCCAACCTAACCTGCAGGTCATTCAGAAACCCTGTCTCATAAAACAAGGTGGGTAGAGCCCGAGGAATGGCATATAGAGCTCATCTGTACACACGTGCATAGGTTTATGCACTAATACATATACACACACATGCTGTTCACATACATAGACACAGTGTACATACACACTTGTACACTCGTACACAGATATATCCCATACATGAACACACACATGCTGCTCATTCATACATAGACACACCACACACACACACACACACACACACACACACACACACACACACGATACAGCTAACCTTGGATTGAAACCAGAAATGATAGGGATTTAACTCATTAACTTTCATTTTGCTCATACCATGACATCTCCCGTGATGTGCTCAGAAACCGGTGACTGCTCTGAGGAGCCTTCGCTATCTCATGGGTGAAGCTAGGGAAATGGCGCTGCTACTGGGGCTGATAAAACAAACAAACAAGCAAACAAACAAAAAACCACTGTACAGAGGGAGAGGAAGAGAGAGCAGGGAGCAGTATGGAGGGTAGCCGAGGGAAAATGCAGAGAGAATGGTCCAAGGGATGCGGTGGATTAGAGATAGTTTATGGCTGATGTAATCAGGTAGATGCCGGAGCTTTAAATACACCAAACACGGGGGTAGGAAACACAGGAAGTGAGTGTATTATTGCCACACCAAGTTGCTATGCCTGCGGGAAGTCCACCCAGATGTTTGGGCCTATGACTGAGGACCAGAATTGAGATGACATTGGTGTATGGATGGAAACTGGAATCAGAGATATCTTGGCAGAAAGGGTGGGGGAATGTGAAGAAAGATTGCTTGGCGGTGTGGATCCTGCCAGAGAACCCTTCCTAGAGATGAATAAGGATAGACAGGACAGATACTGCTGAATCTTTTGAGGAATAGTGTAAGCGAAACCCTCCCCATGCCAGAGCAGAGCTGTTACAGAAGGATGGCCAGCAGGACATGTGGTACTCAGCCCCTCGTACAGCCCCTCTCTCCCAGTAGGGACCCTCTGTTCTTTGAGGGAAAGAACTTTGGACAACAGTGTGCTAACCTAGAGGACTAGGGGGGGTCTGTGCTGTCTCGTTAACTGACTATTGGAGCAGCCTAGGTGGCAGGTAACTTCTAGGTGGTCATTTCATTTTCTAGACTGAAGCTGAAGCCAACCAAGGACAGTGGAAACAGCATCCCCAGCACAGCAGTGATAGTCAAAGGCTTTGTGAGACTCGGGCCTCTGGGGCTCCTTGCACCACCCACGGTGTCTCTTTCCACATGAGATTCAGCATGTCCAACCTGGGTGGGCCGACTCTCTCAGCTTTCTTCGGAAAGGAACGAACCCTTCAAAACGTTTCCCCCTATCCCTGTTCTGGAATCTATGAGAAGACTGAGCAAATGCACTAATACTTTCACAGCGCTGGGTCAGTCCAAAGCCAGGCCCCTCTTTGATTGCTTCCGTCCTCACGAGAATTTGAAATGCAGGGAGAGGCACGTTGATTCTCATTCCCTAAACAGTGTCTAATTTTGCCCTCATTTCTTGGCCATTTTTTCCCTGCTGTAATATTGGTGTTTATGGGAGAATTAGCCGTGATGAGGTAAAAGTCTATTTTAGAAAGCTGAACTCAGATACTGAAGGAGATATTTTAGCCTGCACTTAATTGCTCAGCTCCATTATGGGCTCTTGGTGTGGAGAGTGTGTGTGTGTGTGTGTGTGTGTGTGTGTGTGTGTGTGTTGTGTTGTGAATTCCTGTGGGTTGGCTTTGAACTGGACTTCAGGAGCTCAGATTCCCCAGAGGATGTCAAAACCTTCAGAGGGACAACTCGGTATTAACGATCATGAGAATATTCAACACATTTTCCCATTTGAGTGACATTACTTGTAGTGTTAAAACGTTTTCAAAACACATTTAAGCCATTAACTCATTTTTATGGTCAGATGAAAGTGCCTAATAGAGTCAGTTCTGCTTTGTTCCTCCTTCGTCTTGGAATGAAATTGTCTGTTGGATTCTTGGCAACTCATTCCGCGGCGGAACTAAAAACGTTATGACTTCATCCCCAAGATGGCAAATTGGTGAAGACTCACCACCCAGCCCAACTAATTTACACTACTAAACGGCCTGGCAGATTCAGTTTCCTAGAGTTAATAAGCTAAAATACTTCATTCTGTTGATGCAATCCCCCCCAGAAGTATTTGTGGTGTGTGTGTGTGTGTGTGTGTGTGTGTGTGTGTGTGTGAGAGAGAGAGAGAGAGAGAGAGAGAGAGAGAGAGAGAGAGAGAGAGACAACCTCTGGTGCCACCGTGCTTTTATGAGACAGTCTCTTTCATTGGCCTGTAGCTCACCAAGTATGCTAGGCTGATTGGCCAGCATTGGCACTACAAATGCATGCCACCCTGCCCAGATTTTTCTATGTGCATTCTGGGGCATCATTCTCGAGTCTCCATGCTTGCAAGGTGTCTTAGCCAGTATTCTATTGCTATGAAGAGATAACATGACCATGGCAACTCTTACGCATTTGATTGGGGCTTGCCTATAGTTTCAGAGATTTAGTCCATTATCATCATGGCAGGAAGCATGGTGGCAGGCAGACAGACATGATGCTGGAGAAAAAGAGCTAAGAGTTCTACATCTGGATCCACAGACGGCAGGAAAAGAGAACCTCCAGGCCTGGCTTGTGCTTTTGTAACGTCAAAGCTTACCCTTAGTGGCACACTTCCTCCATCAAGGCCACACCTCTCTCCCTCTCAAGTAGTGCCACTCACTGATGACTAAGCATTCAAATCCATGGGCTTTGGGGGTCATTTATTACTCACACCAACACACAAGGCAAGCACTTTATCTGGTGAGCTATTGCCTCAACCTAAGAAGCATGATTTTGTGGGCTCTTTTTTTTTTTTTTTTAACCACCCAGTTTGTAGCCTATATGGTATAAAATTGAAAAAATGAAATTTATGCCCTGGTAATGGTGGAGCCCATATATGGCGGTTCTGTTGAACTTGTCCATGTTGGATTTCATGGTCCAAGTAGATGAGGACGACTGACCAGGTCTCTTCCTCAGAGGGCACCAGATCTCATTACACATGGTTGTGAGCCACCATGTGGTTGCTGGGAATTGAACTCAGGGCTTTTGGGAGAGCAGACAGTGTGCTCTTAACTGCTGAGCCATCTGTCATTTGCTTCACTTGCACCTTGAAATAGCCAGAACTAGAGTTTACCGCAAGAGTTCTGGTCTACAGAAAATATTTCTGTGGTGAAAGGAACTTTCTTTTATCTAACAGCTAAAGGTCCCACAATGGAATTGACTTAAACAAGCAGACAACGGGCAGATTCTCAGGAGATGACACACACATTAATGGAAAGGTGAACCGGTTAGGCCAAGTACTATCTGCCAAGGAGGGTCACGTGGTTGAAGCTTAAGTCCCTTCTTTGTAGGGAGAGAATAAAGTGAAAGCTATCATACACTTTAGTAGGAAAAAAAAAAGTGATTTTTCGGGGGAAGAGAAATAGTCCAAAGAATTTACAATAGGTGGAGAGGATACCTAACTTAGGAGGGTGCTGTCAGGTCTAGCCTTCCTTCCTGCAAGTTCATCTTGTGGAGAACATGGCCTGTGGCAGAGAAGAGAACCTCAGCAAAATCCCTTTCTGTGCTGCAGGAGAGAGAGAGAGAGAGAGAGAGAGAGAGAGAGAGAGAGAGAGAGAAGCAGGTGGCAGAGCCATAGAGATCTTGCTTCTCTTCTGGGTCAGAGATACAGCGGGCCAGATGCTGGCATTCAGAGGCTGGCTCGTAAACCCCAGCAAAATCCGACTCCAGTAATATCATCAAGTCAGACTCAAGGCAGATCAAGGTGGTCAGGTAGCAGTGTACCCAAAGGCCTGAGGGATGGGAGGCCCACTTGGAGCTTTGCCTCAGTCCTAAGCAAAGTCACTGTCTGTGTGAATAGTTCCCAGTTGTCCATATTTTATAAGCCAGTAAAACTTCAAGATACACGCTGGGCTGGGAAAAGACAGCAGTCGCCTTCAGGTTGTAAAATAAATCAAAACAGAAATACAGACGTGTGTGGTTAGAGCTAGCCCTCTGAAGAGCTGCTGGTGTAGCGTTTGCTTTTCTCATTTGCGTTCAGGGAACTGATGCTTGGGAACCCCTGCACAAAGCGTTGACTGTCTGCCAGGCCCCGCTCTAAGTGCTAGGAATGCAGTGAGGTGTGATAACAGCAGCTCAGCCCCAGAACACCTCAGGTTCAGAGACCCATGAGAAAATGTGTAGTTGTGGTCCTGAGTCGAGCCACAGGATGCCTACAGGGAGCAAGGTGAAGCACCTTGCTCAACGTCATAGGGCTTTTTCTTGTGGTTGCAATGAGGTGAATAATCATGATGATATAATATAATTAGGATGATATAATAATGGGGTTCCTTTCCAAGAACCCAGACTCTCACACCCATTCCTTTTCTTTCATAACTCAGAGTGCAAATAAATAAAAGCTATGTACAAGCTGGGCAGTGATGGCACATGCCTTTAATTCCAGCACTCAGGAGATGGAGGTAGGCAAATCTCTGTGCTGCCCATATACACACAGATGTAGGACCAGCCACAGGAACATGGTCAATCTACCAGAAGCCACAGTTCTCAAGAAATGGCCTCTCCTTTTCCACAGCTGTCCACAGCTCCTACACTGAGGGGAGGGGGGAATGAGTGGGAATTGAGATCTCAATGGTTTCTACCTCATGTATTGGTTGTGAAAGTTAAACCCCACAAGGTGTGAGGTGCTGTCACCACCTGCAGGTGCTGGTGAGTGTGAGGGAGGAAGAGTCACGCATGTAAGGGCCCTGTGGCAATGAGAGAGCCATAACAATGTGGCTAGAGTCGGGGGAGCAGGCAGAAGAAAAGAGGGTACAGAGGAAGTGAGCAGAGACTGGGATTTCTCTGGTCGGGGCATGCATTTGGATACCCACTGCCCCACAGGCAGTGGGTATCCGTGTGAACTTCTGAAGGCTTATCAGAAATGTGGACATAAATGGGGGGGGGGGGACTAGCCTGAGCTTGGGAATATTGAGATGGATGCTATTTGTAGGATGTAGGTAAGCCCCTGAGGGGCCACAAAGATGACTCCCTGTGGGAAGGCAGAACAGTGTGCAAAGATTTTAATCCCCACTGAGGATGTCCTTGTTGGGGGAGAACCGATTCTGCTCCATCAGCATGCATGGGAGAGACACTTCTAACAGAGAGTGCAAACCCTTGAGTGATGGAAGCACACTGTACTTTACAAAGTAATGTCTTATGCCAGGCGGTGGTGACACACGCCTTTAATCCCAGCACTCGGGAGGGAGAGGAAGGCAGATTTGTGAGTTCAAGACCACTCCAGTCTACAAGAACTAGTTCCAGGACAGGTTTCAAAGCTACAGAGAAACCCTGCAAAAAACCAAAAACTACAACAACAACAAAAAATCAAAAAAGCAAAGTAATGTCTATAAAAGTGGCATCCTGTTACTTTTGTGTTGGTCAACAAAGTGTGAGATTGGGACACATGGCCTCTGGCTCCTCGCTTTAATCCACGGCATCCATCAGCAAAGCCCATTTCTTTTGTTTTGTAAATTAAGATATAAAAAAAAGGACCTCAATGCCCAGTACTTCCTGGAGGAATTTGTGGATGCATTGAGACTGCAGGTCAGGAGGTCCAGGCTCCATCTGGAATGCCTAAGAATGGGACATTCACTATTCCTCCCGTCATGGTATTCTAGTATGTAAAGTGAGTCTCAGAATGCGGGGATCCATGGCTTTACAAACTTATGCTGATGAGGTGACTGGATAAATTTCTTGATAAAGATGTGATGTCGTATGAATACACCCCATTGTACTCTTGATTTATTTATGGTTTATGAACTATGTCACAGAAGAAACAAAAGTTTCATCAACTGTAACTTCTTAATTGCCAAAATAAGGAGCTGCAGTTAATGTGAGTCTTTGATTCTTAAAATCTTTGTACCAAAAGACAAAATACCCTAGACTGGAGAAGTTAGTGGCTCGTTCAAAGTGCTAGCAAACTCCACCCTTTCTGATGGATCACTGACTTAGTTTCTAACTTAAACCTTCAAAAAAAATGTTGCAAAACAAACACTGTTAAGACCACCATTTTGTTTTCTCCCTCTGCCCTTGATTGTCCTGAATTCCTAGAGATTGAAAGAAATTGCTTTGTGGACAGCAATGAGGGTTTCCTTGCATTTGTTTCTTCTCTGCACTTGGGATAAAAATGCTAGGACCCAAAGCAACTTCTAGATCTAAGGTTCCAGAGGAGTAAGAGTCAGTTGTGATCGCATGGCATTCAGAAAGGAAACCAGGAGATTGGCTCAGCTGCAAACACGAAGGCAGAGGGAGCCAACCAGAACTAGGGTGAAACTATGAACTCTCAAAGCCCACCCCCAGTGACATACGTCCTCCAGCAAACCAGTGCTGTCTCCCTAAACAGGGTCATCAACAGGGCACCGAGCTTTCAACTATGTGAGCCAATGAGGCACTGACTACATCCCTTAAATTATGGGGCAAAGCTCTCTCTCTCTCTCTCTCTCTCTCTCTCTCTCTCTCTTTTCTTCTTCTTCTTCTTCTTCTTTTTTTTTTTTTTTTGTGGGATGGGAGGTTTCAAGACAAGGTTTGTCTTTGTAGCTCTGCCTCTTAGAACATGCTCTGTATACCAGGCTGGCCTCAAACTCACAGAGATTTGCCTACCTCCATCTCCTGAGTGCTGGAATTAAAGGCGTGTGCCATCACTGCCCAGTTTGTACATAGCTTTTATTTAAAAATAATAATAATAATAATAATAATAATAATAATAAGACTTGATTGTTTGCATTTGGCTTTATATTCTGGGAAGACAGCTAATGCTGACATTTAAACTTTTTCTTCCAAACCAAAGTAGAATTCTGAGGAGAGAGGGAGAAAAAAAGAGAGATAGTTAATTTATTTTCTACTTTTTTGAAACTGGAAATGTTAGCAGTGAATAATTTCATTTGGAATGTTATGGATTTTACACCAAGTAATAGTAGAGCCAGTTCTATAAATGTCAGTTGAACTGAGAGCCTGGAGAGTGATAATATATGTATAAAAATATCATCATTTGTATATCCAAATTTGCCACCCCTTAAAGATGGACACTTCCCATGTCAAGACCATGCAGGTTGTCTACACAGACACCAGCATGGCCAGAGAAACTCCCTTTGTCTTTACTATTTGGAGGGATCTTGGTCAGTCACCCCCTCTTTCATACCTTTTATTTCCTAACTCCTAATATCTCCCAGATGGAAAAACTCTCGCCTCCACCCATCTTCCTCAGACTCTGTGAGTGGCAGCTTCCTTCTTGAGTGAAGCAGACTTGCCCAGGAGATGTTGCCCTCGTGTGGTTTTTCTCTTCTCTGAATTGTTGAAGGACAGAAACTTCCTCTAATATGCCACAGAGCTGATTCAGAGAAAACCCTTTTTCGCATGTAATAGAAGCTGTAGAGTCTTTTCACAGAAAAGGGACTGTGTGCCTGCAGTAACACCACCAGATCCTTCACACACTTTCAGAAGACTGTAGGTTTTCTGATGTCCGCCGACAGGAGCCCCTGGAATGTCTATTGTGGTACTTTGTCTCCAGTGGAGAAAAGAGCTTGAAGTTTGCATTCTAAAGCTTTCAAAGCCGAGGGTGAGTTCATTGGCCAGTTACCCATTTTGAATGCCCTCTTTTGCTGTCAACCAATGTGAACATAAACATAACTTCTTGAAAGTTGTAAGATTTGAAAAAAATAAAGTGTGGGAAAGCTTATAAACACACAGTAAGTACTCCATATAAAATGTGGATGTTCTTCATATGTCCTTTTATTTTCATATATTAATAGATAATCAATGAGCATCTTTGAACGCTTACTATATGCCAGGATGTGTTTATGTCCTTTCGGCTAGAGTCAACTCCTAGGTGGATGCTAGACTACAAGTAGTCTGTATATCACCTGCCATGAGATCGTGGCTTCCCTCACTGCATTCCCCACCTGCACCTGTGCTATGTATGAAAATGCTCAACACAGGCGCAGTCAGTTCTTGAGGGGCAGCTGTGAACAGGGGCATGTTTTCTATAAGATCAAAGAGCAGGAATAAGTTGCGGCCACATTGTTCTCAGATGCCATTATTTTAGAGAAAAAGGTTCCTCGGGGGCTCTGAGTACCTTCTGCATGGCTGTATTCGCTGTGACGTAAACTTCTGCAGCTGGGGAGGAATGACAAGCAGCTGACAACTCTTGAAACAGAAGCAGGAGTCATAGAAGGGGGTGGCCATGAAGTCACTGGATAGAACGTGCAAGCCAGATTTTCCAGCTCTGCAGAGTACACCCCTGGACTGCCAGAGCAGGCAGCTCTGCCACCCATATGTCTGCTCTGCCATGGGAACTGTGACTCAGTACATCCTCAGATATCCTCTTTGAAGCAGCCACTCTGAGCCAGAGGGGAATTTTTCTTTTCTTCACTTGCTCTTAACCATGATGTCTATATTTACCCACTGTGATCTTCAATTTTTTTTTGAATACTGAATCCTGAAAAAGACTATTTTTACTTCCTGCTCTTTGAGTCTGCAAATGTTCAGACACAAAATGCCTTCTCTAGCTCCTGGCCCAGTGGCCTCCGCTTTGTGTCCAGGTTGTGACCAGCCCTTTTTATTCTCTTGGCTTCAACTTAATTATGTCAGTATCTGCATCCTTCAGCAGACTGAAATGTTATTCTTTTATTTAATGCCATAAAATATGTCTAATCTCAAGTATAAATCTATCTTAATTAAGTTTTCTCCTTAGTACCGCGGTGCATAGCAGTGTGCTCATGTAGGAGCTATGCAAACAGATTGGAGAGGGGCCTTTCTAAGTGGAGTCCAGGGTTCAGTTTAAAAAGTACCATGGTGGGCTAGGGATGTAGCTCAGAGAGAGCATATTCATGGCCCTGGGTTTATTTCTGAATATGTTCATAATAGACAGATAGATAGATAGATAGATAGATAGATAGATAGATGATATATAGAGATGTAGAGAAGATGATCGATATATAGAAGATAGATAGATGATAGAGATGACATATTTATAATTATATATAGATATAGATGATAGATAGATAGATAGATAGATAGATAGATAGATAGATGATAGCTCTATTTGACCATTTTTGTGATGTTCCCATTCACTTGGTAGATTTACCTAATGAGAATAAAATCTCCTGCATTATTGATCTTGGGAAAAAGTAGCAAGTATCACATCTTTTTCCTGTGAAAACACTGAGATGAAATATTTCTATTTTTCATGTAGGGATCTTGCATTGGGTTTGAAAGACATGCTTCCAAGGTTAACAGAATTAACCCGTAATAGTGCATCATGCCTGTAGGTCACTGTTCCAGATATACCTGGGTTGAAAGCCCACACATCTAGGATCCCAAATGTTCCAAGTAACTGAGCCTGGCTGATGTTAGAATCATGTTCCAAAATATTTACTGCAGTTGGCCAACCATCTCAAATAACTTTAGGAAGAGGAAAAGTTCTATGGGTCACATTTGGAGATATCTCTACATTTATTGGCTTGTGGCTTTTACAAACTTCAAAGGCTTGGTGTATTTCCCACATAGGGATGGATTCTGGCAGGAAAATCATTTATAAAACAGGAGTTTAGAAGGATGTGAATCTGGGACACACTCATAGCAGCAAAACAGGGAAGTTAAGAATATTTAACTTCCATTAAGTTGTTAAGTACGAAGTCCAGCCTACTATTAAATGAATCATCTTCCTCTAAGAAGTGCTTCCAGCTCAGAACTGGAATTGCTCATTAAAATGAGGTCTAGGAGGGCTTGAGAATACCGCCTAGTACAGGATGGACCAGACCCATGCTGACCTCTACTTCTGGCAGAGTCTGGGGCACGTGGAACTTGCTCGGATATGTTTTCACAGAAAATGGTGTGAAGGCAGGGGACGAAAAGCAGAGCGACAGAAAGGATAGGGAAGATGTTTCTTCAGAAGAGAGAAATGGAGTGCATTGCTCCATTGATCTTCTTCTCTGGAGAGCTACATGCAGTCTAGCAAACCCATCTTCCAGCAGAAAACCCTAAGCTTATCCAAAAGCCGTGGGGATCTAATGTCCTCTGCAAAAGATATAAGAACTCTTAATCTCCAAGCCTACTATCCACTCCCTGAGGCTGCTGTTTTGTTGAGAACGATTTGATATTATGCCTTTTATTTCTTTGAAAATTACATTTATGTGTGTGTGTGTGTGTGTGTCTACATGTCTGTCTGTGTGCTCATGCGCACACACACACACACGCACGCACACACGCACTTTCACTCATTCATATGTAGACATCAGATGACACAGTAGATGGGATTAGAATACGTTCCTGCTTTCAGTGTAGGATCCAGGAATTAAACTTGGGTTGACAGGCTTAGCAGCAAGTACCCTTACCTGCCTGAGCTATTTTACCAGCCCCAAACTTTACATTTTTGTATTTTATGTAGGAGTGTTTCATCATCAGAACACCAACTGATGAAAGCTGGTAACTGGACTAGGAGTTACAGTTTGAAAAATCTTGCCTCTTACATGCATCAAGAGAGTCCCTGGGACCTGAACTCTTTCTCACAAGCTTTAGGAAATTTATGCTGGACAGGCTGGTGTGCACCTGGACCCTTGGCACTTTGGAGGCAAAGGTGGGAGAAGTGTGAGTTCAAGGCCAGGATGGACGACAGCGTAAAACTCTAGAGATCTAGGCTACCTAGCCGGTCTGAGAGAGATGGGAAGAGTAAGCAAGAAGAGGAAGGAAGAGAGGGAAGAAAAAAATAATACAAGAGAGAAGATAAAAGAGAAACCCTTACTATTCCTGGCAGATGTTTTAATGACACCCTGTCTGTTATACCTACCCAGTGATATGGTTTGTTCTACACCGGCAGGAAAGAAAAGCGAGGTAGAGATGTCAGCTGTATGGTTACAGGGGCTTGTAATAGGCAAAGGGAAACATTTCATAGAAATAGTCAAAATTCCATTTCAAAGAAGTTTAAGTTTTAAGAGGGAACTCATTTGTTGTTGTTTGTTGACAGAGATTTTCTGTCCTGCCTGGTCTTTCAGCTGTTAAGTCCCAAAGAATCATACAGAGGTCTACATTAGTTACAAACTGATTGGCCCATTAGCTCAGGCTTCTTATTTACTAGTTCTTATAACTTACATTAGCCCATAATTCTTGTCTGAGTTATCCACGTGGCTCAGTACATTTCTCCTTGAGGCAGTCACATCATGCTTTCTCTGCAGCTGGGTCACGACTGCAGACTGCAGAATCCTCTTCCCAGAATTCTCCTGTTCTCATTGCCCCGCCTCTACTTCTTGCATGGTAGTCTCGCCTATACTTCTTGCCTGGCTACCAGCCAACCAGCATTTTATTAAACAAGTACAAGAAACAAATGTTTTCAGGGTAAAACCATTGTTCCACAGCAGTTGTTGTTATTACTATTATGTGAATGAGATACAGGGTGCAGTTCTTCTTCAGAGGCCTGTGACACACACATCTGTCACTACTCTGCTTCAGAGAACTCCACCTCAGGCTTACTTAGCTCCCAGCAGCTCAAGGTTAGGCTGTGGGGTTCCAGACCTGATGGAGCTGCTCTTCTCTTGGGCTTAAGGACGTGATGGTAGAACTGTATGCTTCTGAGTCAGCTTTTCACATCCCTGATGGTATTTGCTTCTGTGTTATCTTTTCTAGGTTTGCTGGCATGGGAAACCTGCTCAAAGTCCTGACCCGGGAAATTGAGAATTATCCACACTTTTTCCTGGATTTTGAAAGTAAGTCCTGAGCACTGTAATACAGGAATGGAAACTTGGTACTTGCTCCATAGCTTGTTCGTAGGGAAGTTATAGAGATTTCCAATGAAACTCAAGTCAAATCCAAGTGGTATTATGTATTTCTTTCTGACATTATTTCTAAGCCGTTTTCCTCCATCGATTTTGACTTCTAGAAACCTAAACAAAGGTTTGGTTTAACTGGTCCATGTTTTTTTTATATATATATAAAGATTAGCTTTGGTAATATATACATTAAACTTTATCATGAAACTTCCTTAAGATTACACTTCCAAAGAAAAATTGCAAGCTCATTAGCTGACATGGATTAGCACTAAGTACCCTTATACGTACAAGGGGAGCAGTGACGGCCACCAGAAATCAGGCTGACTATTTGTCATCAGTGCCCTCTATTTTATGTATTATTTAATTGCATAAAATTATTTGGGATCTTTCAAATCCTGGCCTTGTTCATAAGATTATTGCCCCAGTTTTTTTTTTGGGTTTTTTTTTTTTTGGTTTTTCGAGACAGGGTTTCTCTGTAGCTTTGGAGCCTGTCCTGGAACTAGCTCTGTAGACCAGGCTGGTCTCGAACTCAAAGAGATCCACCTGCCTCTGCCTCCCGAGTGCTGGGATTAAAGGCGTGCGCCACCATCGCCCGGCTTGCCCCAGTTTTTATTGTCAGTTTGATACAGCCCAGAGTTACCTAGGAAGAGGGAACCATAATTAAACAATTAATCAAATTAACCTGTGACTGTGTCTGGGGTGTTGTCTTGGTTGTTTACTGTAGGCAGCAGCATCCCTAGTTGGCCCCAAACTGGATAAGAAAGCTAGCTGAGTTCTGTGAGCCAGGGAGATAGCCAGAGAGCAAACAAGTAGGGAGGGTTTCCCCAGAATTTCTGCTTCATTTCCTACCTGGCTTCCTTCAATGATAGATGGTGACCCAGGAGTGTATTCCAAATAAACCCTTTCTTCCGCGTGTTGCTTTTGGTCAAAGTGTTTGGCCATAGCAGCAGAAACACTAAATAGAACAGTTACATCTCCATCACCAAACCAGTATAATCAATTTTTTTTCTGGTGTAAAATGGCCTAAAAGTCATTGTTAAATAAACAGAGATTCTGTGTTGTTCATTTGATTGACTGACTGTGCTGACTCAAACTAGGTTGATATTCCCACTCTTTTCCCCTTGTGCATGTGTGCCTGCGTGTGCCTACGTGTGAATGTGTATGCACTCATGCCTCAGTGAGACTGTAGAAGGCAACTCTCGGGAGCTGATTCTCAGTTCACACTTTGAGGAATTCTTTCTTATGATTTCTGCCTCCACCCAGCATACTGCCAACTCTACCCTGCGTACTCCAGGCTCTGCCCTGCATACTGCAGCCTCTACCCTGCATATTGCAGTTTCTACCCTGAATACCCCAGGTTCTGCCCTGCATACTGCAGACTCTTAACATGCACACTCCAGGGCCCACCCAGCATCCCCCAGGCTCTACCCTGCATGCACCAGGCTCACCAGCCAGCAAATATACTTCAGGTTCTGCCCTGCATACTGCAGACTCTTAACATGCATACTCCAGGGCCCACCCAGCATACCCCAGGCTCTACCCTGCATGCACCAGGCTCATCAGCCAGCAAATTCCTTTGTCTCTGCCTCCTATCTCACTATAGGAGTGCTGGGATTACAGATGCTGGCTATCCTACCCAGTTTTTTAAACATGGGTTCCAGGTCATCAGGCTTGCATGGCTGTTGCTTACCCACTGAGCCATCTCCCTGCTCCCCCACACCCCACAGGAGCTGGAACACAGCTGGACATCTCTTTTGTATTCATGCCCACTGCCCTCTTTAACTTGCTAGACACTTTAATTTGTCAAGTATTTATATTAAAGAAAATGGCCAGAACGCCTTCACGTATAGATGGAATTTTCTAGCACTTTTGTTAATTAAATGTTAGACGACCTTTCCAAGTTGTAGAGCGAAAGCCCTCTAAGGTGTTGCATGGCATCTTTGACATATTTAAAACAGCTGCTCAAAAAGGAGAGCGACTCCGGAACTCATGAATTCTGATAACAAAACTCTTAATTACATTCACTGAAGGGTACTTGGCTTCTGATCTAACCCCATTCCTCCCTGTTGTTATTGGTTGGCTTGACTTGGTTTTATTTACATTTGGTTTGATAAGGATTTCAGCTCAGAACTCAAGATGAATTTGCCTGTGATTCTTCTGCAATCTGTCTGTCTGCCTATATGTACACATGTGCATATATTATTATTATTAAAGTAAGATCCATCAATAGCCTTAAATAAGTTGCCTGTAATCTTAACCACTTTGTTACTTTAACTTTAATCGTCCCTGCCATTTTTTTAAGATTCATTCATTTACTATGTGCACAGAGCTCTGCCTGCATGCATGCCCTCAGGCCAAAAGAGAGCACCAGATCTCACCACAGATGGCCTTGAGTCAACATGTGGTCACCTGGAACTGAACTCAGGACCCCTGGGAGAGCAGGCAGTGCTTTAAACCTCTGAGCCATCTCTCCAGTCCCCCCCTACCATTGTTATAGCACACATTTTGCATGATTGCATTCAATGCATGAAGTGGTTAAGAATAATGTTACAGTCTGCATTCATTCACAGTTCCCCAACACCTAGGAGCCCAGAGTAATCCCATGTCCACTCACGCTGGGAAGCCCTAAACACATGAGTCTGCCCTGACTCCCACCTACCTGACAGAATTTGGCGGCCCCCCTTGCTGGTCTAATTGTCTTGATTTCTTGGCTTTCTACACTGCTCTGAATGTTGAGTCACTTGTCAGGACTAATCTTCAGGACCTTGAAAGAGTACAGATAAAACCTGTGAGGATTTAAAGCCATGTTTTCCAACTGGTCCACCCTAGGGCTCTGAGGTTTGCCTTGGAAAGCCTCTCCCCACTGCATGGAAGGCAAGGTGGCCTGAGAGAGGACTCAGTTCCTTTTCCCTGTTGTCACTGTGCTCTGATCTGCTCGGTCATGTGCTGCGGGCATTGTTTTCCTCTTTAAGGATAGGTCCTGGTGGCTAAGGGATACATTTATAGAAATTTGATATCCATGATACAAAAACTCCCTTTGCAGATATAATTCTTCTTGCAGATATAATGAAGAGATTATAATTTCTTCAAGATAAGAAAGCAAGCTCTTGATTTCCATGCCTGGTGCCTTTCTGTTAGGACTATAAATAACTGTAATCTATAAAGAAAATATGAATTTTGAAAAAAATGTACAAAATTCTGCTTCTTTTTCCAAAGAGAGAATAAAAAGAAACTCCTTTCATATCCTCCAGAAGTGTAGTTTTATTTTTCCTAAATTCTAGGAGGGACTGGCTGAGCTGAGGTCACACAGGGAGTGGTTAGGGAGGGGAGATGGGGACCTGAGTCCCTCCAGCTCTCTTCTGCTGCTTTACTGTCCCCAAGTGCCTGTCACAGCAGCCATCAGCTTCTCTGAACACCCCGCATCGCTCTGTTACTGACTAGGAAGAACATGCTTTATTCCTAAACTAAACACGTCTCATGAAAAAGCCAGGGAAAAAAACAACACAGCAAAAACATTCTTTTTATCCTAAATACCATCCCCTTCACCTCTCGCAGGCAGGTTTTCTGTGTGTAGTATTGATTGTCCTAGAACTCACTCTGTAGACCAGGCTGGCCTCAAACTCCCAGAGTCCCACCTGCCTCTGCCTCCCAGAGTGCTGGGATTAAAGGTGTGCACCACCACTGCCCATGGCTTAAATATCGTATTCCTTAAGGAGGTTTCTAAGAAAGACCAATGGTAAGAGAGGTGGAAAATGTGGATGTCAGGAATATTTTCCCTTGAATCTGTGGCTTGCAGATTAATCAAGAAAATGTATGTTGAGCCTGATATGATTTTTTCCATGTCAGCCACACACAAGCATGATTGGGGACTAAATGAGAATAAGCCTAGTGGAAAAGTGACAGATTAAAAAAAACAGACAGACGTTTACGTGAAGACAAGCTAGGAGACTTGAGAAAGGCATAACTTGCCGCTAGAGAACGGAAGGGAACAGAACTTGCATCTAGGTTCTGGAAATGGAGGGCCACAGGAGGGATAGGACAACACATGGTGAACAGGTGGCCCTTTAGTGAGTCTTAAAGAATGGTGAGGTTTCTACGGGCCCAGATGGGATGAGGAGTTCTCCACCAGATGGAAATAGTCAATGGGAGGTGCAGAAATTAGAATAGAAGGGGCATGTTTGAAGAACAACAAGAAGTCCAATTTAGACAGAGCACCCAAGGCCTGTTGAGAAAACGGGGTGGGGGTGTGTGGAATGGAAGGGCTGGCTTGGTAAAGCTGGCACCAAATACACTTGCCAAGCCAAGACTGGAGGCTCATAATCAGAGCTCACAGCCAGACAGAAGAGCTAAGATCCTCTGGAGAATGGGGAAAAAATAAGAGCTGGACAGATGAGCCGCACTTCAGGTACCACACTGAAGAGGGCGCCAGTGGGCAAGGGGTCCTAGAGAGATGCCACAGTAGAGATGCAAGGATACCCTACTAAGTTGAGGTTCTGGGGCTAAAGCCTGGGTGTTGTGGCCTAGCACCTCACCCTTTGTTGAGCAGGGATTTGAGTACTATATGAGCATCAAGTGTAGAGAATGAGGTTGTGAAGGAAGAACCATGTAGGTCAAATCTAGGCAGTTAGGAGAACATAGGTAGTCCTCATATCTAGTGGGCAATAAAGAGAACAATTGAACTGGGAGATGATCGCTGAGCATTCTGGTGTCACCAGTCACCCTGAGAAAGAATATTTGGGGTTTGTTGCTTTCTATCCAGAGGCTGGGTGGTAAAGAGTTAAGGAGCAAGGGGTAGAGAGAGAGGAAGGAAGGCTGAGCAGCATGTAGTAACAGCTTAAATGAATTTTAAGCTTCTTTCAATGTTGAATATTCTTTTTGAAGTCAGTGATGGGATATAATTGAACTGGGTCAAATAGATATAATTAAGCTGGGTCAAAACATAATACAAAATTAGACACATCTGTCCTTGGGTTCCTCAGTGGCAAAGATCTGATTTAAATTCCTGTTGACCTTTTCAGTGAGTTCTACAATTTATGCTCATATTTTCCCACAGATCCTTAGCATCTTTTTTTTTTTGTGTGTGTGTGATTGCATCTTTTATCCGTTTACTTTTTTTTCTTTTTTGTCTCTCTCTGTCTCTTCACTAGGCCTCACTCTTCTTTTTGAAAGTCAGGAGGCAGGGGTATGGTGAGGAAGGTTGATGAATGTCATTCCAGCCAGGGATGGTTTGAAGGGCATTGCGCAAGAAGTATGGCTGGAACCCTAAGGCAGATTGCTCAATCAGAGCCTCCACAGTGGCCCCTAAGGTGGGCAGCAGGCATCAGCCTTCCATACAAAGGGATGCAGTGAGTCCCAGACAGGAGTGGTTAGAAACATCTGATGAACTCTTTCTCATAAAAGTAGCTAAGCTTCACCCAAAAATTCTGACTCAATGGTCTGGTCCATAAGGATCTGCTTACCTTCTGATGCTCAACCAAATGTTCTGACTCCTTCCAATGCTCAGCCAGAAGATTGGTAACAATCTCTAGCTAATGCATCCAGTACCTGCCATCGTGTTCAGTAACAGGGGAGCTACAGCAAGCAACCGTATGAGTTCTGAGTAATATTCTTCAAGACAGTAAACATTCAAGTACCTTAATGGGGATTGGTGGTCACATGAGCGTGATCTCAGAGCTCAGGAACTGGAAGGAGTATTGCAAGTTTGGGGCAAGGAGGTGAGTCAGACTTTATGGTAAGTTTAGGGACAGCTTAAGTTACATATAATACACACACACACACACACATACGCGCTCTTTCATACACATACACATTCTTGCATGCACAACAACAAATAATAATAAATATCTTTAAAGTACTCAAAAGCACGTTACTTGGAAGGAAGTTTTTGTCTACCAGCAAACAATTTGATCTATCAAAGATTCCTCTGAGATCTGAACAGACATCTCTCCAACAAAAATAAATAATTATCCACGGAAAAGGAATATTCAGTATTATCAACTAGGAGGTAGAGCTACCATGAACCAATGCCCACAAGGGTGACTGTCATCAAAACGAAGAGGATAAAAGTGCTGTTGAGATTATGAAGACATTGGAATCCACAGGCAAGTAGGGAATTAAAACGGTCCGTCTGCTTCGAGAGACAGTTTGAAATGCTCAAAGGTTAAGGCTCAAGTTACCACATGATAGGGCTGATCCTGCATATGCCCAATAAAATGAAAACATATACATAAGACTTGTATTTGAGTACTAACATGTGACATCATTCAGAAGGACTGAAAAGTAAAATCCAAATGCTCGTGAGCTGGTGAATAGGCAAATAAAATGTGGCATATCCATTCAACGGAATATCACTGATCAATAAAAGATGTGAATTACTGAAACACGCTACAGCGGAGACAGACCTTGAAACCTTGTTAAGCTAAGTGAAAGAAGCCAATGACCAATACTACACATGGACTCCATTTGTATGGAGTGTTAGAGAAGGCAGATCTGTGGATAGAGACAGTCCAGCTGGTCTAGGATATCTTGTAGATGGCTGTTTCCTGATTCGCTTGACTCAGCTCCATTTCCCCCATTCTGGCTCCTGTAGAAACTCTGGTTTACTGTGCCTCAGAGGCCACGTCCCTTGGCTCCCGCGCCTCCATGAAATGCTCCCAGCGATGGTCCCTGCTTCCGACTCTCATAGGACCCAGAGTATGGGAATATTTGAAACCCGAGCTCCCTGCTGTCCTTTCAGGCAGACCCAAAGCCCGACGGCCAGAGTATCTTCTTACATTTTTCCTCCTGTTCTAAATTTTTCCTTGTCAGCATCAGGTTCATGGTACCTGATACCCTTTCTGCCATGAACTCCTAGGGCTTCTCGGCCTCCAGGCCAGGTCCTGCAAATGGAGCGATTGTGAGCATGTTAACATGTGAACATTTCCACTATTTTCTTCTTGGGTACATTTGTGGAACCCTCCTTTTCTTGCCTCCCCTCTGCCAAGCTTGAAAGCCCCTGCTGCCCCCATTGTCCAGGACAGTGGTCTTTCTTTTCAGATTTTATTGCACTCTATACACAGCCTCTGTTCTTACAGTAAAAGTAATGAGGCTTGGTTTGTGTGCTGTGTGACTTGTTCTCTTTGTTAGGAAGAAAGCAATATTCCTTGCAACTTTTATTTGTTTCCACAATAGTATGAAAATTTGCTACAGAGCTATGGATTTATGCACAACAAATTAACATTAATTCTTTTGTGTCCTTGAATATATAGTTAGCACATCGAGGCTTTCTTGATCCCCTCAAAATGAAAATGAACGGGTTTTTGACTAATCAGGATTGATACTGATTCACACACAGAGTTAATTACCTTTAATTTTTGATGTTTTCTGTTTTATCCTGAGTTCTATCATCTTAGCAGATTTTTAGTTGTACAGTACACTGTCGTTAACTAGCCAAATCATCGCTCCCTGCATCTAGAACTTAATGATTTTGCACAACAGAAGCGTCATCTCTGCTAATTATCAACCATGTTGCCCACCCCAGTGCCCCTGACACTACTCTTCACATTGCCTCTATTAATTGACATTTTTATGTGCATCGCATAAGTGAGATCACGCAGTGTGCATCTTGCTGTAACTAGTTTATTTCAGCTGTTGTATTATATTGTATTGTCTCCGAGGCTCATCTGTAGTTTTGTGTATTGCACGCTATCTTTATTAAATCTGAACACCATTGTAATTGTACTTATGTTGCCTTTTCATTCTCTGTTCCTTTTCAATCAGTGGTTCTCAACCTT
The DNA here is from genome assembly GCF_018167655.1 of Microtus oregoni. Lineage (NCBI taxonomy): Eukaryota > Metazoa > Chordata > Mammalia > Rodentia > Cricetidae > Microtus > Microtus oregoni. The sequence goes on from NW_024543093.1 coordinate 845,400, forward strand.
CCAAATGCTATGACCCTTTAATACAGTTCCACAATCATAGTTATTTTCCTTACTACTTCATAGCCATAAATTAGTTATTGGTATGATTCATAATGTGATATTCATAATGTGATGAGCTGATATTTCCAATGGTCTTAAGCCACCCCTGGGAAAGGGTTTATGTTTATCAACCCCTATCAGAGTTGTGACCCCCAGATTGAGAACCATGGGAGCAGAAGGACTGCTTTATGGTTGTTATAATCCAGTTTTTCATGCGATCATGAAGGGTATTCTGGGCACCAGGCATTCTGTTTGTCATGGTGTAAACGACTGAAGATCTTGTAGCCTGGTTGGGAAGCAGACACAGAAGCTGGCATCTAAGATGTATTGTTGGTTTGGGCATTGTTTGAGGCACTGTCAGCAACTGAACAATGCAGTTTTCTTCGGCTACTGTAGCTCATCACTGGTGGACACTTCCTTGAGATGAAGACTTAGAGAAAATCACGAGCTTAGATTATTGTCTCCTCCTGTGTCTGTCATCTTGCTGAGCATGGAGTGCAATTTCATTGGCTTTCGTGGACACTGATTGAGTGGCTATATGCAAAGACTCCTCCCATTTTTAAGGATGAAACAGATATAATGGTGACTTCTTGCCAGGGGCAAAGAGACCTGGAAAGATAAGATGTTGGCACATTAAAATGAGAGTGTTAGAAGGACTTGGTCTCTTCTTGAAAGCATATTTTTTTTTATTTCATTGAGAAAGTAAGATATGAGCAGAGCAGAGGCAATGGTACGGGACTTAAGTATATCCCAAGCAGAGATCAAATACTACACTAACCAGAAGAACAGATCCCAAACTAGTCTAAAGAATTATTCCTGAGTGAGTAGCGGCTAGAATAATGGAGGAGCTGGAGACGTGGTTCTGCAACGAAGAGCACATACTGTTCTCTAGAAGCCCGCCGTACTCTTCTCACGCAAGATCCATACTCAGTTACGCACCCATGCTGGGTAGCTCACAGTTGCCTGTAATTCCTTTCTAGAGAATACCAGTGCCTCTGGCCTCCAAGGGATCCTGCACACATGTGCACACACACACAATTAAAAATTAAAGATGAATCTTTAAAATGGTAGTGTTCTTATGAGACAAACCTGTGTCTCATAAATTAATCCAGGGATAACAGCGATGGGGGTGATAATTAGGGAAATTCTAAAAAAAAAAAAAAATTACCCTATCAGTGTACTTACAAAAGGTTTCAGTTTCCTGTTCTTGGGAACAGAGGTCTGTATCAGGTTAGGCCATCATCTGGGATGTCTTTGTGGACTTCCCACCTCAGCTGCTCTCCTCTTGCCCCTGTCACCTGTCAGCCTTGCATCTGCAAAAGTGGTTCAGAGGCTGCTAGAAGACGGATGGGAAACATTTTTCTCACTTCGTGACCAAATGTCTTTTTCTAGTATGCTCACTTGACAAAGGAGAGTGATAAAAATCAAAACAGAACAAACCTGCAAAGTGGTTTCTGGATCCAACACAAAAGTGACAAAATGTGCTCTCCCGGAGCCTAGGCAAGCAGCTCCCGAGTAAAGTGGTTGTCGGGCAATTGGGAGGACCTGAATTCTGATCCTCCAGACTGGTGTGAAGCCATGTGCGTTGATACATCTCTGTATCCAGTGCTCTTGTTCTTGGAGACACAGGGATCCTTTGGCCCCGAGAGGTGTGTACCCGCCTGTGGGCACAGTGGTGAACAACAAGAGACTCTCTCTCCAGGTGGAAAGTGAGCACTGACCCCTGAGGTTGTCCTCTGGCCTCTCTACGTATGCGCCTATACTTATGCATGTGCATTTGCGTGTGCGTACACACATGTATACATGCATATACACAAATTCAGAGAGATTTTTTTATATTCCATGATATTCTAGCACTACAGCTTTCTGAGACCTTTAACCTTGTCTAAACTCTCCGTACATCCCTTCAGGTAGGAAGCAGACAGGGCTGTTATTAACTTCCCTTTCTTCACCGAGATTTAATCTGGAGTTTAGAGGGGGGGGGTGGGGTTAGCTGGTGTGCCCCGAGGGCAGTATTCAGTGAGTGCCAAGGTGACAGAGGATTTGCTTAGAGCACTAGGTCCAACCAGGAATCCCAGTGAAGCAGATGAAATAGACAGCCCTTCACTCGCCCAACCCTGCTCAGTCCCTGGGGTTTGCTCTGTGGAAAGATCGTTGGGCTCTGGTGTGTGATAACCGATGTCCTGTCCAAACAAATGTGTCAGCCGGGTCCCACTTCCACGGTCCAATGGACCCTTGGATTTCACGCTTCTTCTGTAAACAGTATCTCACTAGAGGCTATTACCATTGTACATTGCCCCAAACTAACACCAGGTAATTATTTACGTCTCTTAGTTTATTCGGAACGCAGGAGAGGGTGGGAGAGTATGGAAGTGGGTGGGAAGATGGGTTGGGGATTAAATTTATGACTTGGGCAAATCCTTTCTGCCGTTTCTCGCTCCAGTGTTTACGCAGCAGTCATGGGGCACAGAGATAGCTATATATCCTGATGATGAAATGCCACGGCTGCCTTCAAGACCAAAGGCATCTCGTAAATTGTGTCTTCTCGGATTATTTTAGGTTAATTTGCTTCTCTTTCAGGTTCCCCTCACAGGCCTAAGTAGGCTGTGGGGGGAAAGGTGTGCTCGTCGCTGCTGCCTTTGAAGACAGGTTGAGGCCCTGGCTGATTCACAGAGATAAAGCCCTTCTGAATTGACAGCCTGTTTCCAGTTGGAGGCCGGCTGTTGTTCCCTGTGAAATCTTTCTGACAAAGGCAACAGCTTTCTTCCCTGTTAGCACAGAGGAATGCCAAGCATTTGGCTTTGAAAAGAAAATATCAAGGGTCCTCCAGAGGGATACCTTCCACCTCGCCTCCAGCAGCACCCAAAATGTTGGCAGTTGACATGCACCAACCCTCACTAGCAATTGCAGTCCAAGGAGAAGTCCATATATCCTCTGCCTGGGAACAAAGTGAACGTCCTTTGTCTTAACTGATAAAAGGGTTGTTTACCTACTTAACATTGTAGACGCGTGAAATCTGCTGAGTTCTCCACAGCCAAACTGGGGATGTAAGGTCATAATACATATGATGCATTTTCATACTTTCCACAGCAGCGAGTCCAAAAAGGACCCTTAAATCAGCGCCTGGATAATGGCTAGGATACAGATGGTCCAGGCCTTCTCGGAGTATTGGCTTCTGAAATTGCCTGTGTAAATCACAAGGACTTTAACAGCTCTGTCGTCAGACAGGATGAGCACTCACTGCATGTAGCCATTCCTCTCAATTCACTCAAGTAATTGAAGATGATTAGACAGTCAGGATGAGAGGCGTAGAAGAAAGATCCCTGAAGAAGTCATTGACTACGTATGACTAGAACCAAGGACTCCCATCAGGAGTGGTAGTGTGAATGCGTGTAATTGTGTATATGTGTTTATGTGTGTGCATGCATGTGTGTATGTATTTGTGTATATATAAATGTGTGCATTGTGTAAGTGTATGTGTATAGATGTGTGTGTGTATCTGGAATGTGTGTATGTGTACACCAATGTGACAAATGTGTGTGCATGTGTGTGTGTGTGTGTGTGTGTGTGATATACCACTTCATAAAAAGTCAAGCTTCCTATTAAAAATAGAAAAGCAAAGACCATAGTTCAGAGTTGCTGGTCACTTAGCCAATGCTCTCAAGGTTACTGGGGAATTAAACACAGTAACCTTTTCCAGCACTAATTCTTCAGGGTCCCTTTTAAGATGTCATTTCTCGACATCTGAAAACTCAATAAACTTTTTAAATCTGGTTAGCAGGTGGGTCTGAATATCGGGAATGCTGGAAAAGAATCCAAATCCTTTCACAGAGTTTGTCCCAGAAAGCAAGGCAAGGTCAGTGACAGGGATGGAAAAGGCGTTGGCAGCGTTTTAGTCTCCCAGACAGAGCAAATGTCCCAGTAGCTTGCTAGCCATAATAAGACCCTGGGCAGTGGAAGATTTAAGCACACATGTTGATGAAGCGAGAGTCAGTTTGGTCACCATTGAATATGGATGCCGTAGTGGCAGACACACAACAGGACAGGGATGGAAGCGTTGTTGATTTCACTGCCTCCTAGCACCCACATCCCATCTCCTGGCTGAGTCCCAACTGAATCCAGTTTCCCATGTCCTTATTGAGTATCTCTATTAAATGTGATAGCATAAGAGTACCGAATATGTGTGTAAACCCTGTATCCAAAGAACTCAGAACTCAGACAAGCATCCCCAAATGAGGCTGGCAATGTAGCTCGGTACATAGAGTGCTTGCCTCGCATTCCTGAAGCCCTGGATTCCATCCCTAGCACAGTCAGGTCTGTGGCACACACCTGACTTCCTAGCCCTTGAAAAGTGGAAATAGGATGATCAAGACAATCAATAGATTATATAGTGAGGGCTGGAGAGATGGCTCAAAGGTTAAGAGCACTGACTGCTCTTCCAGAGGTCCTGAGTTCAATTCTCAGCAACCACATGGTGGCTCACAGCCATCTAGAATGAGATCTGGCATGCAAGCATACATGGAAGGAATGTTGTATACATAATAAATAAATAAATAAATCTTTTAAAAAATAGATTATATAGTGAGTTCAAGCCTGAAACACGTGAGACCCTGTCTCAAAAGAAAAAAATCTAAAATGTGAAAATTATATATAAATCATTACTTCAACTATATGTCTGACACATTTTCCTTGAGCACATACTATATACTAACCAGGCACTGAAAATATGTAATCAGATGAAACAAATATGGTCAGAGCCCTATGTCTAGTGGATAAAATTATTATTAATTAGTTCTGAATTTTTAGTACTGTGGGATGTAAGTGGAATGAATCTTTGGATTCCATATGGATTTGGGACAATGGTAAATGTCACTTGGGGTTACACAGCCCTTTTACCACTTGCATAATGAGACAGACACTAGGAAAGACACATCCAGTATGCAGCCTGATCCATATACATTCTGGGATAACTACAAGTGTGACTCAATACCTTTGTAGGTGACAACAGCATGCCACAGTGTCAAAAGTTTGAACAGTCCTGAGATTAGAGTCTCTCAGCTGTCCCTGCACTGAGAAAGCTGGGCAACCCGACAGTGGTTTGAGTCCCTTGTGAAATATTCCACCTTCCGGATCAGAAGTCATGGTGGCCTGTGGGCTGGCATGAGGGACCTAACCGTTGACTGGAAGAGAAATTGACTTCAATTCCGTGACAGGAAAGGTGAGAGAAAATCGACTGTCCCGTGGAGTAGCAAATTCTGGCAGAAAATGAGCCAACACACCTCTAAGCCTTGATGGGAGAGGAAGTGTCGGATTAGGTTTCTGCACCCCTAACAGGACTGTGCTACAAGCATCCCTAATGGGGAGAACATCTGCCAAAGGAAACAGTCTCCCAGAGAAGGAGGCTGGACCCTGAGGGTCATGTTTATATCCTCTAGCTGCTAGGAGAACAGCTCTGTCAAGTAGAAAATGCTCACCCTGCACCCCAAGTCCACGTCCTGTAGCTTGGAAAAAATGCCACCCCCTAAGCTGTTTCATGCAAACTCTTTGTGGCCAAAAGAATGTCCCTGCCAGTTTATTGAGGAAAGTGTCACTTCACCTGCCATGGAGACAGGAGCTGGTTGTTCGAGCTGGAGGACCGCTTTGAGGCCGCTCTGTAGGATGTTTATTTTTGAAAGCACTTAGGAAATTCCTCTCTTTCCTATGAAGTGGCGTGAAAGCTTTCTCCTTTTGTGGTTTGTGGCCAACAGGATGCTTTTTAGACTTTGTCTGTGCTTGGTGCCACTCAGTTTTAATTCTGTTTCATACGACACTGTTCCTTAGTGACTTGTTGAGATGAGACCATGTGGCAGAGGAGATGCGACACATCTCTTCGCCTCCCGGGACAACCCTCTTCCACAAACAGTTGTAGAACTCTGAACCTCAGATGGGGCACACTCTCCATTTTGCTTGTGTCTTCTCGAAATGCTTCATCTGAAAATTTTCTACCTTAGAAACAGTGTGTTCCTGGATTTGAGTGAGTGCTTTTTTTTTTTTCTTTAGTTTCTTGTTGTGTTGTTTTAATGTCTTGTGTATGGGTGTTTTAACTATTTGTTTGTCTGTATGCTGTGTATGTACCTTGTGCCTAAGGAACCAGAGGAGGGCATCAGATCCCTTGGAACTAGAGTTACTAGATGATAATTAGCCATTCTGTGGGTGCTGGGAACTGAACCCAGGTCTTCTGGAAGAGCAGCCAGTGCTCTTAACCCCTGAGCCTTCTTTCCAGCTCCTGGGTGCCTCGTTTTTATTTGCTTTGTAGGCTTTTTGCTTTGCTTTGTTTTGTTCTTCTTGTGTTTTCCTCCCTTGCCACTATTGCAGTTTAGAAACTCCTGGCTCCTCCCTTGGATTTTCACCAAAGTGCTTTCCGCAGCGACAGACTTCCTAGCTCATGGATGTGCAGGCTTCCTTTTATGACATCCATATTGCTTTGAGGAAACGGAAAGGGATAACATATGAAGTGATTCATATTGTGAAAAACCTCAGACCTGATACTATTTCCGCAATGTTTGTGGGAAGCAAAAAATTCGGGGATAGAGGAGGAATCAGCTGTTCTTTCCCCTTCATTTCCGGGTTAGCATCTCTGATCTCCCGACATCTCGGTCCCCTGTAGGCCCAGCTGTGTGCCATCTAGTCATCTGGCCCTAGGCCACTCTGTTCCCTCTCTCTGTAGATATACCTTCTTCTCTCTCCCACCTCGGCTACCATGCTCGAGTCCTGACAACTCCAACACCTTCCAAACCACATTCCTTGCCTAACCCTGACCTGCAGGCACCTCGGACCCACTTAATACCCAGTTAACATTGTATCATTTCTAGGAAACATGTTTTCCCAGTATCTGGGAAGCCCATTGAGGGTCTATAATTTTCTGTCTTATTTTTAGGTGTTGCTTCTCTTCTTAATTTGTCGGCATCACACATATACACAGTATATTATGAGCATATTCACCTCCATTACCCTTTCTTATTCCTCTCCCACCCCCGTTAACCCCCTTGTTCTTCCAAACAATTATGGGCTTTGTTTCTTTTCTTTCTTTCACTATTTAAAATTTCCTTGGAAGCTACCAATTCCTTTGTTTTTGACAGGACCTGGTGAATAAAGTAGTCCCAAACTTGCCACGGGCATCATTCCTGAGTTTGACAGGAACTTCTCTGGCCTCCTCTGGCCATCAACTCTCCCTGGTTGCCCAGGCTGCTAATGCACCCAGCCAACACTCCCGTTACCTGTCTTGTGAATCCATCTCTGACACCCCAGACTCCCACTAGTGATGAAAACACATCATACGTTTGCAGCATCTGCCCTTTGTCCTGTGAAAAGATTAAATAAAATTGGGGTTGGGTCAGGGGAGTGTCAGACTTCATACAACTCTGTCATTGTCGCTCTGTTAGTTAAGTCACTGACAGCATCCCTCATCTCGGGATTTAAATACCTGGAAACAAAGTCACGTGGCATGTTGTTTGTCCCTCTCTCCCTGAGCAGTGGCATCATTTTACAGGAAGAAACTAGACTGAGTTTTAACACTTATGAGAGCAGTGATAGCCCATGTTTCTCAACTATCGGTCTCCATGAAATGCTTCTGGGGGTAAGAACCTGTAAGGTCTCCAGGGATGTCAGAGAGGAAGAGCTGCCTGGAGAGCTTAGATGGCACCTGTGGCTATCAGAATGTTGCCTTCATGTATGTGGCCTAAACACATCACCTGCTTCTGTGGGTACCACAGTCAAGACTGAAGGTAAACAGAACAGGCCTTTAGACAATGATCTCCCAGCATGTCTCTGCTGAGAAACTGTTGTGTGCACATTTATTAAGGGAGAATAAACACAATGAAAGGGACATTAAAAAGAAGTTTGGCTTCCCTAAAACCATGTTTACCCCTCCTATTACCCAATGTGAACATAAGGTATATAAAAATGCATTTTATATAAATTAGCAAATGAACACTCAGGACAATTTGCTCATACTAGGTTTAATATGTACAAAAAAAGTGGTTGGTGGATGCTTTGAATTGCGTCATGGGCAGAAGCCGTGTTCATTTTCCTTACCTAACAGCTTCTAAAGTTACATAGTGACTTCCAAAGCTGGAGGAAGAGAAGGGACTGCTTAGCTGGTAGATCTGACTGTTTATGGACTTTGAGAGTTGTTCAGAAACTCTAGTCTCAGTTTCTCGTGGTTTCTCTGTCACTTAGATGCCCAGCCTACAGAAGGAGAACGAGAGATATGGAACCAGATCAGTGCTGTCCTCCAGGACTCCGAGAGCATCCTCACGGACCTGCAGGCTTACAAAGGAGCGGGACCAGAGATCCGAGATGTAAGTCAAAAACAGTATGAACTGACTAAACCCTGTGGGGTGGGGGGAACCTTATACACATGAGCAGGCCTACATATGTGTGCACGTACACACACACACACAATACACACACAAGTGCTTGCACATTCGATGATTAAGGCATAGCCTTGGTCCTAACCAGAGTGCACAGTAGAAGAATGTGGGACTCCTGTCTAACCAGTAAGGCCAGTAGATGACCTCATTTAAGGGCAATATTGTCATAAAGCCCAGGAATAGAAGTTGAATGTCTGAGTCATGAGATCTAGGGTGACGTGCAATCGAACTTTTGGGATTACCTTGGTAGGTTAAAACAGCATCACACACAACAGCTAGAGAACACCCGCTCTAAGGAGAGTGTAGATCTAGTTTGTTTATATTTTCCAAGGTTTAAAAGAAAAAAGTAATACAAATCAGTAGCCAAAAACCTAAGGAATGCTGAATAGGAGAAATAGTCTTCTTCAAGGAAGAGCACACCAACTGGTCAGGAATAACACTATATGGACTGAGCAGGCTGTGTTTTTATATTTAGAAACACACGAACACACACACACACACACACACACACACACACACACACATATTTGCATACCCTGTCTCTGCCACTGTCCTCATAAGAACATACCGAATGCTACAAAGGAAAAGTCTATTACGATGCAGCATTTCTACTTCAAGGTCACCTTAAGTATAGAGCTTATTACAGACCAGCAAGAACACAATGTGTATCACAGAGAAGGCGCAATAGCTACAGCCTCCTTTCTTCATAATAAACAGTCTTTAGATGAATCAAGTGCTACTTGAGAGTGCTATGTCTTCCAATTCCGATGTTTGTTTTCTTTACTTGTTTGTTTTATTTTTGTTTTCGTTTTTTTTTAACCAAAGAACATAGCAGCAAGTCAGATGAGACAAGATCTACCTGAGACCCATAAGCTTCATGCTTAAGTATAGAAACTGCCTTCAGAAATGAGTTCTTTGGGGAATCATCCAGATGCTCATTGTCCACCAAGGTGGTTCCAATTCTCAAAGCACACTAGAGATTGCATTTTTTTAAAAATAACCTACAATCATTCATTTACTTTGGTATGAGCTTACTACTTCTTAAACTTGAAACTCACCATCACCCCATTTTTCTCCCATAGGCAATTCAAAATCCCAATGATATTCAACTTCAAGAAAAGGCTTGGAATGCAGTCTGCCCCTTGGTCGTGAGACTGAAACGGTTTTATGAATTTTCCATTCGCCTTGGTGAGTAACTGTTACAGCTATCATGTCCCACATGGCACTTCTTTTATCATTATTATTATTATTACTATTATTATTGTTATTTTTTTGCCTTTTGAGAGGGTAGAGGGAGCAGCTCTACATGTTGGAAAAGGTCCCCCACTTGCACACTATGAAGCCATTCATAAGCAACTTCCATCACTCTTGTTTCTTGTGATCTGCCACATGCATCCTTCTCTGAAAGTCATTGATTGGTACACGGAGAGTCTCTATTGGCTCGTGGTCCCTTGACACTTTGTCATCGTGTTTATCTGGGTCCAGCTCTTCAAAGCCTACTGATCTCTTTGAGATTTATTTTTTATTGTTATGTATGTGCATGTGTGCCCATGTGAATTTAGAAGAACTTTTGGAGACCAGAAGAGGGTGTCAGAGCCTTTGGAACTGGAGCTGCAGATGGTTGTGAGCTACCATGAGGGTGCTAGGACCAAACGCTGGTCCTCTGTAAGAACAGCCAATGCTCTTAATTGCTGAGCTATCATTCCAGCCCTGATCTTGGGCTTGGTTTTTTTTTTCTCTCTCTCTCCATCCTTCTCCCATACATTACATCCCAACTCTAGTATTTACTCCTCTTTCTCATACATTGATCCCAACCACAGTTTCCCCTCCCTCCCTCCTTGTTGGGGGAGGCTGCTCATTAATTTCCCAGCTGCCCAGACTGAAACTAATCACACAGAAATTATATTATTTACAATACTGTTTGGCCAATAGCTTAACTGTATTTTCTAGCTAGCTCTTATATCTTAAATTAACCCATTTCTATTCATCTGTGTATTACCACGTGGTGTGGCTTACCAGCAAGGTTCTGTTGCATCTGTCTTCTGCAGGTGGCTACATGGCATCTCTCTGACTCGGCCTACTTTCTTAATATATTTCTTTCAGCCTGGCTTTACTCTGTTAAGCCATTGGCCAAAAGGAGCTTCTTTATTAACCAATGGCAATAATACATATTCATGGCATACATCACCTCCCGCATAACCTCCCCTTTTCTGTCTAAGTAAAAGGAAACTTTTAACTTTAACATTGCAAGATTAAATATACCAAAACAATTATCAAGCAAGAATTATAGTTACAATATTTATATCTACTCTATCTTTTATCATAACTTGGCCCATAGTGTCTGGCAGACCTTTTCATGAAGTAGGAAATTTCAAAGACAGTTCTACCTGTATTGGCTTTCTTCTGTGTTGTAACTTTCTTCTGTGTCCTGCAGAATGTCTGGCAGACTCTTTCATGAAGCAGGAACCCTGAAGGGCTATCTCACCTTCTTTAGGCAGCTTCAGCAGTCATTTTTCTGTGGGTCCTGCAAGTCCAGTCAAACAGTTCAGGCAAGAGCAGTTTCTTGCCCAAATGGCTAACAAGCTCCATGAGGAACTTCTTCGATACCCATCTTCCTCTTGAAATAATTGGTGCTGTCAAGAGCAGATGTGTCTCATTGTCATGAAAAATCTAAGTTCTTAAAATTTTAAATGCCATATTCTGTTGTTAGTCTTTGAGAGTTTTGAAGAATAACTATCCATCTGAAATATAACTTTGTACATCTAGAAAACCCAACTAACATGATTATAAGCTTGATTATTATAGATGACTATCTCTTAACCTATGTTTCTTAATTATATATTACATTTTTAAATGAGCTACATAAACCAATACCTTAATCAAGAGCAGAAATATACATATAACAAAATTGACCTTAAATTTGTATCAATAAACCAAGATCCATACCAATACAAAGTATCCATCTCTATATCATATCTCCCTTTAAATGTAAACAAACATTTATAAACAATTATTTAGAGACTTTGGGTATAGTTCTCTTCAAACTGCTTACTGCTTTTTCTTGGAAGAAGTAATTTTTGGGGATGTTCACAGTGACTTTTAGGGGGTTCTTAATCAATCAAACCACCTTAGTCTGGAAAGACTCCACAGGTTCTCATCCTCTATGGAAACGAAAGTAGAAACTCTTTTTCCAAAGCAACAAATCCTTAGACCCAAATTTTGAAGTCTAGATACCTTTAAAATTTATATGTTGGTTTAGCTTAGCAGCCTATACAATGAAATGTCTCTCTGTACTTATCTCCTTCACAGTCAAAAAATTAAAAGAAAACACAATAATATACATAATCCAGGCTTTCTGTGTATATTTCATCTTTACATAGCTTATTTTTCTTTCCTCTATAAATCTATTACTGTCTATACTCTGTCTCTTTAAAGACTTTGTTTTATTTTTTTAAAACCATTTACTTCCTTCTATAACTCTCTATACTTCTTTTCTTCTCTCTCCCAAGCTGTGATCCATTTAGAGGTCTTTTTCATCTGAATCTGTTCTTTATTGCATATCTGTAATCCTTTTCTGACCAGAACTGCTTCTTAAAATGCTCAGCAGAGTGTCTAGAACTAAGGCTGCTTTGTGTTTTGGCTCTACCCAGTCCAACATGGCCAAGATCCATTTACTGCCTCTGAGACTGCCAGGTGGGAGCCATGCTCACCACCTCAACTCTGGTAACCAATTGGCCCATGCTGCCACCAAGTAATGCAACATGCTGCCCACAAACCCCATTCAAGTGCTAGGCCTTCTGAAAGAGCCAGAGTCATTCCTGCCAGTGAACCAGGAAGCTGCCATTTTAAAAGAAGCTGTGTAGTGTTTACTGCTAAAGCTGAGTCAGGAAACCTTAATGGAACTATGTCTCTGCTTTCCACCAGCAAATAGAGCAAGAAGTTGCATTAAACTATTTTTTTTTGTGTGTGTGTCTAAAATTTATTTTCAAACTCTCTCAAGTTTTTAAGTGGATTTAGTTGACCACATTGGTGCCAATTTGTTGGTTCCACCAGAACTTTACTCAGTAAGCCACAGCCATGTGGCAATATACAGATTAATAGAGATGGGTTAGTTTAGGATATAAAAGCTAGCTAAAAATATGCTTAAGCTATTGGCCAAACAGTATTGCAAATAATATAGTTTCTGTATGGTTATTTCAAATCAGGGCAGTCAGGAAATGAACTAACAGCCTCTGACAACACCTCCCTTCCTTTCTCCCTCCTCAGATCCACTCCTCTGTCTCCCTTCAGAAAAGAGCAGGCCTCCCAAGGATATCAACTGAACACTGCATGACAAGTTACAATAAGACTAGGCAAAAATCCTCTTATTAAGGCTGGACAAGGCAACCCAATAGGAGGAAAGGAGTCCCAAAAGAAGGCTAGAGACACCCCCACTCCCACTGTCAGGAGTCCCACAAGAACACCAAGCTATATAACCACATCTATGCAGAAGATCTAGGTCAGACCCATACAAGTTCTGTGATTGTTGCTTCAGTCTCTATGAGCTCCAATGAGCCCTGCTTAATTGATTTTTGTGAGCTGTGTTCTTATGGTGTTCTCAGCCCCTCTGTCTCCCACAATCTTTCCACCCCTTCTTCCATGGGGTTTCATGATCTCTGCCTAATGCTTGACTGAGGATCTCTGCATCTGCTCCCATCAGTTGCTGGATGAAGCCTCTCTGATGACAATTGATCTAGGCTCTGGTCTATTGGTCTCAGTTCTTAATAAAAACAAAACTGGAGGATAGAGTTCATTTGAATCCACAGTCTCCTTGCATGCCCATACCATAATTAACTGAATGCAAAATGTAAGAAAATAAAGCTAGAATTCTTACTTTAGCTTTACAACAAAAATAAACTGCACAGAAATAAGATGACTCTGCAGAGCTGGCGTGGAGGCAAGCGAGGTTGACAAACTGGCTGCATGCCACCAGCAGTGTGGTGTAATCACTGTCAGTGCTTGGGGTTTCATCTGTTAATACAGTATATTTAGAATGGAAATAGTAGTCAGCAACTTTTGCTTTAATTTGCCACTAAAATGAGGGCTATATTTTAAGAGGAAAACCAAAACTATACCCATAACTTAGTATTGAAAAGGACTTGATGTTCGACCATCTAAGAGAGGGATTCAAACTGATTTCACAAAGAAGGTTGTCCCAGGTTCTCAGGTAGAAGATAAATTGAAGATTCTGTTTCCTCAGAGGGCATTTGGATGTAGTGAGCTGAAATTCCAAGAACCTGAGTTTTACCTAAACAGAAAGGATTTGCATCTTGTGTGTCTTGTCTTTTCAGTAACGAGATTTTACCATCATAGTAGCAACAACAATGGTAACCCTAGTCAGTGTAGAAAGTGATGAACATATCTACCTTTTAAATAAAACTTTACTCATAAAAAAGCAGTGGGTCCAATTTGGCTTATAGGTCATAGTTTATCAACTTCTGCCATTGAGGACTGGTTAAATGACTTAGCTGTCAAGATGTATGGGAGCAAAAAGAGTGGAGAATGATCAGAAATAGGCAAATGGGAGGGAGGGATGAGGTTATTGTAAGAACATAACAAGGGTAAATATGGTAGATTTGTAGAGAAATGTCATGGGGATGTAGAAAGAGAGAAACATGCTAGAAGAAGACCAAAATTTCCATGTTAAACAGGTGACTTAACCCATGTGTTCAGGGCTCTTGGATATGTGTGTGGAGACCAGAGACTGACACTGGTGTCTTCTGTTGCTCATGGACTGGCTAAGCTACCCAGCCCCAGGGAGCTTTGACTCTTCTGTCTCCGTCCCCATGCCTATTTTCAAAGCTAGTGTTACATACCTGTACCCCTACACCTGGGGGATTTTTGTGGATGCGATAGGTATGAATTGGGTTTGCACAGCATCTTACTGATTGGAGCCCTCTCCTCAGCTCTCACCTCACCTTAAATCGTTAGTGCCTCTCATGCACACAAGCTCTGTTCATATATTGTGGTTTTCTATAAGGCTCAGAAAGGAGATTGCTAAGTGAACTGGGCTCGGGAAACCCTCGAAAGGGACCGTCCACACAGGTTGCCTCTGAGAGTGTCAACTTGAACTGTGCACTGTGCTTTTAAGGATGTGTCTGGCCTCTCTGAATAGACCTCTGTCTCCCCTTGACTTTCAGAAAAAGCCCTGCAGAGTTTACTGGAATCTCTGACGTGCCCTCCTTACACACCAACCCAGCACCTGGAGCGGGAGCAGGCCCTGGCAAAGGAATTTGCAGAAATCTTACATTTTACCCTTCGATTTGATGAGCTGAAGGTCAGGCCACATGCACTGTGGGAGTTGAATGGGGTAGTGCTGCTTTATGGTTCTTTTGCGAAGGCTGTAGGGTTGGGGTGGGAGAGTAAGATAGAATACCTCCCCCAGGAGGTTTATAACGTGGTACATTCTGTGTGGCATTCTGTGTGGCCAGAGTAATCTACAAGGGTGACTTACCTGTGAAAATTTGGAATCTGTCAAATGAGCACAGACAACCCATACAAGTATCTTCTTCTCACTAGGCAAACATGCTTTTCCAGAAATACAGCCCACAGTAAGAACAGGAGATGTTTCAGAATGCCGGAGTGATAGCTCCTTATATTTTGGTTGCCCTGGTCCTTGAATGACAAAGAGAAGTTGTGCCATATCTGCAAACCCTCATGTCTGGGCTCCTGATGCTACCCCTCCCCTGTTTCTGGAAGATGACCTTCTTTCTTCTCTTCCACATTTCAGATGAGGAACCCAGCGATTCAGAATGACTTTAGTTACTACAGGAGAACAATAAGTCGCAACCGCATCAACAACATGCATGTGAGTCCCTGCATGTCTCTGGCTGGGGCCACCATCTCCCCATGGCTGCTTTGACTTGTGTGTCTGGCCAGGCCCAGAAAGAAGGCCAAGTCCTGTCTATAACTTGGTTGTGGAGATAAGGATGCTCTCTCTTTATAACTGTTGCTGCTCTTGCTTCCATCAGCTAGACATTGAGAATGAAGTGAATAATGAGATGGCCAACCGAATGTCCCTCTTCTATGCCGAAGCCACACCGATGCTGAAGACTCTCAGCAATGCCACAATGCACTTTGTCTCAGAAGTAAGTGCATCCAGGGAGCCGCCCAGAGTGATCTTTCTTTACCATGCACGCACACTGTTAGGATGACTAATGTCTGTTTGTGTCTCTCCACTCAGAATAAAACCCTGCCAATAGAGAATACCACAGACTGCCTCAGTACCATGACAAGCGTCTGCAAGGTTATGCTGGAGACACCGTAAGTGAAACCAGAGGTGTGGGCATGGCTACGTCTCCACCAGGCTGGGGCCTGGTCAGATGTGTTGAGAGCGGCGTGTCCTCTTCCAGATGCCAGATTAAAGTTTCCCTTGTGGAGTGTTTGCTTCGGCTTCAATGGGAGCTTAGGATGGTCTGTGTCAATTGCAGATCCATCAGATCCGTTTCCCAATTGAAGTAGCTGACTCACCCGTGGGTTGATTGGCCTTGCAAAGTTTTAGCAGCTTGTCACGTGCTCTAAGAAAGTGGTTCTCAACTTTCTAGTGTGGGTGATCCTTTTTGATACATTTCCTCACGTTGTGATGACACCCCCAACCAGAAAAGGATTCTCATTGCTACTCTATAACTGTAGTTTTGTTATAGTTATGAATTGTGATGTAAATATCTGATATGCAAGCTGTCTGTGAGGGGGTTGTAGGACCCTGAGAGGGATGGCAACCCACAGGTTGAGCATCACTGCTATAAGCCATGCAGTGAAATGGTGAGATGGGCTAGATGTGTGAGTGTTATTATCGATACACTGTAGAGATGTAGAACCAAGAGTAGCAATGGTGAGACCGCTGCGAAAGTAATTCCCCCACCCCCCTCTTCACCCTCTGTTTCATGTTCCTAAACTGTTTGCCAGACACTCAATGTGAAGGATGGTTAGGGTCATGAAGGATGAAGGGCGCAGTTACAGGGGGAGGTTGGGGATGCACTTAGTCTGCACTGCTCACTGTGGTTACAAATGAACTCCGGCCTCTCTGAACCTTCCTTGTATTCTGTGTCTAATCAAGTTCCCATAATACCATCTGCTCCATAGGGTGCCGGAGCCCAGAAGTATCACAGGCACCTTATTATAGCAGCTGACTGTCTTCAAATATATGTTTGCATGTGTGTATGTGCGTGGTGTTTGTGTGTGTTTGTATTCACTTGCATGGCATGTGAGGATGCACATGTGCTTGCTGATGCATATACGTGTGTGTGTGTGTGTGCATACGCACATGTGTGCCTCTGTGTGTGTGTGTGTGTGTGTGTGTGTGTGTAAGGCAGAGATTGACTTTGGGTGTCTTCCTTAACTGCTCTCTGACATGTATATTGAGGCAGGGTCTGTCATGTGAACCCAAATTTGGCTGATATTACTAAGTTGGGTAGTCAGCTTGCTGCAGGCATGCCCTGTCTCTGCCTCCCTAGAGCCGGGATTGCAGGTGGGAAACTGTGTTAGGGTTACTATTGGTGTAGAAACACCATGACCAAAACTAAGTTGGAGAGGAAAGGGTTTACTGGGCTTATACTTCCACACTGTAGTCCTTCACTGAAGGAAATCAGGACAGGAAGTTAACGAGGGCAGGATCCTGGAGGCAGGACCTGATGCAGAGGCCATGGAGGGATGCTGCTTACTGGCTTGCTCCTCATGACTTGCTCAGTCTGCTTTCTTATAAAACCCAGGATGGCATCACCCACAATAGGCTGGGTCCCTCCACCATCAATATCTAATGAAAACGCCCTTCGGGCTTGCTTGTAGCCAGATCTTATGAAGGCATCTTTTCAATTGAGGTTTTAACTTCTCCAGCAATTCTAACTTCTGTCAAGTTGACCTGAGACTAGCCAGCACAACCACCTGGCATACAAATGGGCACTGGGGAGCCAACTCAGTTCCATTCCCTTATGCAGCAAGTGCTTTACCCAGGGAGCCATCTCTCCTGCCCCATAAAAGGATATTAATTTTAAATCTTTCCTTCATACCAAAGTTAAGATTTATTTCAAGACAGAAATAGTAATTTGTCTGCATTGTGGGGCCAACTCATAATGAAATTGATGCTAAAAATGTCTCTAGCTTTGGCCTAAATTATTGCAATCATCAGGGCCCCTGTCAAAGTAAGTGAGCAAAATTTAACCTCCACAAATAACTCCTAGGTACATAATTTCTTTGAGATATCTGCCAATCCACACTCTTCCACAGCCTGTGTCTTAACAAAGGAACTGACTCCAGCTGGAGACATGAGCACTGCTGTGTAGAAATGAGCCTGATTCCTTTTCCCTGTAATGAAGCCATTATTCTCTATAATCTTGGACAGCCAGAGGGGCCGGCTATAAAATATTCAAGATTGATGGGCAGGGGTTGATGTACGTGGTGAGCTAGCTGCTAAAGGGAAGCAGAAAGGGGAATTTACCGCCCTCTAATTTACCAGAGTTTGCTCGGAATTGCTAGTTGGATAGAGTCAAGGAAAATTGTCGTCTTGGGTCTTTTAAAGAGCATATTAACCTGGTCGCTGCAGGTCCTGGGTGAGTTCTGTTGGGGGTGGACGGGTAGAGGAATGGCCAGTTGTGGGTCTCAGAATGCACGTGTTTGAACCAGGGAGTGATGCCACATCCATGTCTTCTCTTTCAG
Organism: Microtus oregoni; assembly: GCF_018167655.1. NCBI lineage: Eukaryota > Metazoa > Chordata > Mammalia > Rodentia > Cricetidae > Microtus > Microtus oregoni. The sequence goes on from NW_024543093.1 coordinate 863,540, forward strand.
GGAGTACAGGAGCAGGTTTACAAGCGAGGAGACACTCATGTTCTGCATGAGGGTGATGGTGGGGGTCATCATCCTCTATGACCACGTGCACCCCGTGGGAGCTTTCTGCAAGACATCCAAAATTGATGTAAGAATTCTCATGTATTGTGCTTTTCTCACAAAAGCCCGTGAATGCCATCTGGAGAATCTTACTTCTCTTTCTGTGGCCTCCACCCCTCACTGAACAAGACCTCTCTGAGATTTTTATCTTGGAGATGCATGGCAAATTTCTCCCTAACAAGTAGTCCACTCTTTCTGATGTCCACTCCTCTGTTAGGAGGAGACATCCTGCCTCCCACATGTAGCTGGAGTGCTGGGATGCTCATCTCCTAGGCCTTAATGAAACTGAGCAGAGATGCTCCACCTCCACCTTCACTCCACCCTCTGTACCATCTGTGTGTTATGATATAAATAGAGTTGGGAACTTCTGCATGGCAAGGTACAATGGTCAAAGACCAAATGACCTTCCAAACTCTTCTCTTATCAACCTTGCCTGCTGCCCCACCAACCATCCTGTCTGTTGTTATTTTAGAATCCAAGAGTCTCTCCATCACCTCCTCCTCTGATGGTGGATCTCTTCCAGGCATTCTTTAGATGTAGCTCATCCAGGGTCACATTTCCTTTATCCCACATAAGTGAAGCCTTGCTTCTCCATTGGTCTTCAGATGGTTTACCAAACTGCTTTTGCTAACATTCCCACAGACTCCAGCTTTTCAAATGTATAGGGACAATGATCAAGGCACCTAATGTCCTGGGATATTATGCCTGACACCCACTAGATGCCCTGCACAAAGTGTCTATTCAGTGTCTAAGTGAGGGTAAGAAAAAAGGAAAACATGGGTGCATACGCAGAGACCTTTGGAAGCACATGCTCTCCACAGTTGCTTCCCTGCGGTTTGCAGAATAAACCACACTCCCTTTAGCCAGTGTTTACCGGTAACTCTGTACTAATTACTTTTTCTATGTCCGTGATTCAAAACCCTGAAAGAAACAACTTAAGGAAGAGTTTACTTTGGCTCACAGTCTCAGGGCATAGCCCATCATGGTGGGAAGTCATGGCAACAGGAACATGAGACAGCCTGGTACAATGCATTCAGATTTAGGAAGCAGAGTGAAATGAAAATGGCTCCTTGTGTTTTAATAGATGGCTGAACCTAACAAATTAGAATCCTGCTGTTTTCACTATTTTAAAATATGTTTTAAAATATAATAAGAATATATTATGAAAATCTTGCAATAAACATATGTATTGTGCTCATTGTGGGGGCTTAAGGATTTGCCACTATAGACTGAACACAAATAACTGTGAAAAACTCTATTGCTATGAATTGAGTTTAGTGCCTGGTATTCCTATGGCATTTTGGTTGACTGTAGCCATTTGTTAACTTACCACAGAGTCAACAACTAAAATTATGCTGGGTGAAATGAGCCCTTTGTACCCTTAACCTTTTCTTTGTGGTTTTGTGCATGTGTGTGTTTACATGTGTTTGTGGGTTGGTATACCCACGCACACACCTACAGAGGCCAGAAAAGGATATGGGGATTCCTGGGCTATTATCCGGCACATTATTCCTTGGAGACAGGGCCTCTCGCTGAACCCACAGCTAGCGGATTTGGCTAGGATGGCCAGCCTGTCAGTTCCCGGATCCATGCATCTCCACCCAAATGTTCTGGGATTATGGGTACATGTAACCAGAAATGACATTTGTACATGGATGTTGGGGATTTGAATTCAAGTCTTCATGTTTGTACAAGTTTTCTTATGCACTGAGCCATCTACCTAGCCCTTACCACCCTATTTTATAAAAAGCTTGGCTTTCTAAGCCATTTACGGAATCTGCTAAGTTCCTAAACAGGGAATGTGTTGATTTTCTCGGGCATTTTTCAAGTCTGTTTATAAATGGAGATTAAGAAAGGCCAGTTTGTGGCGAACTGTGCACGTGCCTCTAAGAAGGCTTTCGGCCTGATGAGCACTAGACCTCTCTGAAGAGGGTCCATTCCACCACTCTGTAGCTAAATCAGCAGCTCTAGGCACTGGGTTGACAAGTCCTTAGGATGTTAGGATCAACTGTGGGGAAACGTGTTTATTTGTGAGACCCTGGAAGAGGTACCAGGTACACACACAAAGGGTGGGGGGTCTGGTTTGCAGAGGACCTGTAAGGAGCACTAGGGAACAGTTGAGGGAGAGACTGTTCTGTTTAGAGGCAAAGGAGGTGGGATTTGAGGTAGTCAGTCAAGGATATTTTTCAGATGGATAGAGGCAAGGAAGGGCCAGAGCAAAATCACCAAGACGCAGGGAAGGGGAGTTGTTTAGGGACCAGAGGACAGTCTTGGTGGCAGGGGGATGTGAGGGGATGAACTGGTGTTCTCAAGTGATTTCCACACCCTCTTAGGAGGTGGCCCCATAAAGAATCACACCTTAACATCTGTCCCCAGCCAAGACTTTGCCCATAACTTCAGACAACTCTTGATATGGATACACGAAGCATGGCCAGTCACCAACCAAAGGGTCTCCTTCCCTCATGGACCCTAGTTTGGATATTGACCCATCCTCTCATCCAGTATCTAAGCTAGAAGAAATCAGAGCTGTCATCCTTCAGATATTAAGCATTGTCTGTGAGCCCCTCTTTCTTACCCTCTTAAGTTGCCAGTGATTGAGCATCCATCCCCCTCTGTGTTTCAGCTCACTGCTGCCCCACCCCTCATATCCCAGGGGATTTTCACATCCTCCTCTTTCTGTCTTTGCCTCCTTCTGCTTCTTTTCCACGCTCACTATATTTATACAATGCTTAACGCCATCCAAGGGTTATTTTCTTCAAGGAAAGCCTCCAAGTTCTGACTGGGTTGTTAAATCCACCCTAGCTCTGGCCCTGAATGCATTTCTGACAGTTTCTTGTTATTCACACCCACGGTTTTCATCGTGCTGAAATAGAACTGGAGACTTCTTGAGAGTACCCACTGCACATCCACCTCGTTCAGCATCTATGCTCTCACTGCCCCTTGTGATGTTATCACATGAACACTTATCGCACCGTGATATTGAGCGACCTGTCTCTCTCTTCTCACTAGACTCCCACCTCTGATGGGAGAGAGACAAAATTCTCCACATTTAAGGGCCTGATACCATCACAAACCCAGAGTGGCACATAACTTGCATCAATGGAGCCCCTCTCCAAACCTGTATCTTTTTTTTTTCTTTTTTCTTTTTTTGGATTTTCGAGACAGGGTTTCTTCATAGCTTTTGGTTCCTGTCCTGGAACTAGCTCTTGTAGACTAGGCTGGCCTCGAACTCACAGAGATCCGCCTACCTTTGCCTCCCGAGTGCTGGGATTAAAGGCGTGCACCACCACCGCCCGGCCCAAACCTGTATCTTTTATAGATGTGTATTTGACTGTGACTTCATTCTTGTGTGATCTCCAAATGCTTCTCAGTCTACCTACAGCAATTGACAGAGTCTATAAAGCTATTATCATAAAACTTTTGCATAGCCGGGCGGTGGTGACGCATGCCTTTAATCCCAGCACTTGGGAGGCAGAGGCAGGTGGATCTCTGTGAATTCGAGACCAGCCTGGTCTACAAGAGCTAGTTCCAGGACAGGCTCCAAAACCACAGAGAAACCCTGTCTCGAAAAACCAAAAAAAAAAAAAAAAAACTTTTGCATATTTGAAATATGACCACAAGCATTGTTGAGAAGTTGCCACTCTGCAGATAGCCGCTGGTATAATCAAACTCCTCAGATGCCCACACACTGCATGAATGTCTAAGATTAAAAGAAGTGATTGACTTTTTATAGAAAAATTTTTGCTTTTTCCAAAGGATAAGTAAAACATTATGCATAAAATAACATGATGTAAATTTTAATTTTAATTTTCATAACAGAATTAGATTACTTTAATTCCAAGGCCTCAGAAAACCTAGGAACTTGTGTACGTTCACACGACTACAAAGCAGCATGGATAAAAACTAGAAATTTGACCTCTACAAGGTTCACATTCTTTGCAATTGCCCTTTGCCAGTCTTCTCAGAGGTGGCTATGACCCAGACCTGTACTTCTAGGAGTTACTGGTCTAATGAGGGAGACAAATTATTGACTTAATGAGGGGCTAGTCTATCCAGAGTTACCTAATAAATACAAAGTCATATTGGGGTCACAAAGAAGTGGTAGTGACTATCTATGGTACAGATAATGGGATGAAAAGAGCCTTTCTGGGCCACAGCGATATCTCTGTCTGCATAGTGTTTACTTTGAAAGCACTAAGAATAAATTCATGTCCAGGAGTCTTTTTTTTTTTAAAGAAAGCCATATATGGTTGATGTGCTTACATTCCCAGTCATGGGGGAGTGGAGATGGGCACATCTCTGGGGCTTTCTTGTCAGTTAGCCTAGCCTACTTAGCAAGCTCCAGGCAAAAGAGACCCTGTCTAAACATTAGGTGGATAGTACCTTAGGAATGACAGCTGAATTTGTCCTCTGGCCTCCATATGCATGCAACACACATATACCAACATGTGTACACACACACACACACACACACACATTTCCTGGAGGCCAGTGAACTTGAGACTTTACAAATTATTATGGGTGTGTCAATCAGTAGCTGACAGAGAAGAAGCATTCTTAGCAGACAAAACATTCAATTATTGAGTGTGTAAAACACTTAATGAATCTCAACCAAGAGCCAAGGAGAGTGATTTCTGTTCCTGCTCTGGGCTCCAGAGTACAAAGCAAGACGTTTATTCCCAAAGTCAAACAGACAGATGTGGACTAGAACGAAAACCAGTAGAGACTGCAATCATTTCGTCGTACGGAACTCTGGAGAAACCCAGAGGCACAATGCACCATCTTGAGAGGATAGGGAAGCTTACTTGTGATTTCCATGTTCTGTGGCTACATAGAGTTGTTAGTATGGACAGATAGCACTCTGTACAGGCTTACTAGAGTACTAACGGAATGCTGTGCATTCTTCTTCCAGATGAAAGGCTGCATAAAAGTGCTGAAGGAGCAGGCCCCGGACAGTGTGGAAGGGCTGCTGAATGCTCTCAGGTGAGCCAGTCTCTGGGCAGGCGGTACAGCTTCCCTTTCAGACCGATGCAAATGCAGATGCTGTTGGGGGCCAGAAGCCTGGACACCAGACTTACCCTTGACTGGTTGTCACGTGATTCACCTTCCTAACAGTGCTGGGAGGGCAGCACAGGTTTTATCATTCACTTCTTAAGATGGGGGAATTTGAGGTGAGTTAAGTTTTGGGGTTTTGAGACAAGGTTTATCTGTACCGTCCTAGCTGTGCTGGAACTTACTTTGTAGTCCTGGCTGGCTTGAACTCAGGGATCCACCTGTCTCTGCCTACTGAATGCCAGGATTAAAGGCATGCAGCATACCTGTACCTGGCTTCATGTGCTCAAATGATGTTTCCATTCCACACAGTAAAGGGCCAAGTTAGGACCTATATCTGGGTCTTGGTGGTCCCGCGAGTCTTACACCTGACTCTTGACCATGATGCTCTATGTATAGTGGGGAATCCTTCTCGCTTCTTATGTCCATCTTAACCAAGGGCTCCTGACCCTGACTGCATCGGAGGAAGATGAAGGGAGTTTCCAGGAACTGAGTTTGCAAGCCAAGTAAATTAGTCGTTGGCCTTGAAACTCAAACATCCCTCTTGTGTTAGCTTGTTGTTTGTTTCTGTTTGCTTGGTTTGAACTCCCCAAGTGGCTTCTACCTTCAGCTGCCAGAACTGAGGATCTGTTATTCACTGCTGGGTGCCTGAATATTTAGCCAGCTATATTCCCACTCCTTAGGCACCTCTCTTTTTCCCAAGGATGCATTTGTTTAGTCCACTTTAAGAAAGAGGTTGTTATTTTTAGCCGTGCTGCATCCAAAGAAACTTGCTGAACTGCACAAACCATCCCCATGCAGAATTTTAATCTGGAAGACTCATGGACCTTGCTGTCTTAGCCTTTCATTTCCTTCTGTCCCATGCAATGCAATCCATGCAGTCAGCATGGGTAAGTCTAAGAGAAATGGGGCAGCACTCAGTTCTACATGCAATGCTCTACCTCCAGTCATATGTCCAATGCAGCTATTGCAATCCATTGACCCCAACCTGAACTATTATCCTCCTTCACTGGATAAAGCCAGCAATCTCAGGACACTAAAGTTACTGGTTTTCTGGCTTGCCAACTCATCATCTTTAGAGGATATATGAATCAGATGTTTGCTCAAAAGTGACACCCTATATCCAAGGACTCCAGGATGTTTGATTGAAAGTGAGACCCCAGCCTTCTAACACCCCTATATCCAAAGAGTCTGGAATGTAATATTAAGTTGGAAGTGTCACCCCAGTCCCTGTCTTGGGGCGCTAATGGAGTGCCAATGGGGCAAAAAGCTCCATCTCAAGCCCCCTCCCCTGGGATATTTGGTTTAAAGCATTACCCCAGCCCCTCCCCCCGGGAGTTGCCTTGGGCTGGACTCCAGCTCCCAGAAAGTCCACCAAATGCTGACCCCTCCCCAGGGAGGGCAGGACCACTCCCAAAGGCTATTTAGGCTCCTGCATGAGAAAAAGGAACACATGTTGTCTCCAGGGTTTGTGTGGGCTCCTCTCCCCTCCTCTTTCCCGCCATGCTGCCAGGGCCACCCAGGAAAGCACTGCCTTTATTAAACGTGGGCATTTTTGATTTGGTCTAATTGGAGTTATTTTGAGTCAGCAGAGAGGCTCTCCTTAAGATTTTTCCTAACATCATTCTCATAAGAGCCTCCCAAATCCGAGGTTTACTCCAAGCAAGACTGTAAGCACACCATGCTGGCTTTCTGTATTCATTAAGAAGACTTTAACTTCTGAGTCTCTGGAATTTGGCAGTTTCATTCTAGCTACCGAAACAGGTTGGAGATCAGGACATGGTATGAATTTGTGTTTCCTGGAGACACATGCTGAAGTGGGAAGATTATAGGCTTTCAAGGCAGCCAGACTTAGGCTCAAGTCAAATGTCACAGACTGTTCACGAGTCAAAACATCTGCTGTGGGATATGGAGGGAGCCACTGAAGCTCTTTGACCCTCAGCTCTCTTACCTGTGAAATCACGTCACTGACCACATTTGAAAAGTTCTTTGTGACCCAGAGCGCCTAACATGTCAAAGTTGTGTAATAGGTCATTTTTTTTACAATCCTTTGCACACAAGATCCAGTTTTACAATCCTTTGCACACTAGATCGAGTCCGATGCCACTTAAAATTACAGCTTCAGTAGTGTACCTGCATTTGTGCCCCCTGGTGGCAGCAATGGGGATAAGCACAGCCCCTCTATCAGATAGTCATCAATTTTTAAATTTTAGGAGTCCTTAATTTGAAGTTCATCAGGGTTAGCTTCAATGGACAAGATGTTGAAGTAAGTGCTGTGAAATTTGTCTCCTTGAAGATGAGATCAGTTATGTCTACTCTTTGTGATTATTTGATGAGGTTAAAAAAAGACTGTAGATGTAATTAAGGAAGCTTATCAGGCCACGTGTGCTGGTACCCAAAAGGCATTGGCTGAATGAATTCCCACAACAAAAGACTTAGTTTGATACTTGCCACACAAGAAAAAGCAAATACCATAGCTACCTGCCTGACAAGTGTGGCGTTGTGGGATGAGTCTATAATCTCAGCAGTAGGAAGGTTGAGACAGGAGGATTGCCATGAGTTTGAGGCCAACCTGGATTACAGAGTGAGTGCAATGTCAACCTGGAATACTGAGCAAAACCCAGTCAATGTCAAATCAAAAATAAACTTCCAGGGCTGGAGAGATGGCTCAGCAGTTAAGAGCACTGGTTGTTCTTTCAGATGGACTTGAGTTCAATTCCCAGCATTCACATGGCAGTTCACAACTATCTGTAACTCCAGCTCCAGAGGATCTGATGCTGATGCACATAAAAGAAAAGCTAAATAAATTATTTTTTAAAAAAAACTTGCAGAGAATATATGGAACGAACATCAAAATGTGGCTTTTTGTCTAAAGAAGTGAGCCACGGTTCTTATTTGCAAATTTCGGTTGGGTGAGTCCTGACATCCAACTCTCTCTCCCCAGGTTCACTACAAAGCACTTGAATGACGAATCGACTTCCAAACAGATTCGGGCGATGCTTCAGTAGAGCCCTGCTTACAGAGGAGGATCTGTGTGCTGACCTCAGAAGATGTATATGTTTACATAATTTAATACAGATTGATGTTAATACTTGTGTATTTACATAACCACTTCCTTCTTGTCTCTGAAATATATGGACCTTAATTTGTATCCTGACTGACTCAACCCAGCAGAGCATAAATTGACTCGAGAGCCTTACCTTTGATGTTCGCCATGAAAATCCTGTCTCCAAGGGCCGAATTTGGAAACTTCAGTCTTGGCTGCTGGAGTCTTGCAGTGACACCTGTAACGAGCAGAAATTCTTAATAGTTTGTGGTATTGTTTTAATTCTAGTTGTGTTATCTCTCTGGGAGTATAGTTTATAGAAACACAAAGTACTTGATTTCCTGTGTCGGCTCAGATACAAGAAGCACACACAACTGTTGCCCTGACGGAGAGAGAGCAAGAGAGAAGAATGAAAGATAAGAAAAATGCATGTGGCGGGTGGGGTACAACTGTTGTGAGTTCAGCACGCCCCCTCTTCCTTCAGCCTGCAAACCTCCCGTGCAGCGTTTCTGTATGCACGTGTGTGAGTAATCCAAACATTCTCCTGTCTCAATCCACGTTCCTTCCATTCCTTTTCAGTTGTTGTCAGAGGAAAATCGCCTGTGTTTTAATCCACTAATGAGGAGGCAATGGGTCGAGAGAGGGGTTCTTCCAGGAGGACTGAGGGAAGTGGCTATCTGAAGGGCATTTGAGAGAGGGAGCTGGCGTAAGGATAATCATATTTCTGTCAACCTTCTGCCTGCGGGGACAGAGAGATAGAACTCTGATTGTAAATAAGGCCACTCATTCCCCAGGAGCCTGCTGAGTTCTATGTACACCACCCCTCATGATAAGGAGATCCCATTTCTCTGTGAAAATGGACTGTTCATGTCAGAACTGAGAACTAAGGCACTTTGTTATTTCCCAGAGAAGGAGGGATTTAGAGAGAAGATATCTATGTTTCCTGATTGCCTGGTGTCAGCCTCCGCCACTCTGTGTACTTTGACAGATTCACTTTTAGTGTGCTCACCTTCCTCATGTATAAAATAGTCAGTCTTGGGGGCCAGAGAGACGGCTCAGTGGTTAAGAGTACTTGTTGCTGTTGCAGAGGATCTGAATTTGATTCCCAGCATCCACATGGTGACTCATAGCTATCCATTATTCCAGTTCCAGGGCATCCAGTACCCTCTTCCGATCTCCATGGGTACCATGCATACACATAGTGTGCTCCTATACATGCAGGAAAAAAAACATTTATACATATAAAATAAATGAACTTTTAAAAAATCTAAACGAGTTTCTAAGAGTCCTGGAAGGCTAGTGGGAGCCACACTACCAACCTTCCTTCATGCACAAATTCCAAGGAATACCCTTATAATTATCAATCTCACCAGTGCTGCAGGCATTCTGCTATAGGTCACAGCCGAGTTAGGGGCGAATATGGGAAACATACTGTGACATCTAATGGAAGGATGTGGGCACACAAGATGACTCTTGCTTTGGACTCGATCCCCAGATGTTTCCTACCTGACTCTCTACTCTTCCCTCTTTCCCATGTGGCCTATGGAGATGTACTGTGGAGTGTATGGAGCCTTCTAGAGAAATCTTGAGGCTAACCTGTGATATTGCTTGCATGTCTCTCCTGGAAGGAGAGGGTTTTCCAGACAGCTGATGAGTAATAACCCTGGAATTCAGGTCTAGGACGATCAGGGTATAGTACAGTTTGGTTCCCAACATTCCACGAGAAGAGCTGTGAAATACCTACATATCCAGACTAGGGAAGTGGCCATCTAGCATTCCATCAAGCCCTCCAAGAAAGGGAATACTTGGTTTGTCCCAACACAGAAATGCAAACACATGGGGAGAACTGCTTCCCTGGTCTGTATATCAATGTAGTCAATGGAGAGGGAAGAACCTTGTCCTTTGGTGCTTTACCAGAAGAGTAAATACAGCCACTTGACTGATGTGCGTGTTCTCAGCAGAGCAGAATCACGCTAGATGGCTTCCATGAGCTTCTCAAACCTAGGAATTCCAAGATCCAGAGGAGGCCAGGAAATGTGATCATGTGGGGTGAGACATCCCTCCAACACTCAACTTTAGGGTGTTCCATTTGGCAGTCATGAGTATTGCTCAGTTGGGCAACCGTCGAGCCTACAAGGGCAGTGAGGCACACTGTGAGTGAGCTTGTGTCCATTTGCCCTTTCCTCAAAAGAGGAGACTGAGATGTCAGAGAAGAAAGGACTTCCCATTTTCTCTATGGCTCTTAGACACAGACCTGAACCATGAACCTAAGCCACGTTATTTATACCATAGCTGCCTCTCAGCTGGCTACATAAGAAAACATTAGAGATTATCTGTCAGATCACACACACACGCACAGTTGAGGATATTTGTAACTTTTAGTTAGACTTTCCATCCAATGGGACCAAATGTGTGTATAGGTGCTGCCAGTCTGCTTCACTTTAGCCAGTCCATTGTCTCCAAGATGAGACTCAGCGGGACTTGAATTTTGAGAAGCCCAGGGTCTGAGTAGTTGCCTCAGGTCACCAAGAGGACAGGCTGAGTGTGTGTCTGTGATCACTAACAGGGAGTGGATCTTGAGTCCACTCCAGAACTGTTGTGGGAGACCAATTCTCTTAACAGACTGTCCATTAGGCATCGGGAATCCTTGAACAATTTGGTTTTTCTTTCTTTCTTTTTTTTTTTTTTGTGCTGCATGCATATGTATCCAGCACTCATGGGTGGTTTGGGGGAAAGTACTAGGGACAATATCAATGTTAATAATACTTCATAATTGATGTCTCATAAAGCCTTTTATATTTAATTTGAGGCAAGAAAGAAGGTCAAAATGGTGTTTCCCAGACATGTTGCTACTTTTGGCATGATAGCACCTCTCATGTTTACCTAGACATTCATAGTAAAAGCTGGGTGGAAATGGGTATTTTTATTGGTAATAAATAGAGCCAGAATATTAGAGCCGCAATATAGCCAGAATATTAGCTGAAGACCACGAAGAAGGTCTTAAGTGTATCTTAATATTTAGTTAATGTATTTCTCACCAACATAAACATACATTCTTGGTTATCACAGTTATATCAAACATGAATGGCAAGCCTTAGTTTTTCGAGACATCATCACAATTAAGTCAAAATTATTTCATGCTTCTTCAAGAGCAAGAAGAAACCTACCCAATCCAGGGATCCAGTTGTATAGTCAAGTCCAGACTTCTCATTCAATCTTACATAGTAGACATCTCACCAATGCTCTAGATATTAATAACTAACATTGGGATTTTCTCTCCGCCAGCCCCTGCCTTCAGAACTCCATTGCCACAGTGCCCTGTATAGATGACTGCAGATTAGAAGGGGCTTTGAAGTTGTCATATGTTGTTTGCCGAAGTCATTGTAATTTTTTTTTTGCCTGCATTGCCTCTTTTTGTACAGAACTTTCGAGTGTGAAATGAAAATTAAAGTTTGGTACATACATAATTTAAAGTCATGCTTTTATATGACGCACAGGGTAAAATGGGTGGTACAACATAGAAGCCTGCTTAGCCTGCCGTGAGGAAATCGCACCATGCCAGCTTCCCTTCCCCCACTCCTACCGTAGTTTCTTCAAGCATGGCATGCAGTGTCCCAAAGGCCTGCTTTTGGAATCCATGGTCTAATATTCATTTCGATCGACAAGGACCGTCATTATATTAAAGGAGAAGAAGAGAAGAAGCCTGGCACCTTGAGATGCAGCAGTGCTGCTGGCCGAAGGATGCTAAGAAAGCAATAAATGTTCTTCCATTCTTTCAAATGCAGTAGCATTTCCTGAATTTGGCAAAATTGGTGGGGGGAAAATCCCTCCTCTGTGTATATTCATTTTTTTTCAGACCACAGAAGCAATAAAATGGTTCTTTTAATGCATCAGCGCGGACACTTGCCCAGAGCGTTACTTCTCATTTGCACTCCTGCAGCCAGAGACCTTATTGTAGGGGTGCGCAGTTCATCTGAGTCTCTGAGAGGGACCTCACTGCAGCCTGTGAAAAGACAGGCATGACGCTTAGGTTGACTTGGAGCATGAAAGGAATGACGATGAGAACTTTTCTGTAAACTGATGAACGGCTAAATTATAAATGAGCAAAGGCTGGAAAGAACTAAATGGGAAACGGGGTGTATGAGTATGTATGCATGGATGTGTCTGTTTGTCTGTCTGTACTTCAGTATGTTCTGAGAGCCAAGGGGGTGGGAAAAGTATATGGGTGCCTGTTAAGACCAACACAGCTAAATAATGTTGGTGAGGTTGCTTGAATTGTATTCATTAGACACATTGATCCATGCCCGAGGCCAGGTGAAAACCAGTAAAGAGCCCTGCTCTTCTGTCCCATGTGGTGACTCGTACCCAGTAAATAGAAGGCACTGTGAAGCTAATCTCCAAGGTAGAGCTCTATTCCTTGGTCACATCCAGTCCAGAGAGACTGTTTTCCCTGCTGTGCCTCTTCGGTTGTCTCCTTGTCATTGCCAAAGATCTGGAGATGCAGCAGTTCCTGAACATGGGTTCTGTAAAATGCCACCAAAGTCTATCCTTTGAAATTATGCTGTGTAGGATTCTAGGTTCAAAAAAAAAATCTCAGAATTTCTTAAGTGAATGGTTCTTAGAAACCCCTTTAAGTGTTTTCTCTGGGCAAATGTTCAGTTTCCTCATCAAACCTCATGTTTTCTGGAAGCTTCTTCCTCTCCTCCTATGTTTTCTGGTCACTTTTCAATTATCTTTGTTTGCCTCACAGCTGGTTTTGTTTCAACGTGTGACACATTGTCCACCCTGCAGCTGCTATTGGTGGCAGTGGTCTTATTTGAGAAATAAAAAGGCTCAGTAGTGTCCTTCTGCCTTGAAGTACTCTTTAAAGTAAATATCAAAGTATCTGAGGGAGCCTATTGAAGTACACTCTTCCAAATAACAGTATATTTGAAAAAGGCATGTCTTCCTTTGCTTGAGAAAAGTGCTCTGACCACCATGGGGAAGGGTACATGGTTGGCGCTGTTGTTTGTAAATATAGGTGCAGAGAACGACATACACCATGGCGAGGGCTCTCATCTCTCAGCAGGATTAGGTATTTCCCATCTCTCAAATGTGCAAGGACGCTGTGCTCCCACAGTGATGACATCAAGCACGCCATCTTTCTGTATGTTTGAAATCTGCCTGATGATCAAGACCAAATCTTTCTTCCATCTTCGTGAAGCTTCCCATGACTACATCCCCCCCCACACACACCTCTACAGAATGCTAATTTCTCTTCTGAACTGTTACTGCATTTAACTTATTTTCTGCTAGATATAGGCCTCTGCACAGTACTCGGAAATGCATATTCACTGTGTCTTGAGTTCCTGGGAACAAAGAATGGGCCTCTCAGAAAGCCAAATTCAATATACGCCATTGGCCAATAGAAGCTTTCTGCTGAGGTGAAACTTGGGTCTGAAAATCCAGGTGTGCTGAAATGAACCTGTGGAAATTAATTTATCCAGCTTAGAAGGTATTCACGGACAGAAATTTTTTTGTCCCTTGGGCGGTCAATTTTATTTTTGAAAGAAATATTTACTTACTGTCAGGATATTTTAACCTCTCAGGACACAGAGAGGTTGTATCTTATGACTAATCATCCAAGGACCCAAGTGAGGAAACAGACTTCTCTTGATAGACCTGGCACTGCAAGCATTCAGAACACTAAGCATGTGGTATCTCGCTCCATTTCAGACAAGGCGGCTCTTTAGTGAAAATGCTGAGTTTGACACATCTAGAAGACCAAAGGGCAAGAGATCAACTCAGCACAGGATAGATCTCCTGACTTGACACAGTCTAGAGTCCTCCGGTAAGAGTCCAATCAATGATAGAGTGTTCACATTGAGTTGGCCTATGACTGTATCTATGAGGGATTATCTTGATTAATAAAGAAGACACAAAAAAACACAGTCCACTGTGAGTGGCACCATTCTCTAGACGGGGGGTCCTGAATGGTGTGAGAGTGGAGAAATGGAGCCAAGCCCAAGCAAAATAAACATACACATACCCGGTTTCCCTGTTTGACCATGGATGTGGTACAGCTAACTCCTTCTTGCTTCCAGTCCCCACCACCTTGAATTCCCATGCAAAAGGACTGTGGTCTGGAATTATGAACTAAAATAAACCTGTTCCCCCTAAGCTGCTTTTTATTAGAACCTATTTATTTATTTATTTCATCACAGCAACAAAAATGAAGCTAGGACATTCAGTAACTACAGAACTTAGTTCAGAACCTTGGATAGCAGACCAGGCGACTGTTCCAAAAATGCCTGGCATCTGAATCTGAATCCCCAAGCCTTGTTGGCTGTTTCAAGTTTGTCTCTGGAACTCCAAACATTACCGGATCTGTAACTTTGAAAGCTAAGCCCAAGGCTCTCTTCCTCTTGGGATTTGTGAGCATTACCTAAGCAGGATGGGAAGCAGTTAGGACTCACCCAGGAACACACTGGCTTTTCATATTTATGGTGTTTTGAAATAAGATCAGCTTAGCCGGGCTGTAGTGGTGCATGCCTTTCTTTATTCCCAGCACACTGAGAGGCAGAGGCAGGCAGATCTCTGTGAGCTCTGGGCCAGCCAACCTGGTCTACAGAGTGAGTCCCAGGAGAGCCAAGGCTACACAAAGAAATCCTGTCTCGAAAAACCAAGAGAACAAACAATCAAACAAACAAACAAAAAAGGAAGAAGGTAAACTTATGAAGGCATTGTTTTCTCCTTCCTCCTCTTCCCTCTTCCTTTCTTTCTTTCCGTTTTGAGACAAAGTTTCTCTGTGTAGTCCAGGATTTCTGGGTATCTTAGGCTGACCCCAGGCTTGATCACCTTGACATATTCTTAGTTAGGGTTATTATAGATGTAATGAAACACCATGACCAAAGCAATTTGGGAAGAAAAGAGGTTATTTGTCTTACATTTCCAGATCATAATCCTTCATTGGGAGAAGTCAGGCCATTAACTCAAGCAGGCTGGAACCTGGTACAGAGGCCATGGAGGGTGCTGCTTACTGGCTTGCTCCTCATGGCTTACTCTGTCTGCTTTCTTATAGAACCTAAGACTACCAACCTAAGTATAGCATCACCACAGTGGTCTGGGCCTCCCTGTTAATCATAAATTAAGAAAATGTCCTCCAACTAGAACTTATGGAATCATTTTTTCAGTTAAGTTTCCTTTTTTCAGATGACTCTAGCTTGTGTCAAGTTGACATAATAGTATCCAGGATATATATACACGTATGTATGTATGTATGTATGTATGCATGTATGTATACACAAATATATGCATGTATGTGTGTATATAAATATATGTATGTATTTATGTGTGTGTATATATATATATGTATTTATATTTCAAGCCATTACAGTTTTCTTGGTCCTAGAAAAATGAAGCTCTACCTGTCTATCATCTATCTATGTGTACGTAGCCATGTATCTGTGCATTGGTATACAATATTTAAAAGATACATTGTTTTATATACCAACATTATTCTGAAGTTTTATACTTATTTCTTCTTCACCAAACAAAATTGATTCCTCAAAAGAAATGCCTGCCCATAATTTTATCTTGCCAGATGCAAATCTCTAGATTTGTATCACCCAATCTGTTCTGGGTTATATAAGTATGAACGTATTCATCTCACCTACAACTGAAACCCAGGTCATGCCACTAACAACAAAGTAACTTCCTGTACTTATGCACGCTGTCTTGCTCCCTCTGATTGTGGGTTCACTAGCAAGCACTTTGGACCCAGACCTCTATGTACAGTTTGAAAGAGCTGTCAAGGCATTGAGGAGTGTGAACTTCTTGCTGTGTTGACCAAGTCATGAATGTCATATGGTCTATGTCAGCCTGGGACCAGATTCTCATTGGGTTCTCAAAGGAGAGAGTGTGAATCACAATAGTCATGCTTCAGGCCACTCAGAACCTCCTAGTATTGGATCTTCTTATCTTTAGTTTCTTAGATAAGTTTCCCAGAATCCATACATGTCAAAAGAACATTCTAATAGAAATATCTACTCAAGGCATTCAAGCTAAAGCCTCAAATATGGATTATTATTGAATGGCAAATTTAGACAAAAGGAGAATGAGGATTCCAGTCACAGATGTGTACAACTGAATTCTTTCGTGTGACCAAATTCTAAGTATAGGAATGAGGAAGCAATCTTTAAATGCTGATGGCTCTCTGGACTACACTGAAGCTCTCAAGATGCCAGAACGGCTAACCTCTACAACCATAATGTGTCACGGCATCCCAGTTCAGTTAATCATGCTCACATGACATGGAAACACATTTGGCAGGGGATATAGCATTTTGATCCCCTAAGAAGGTAGAGATTGTCCACAGTAAGGAAGAGAAATATAAACACATTGGAATATAAGGCTATATGCTTTCACTATAGAATGGGCACTGGTTTAGAGAGATGGCTCACAAAGTTCATCCTTGGCTCACAGAACTCAAACTTTCTGGGTCAACTGGGGCTAGCAACCTAGTTCAGTGGGTAGAGCGCATGCTGTGTGTGAGCGTGAGGACTTGAGCTTGATCCTCAGCACCCACAGAAATGCTGGATGTAGTATTACATACACGTTTTCCCAACATCTGGTGCAAAGCCAGGTGGATTCTTATGGTTCATTGACTCTTTGGTCTAATCTAGATAATAGCCCCAGGTCCCAGTGAGAGACCATGACTTAGAAAGCATAGTGACAGCTTCTGAGGGACAATAATCAAGGTTGATCTTTAGATTCCAAATAAGCATGCATACAGTTGATACACATGTTTTTTTTCCTACATAGGTTCACCAACATAAATACAGATGTACACATGCACACTTACACAAAAGAATTTCTAGGTCATCCTTTGCTGCTAACCTGAGCTATAAACCCTGCCCTCTCAACTCCCCCAAGGGGAAACAGTTCCTAAATCAGTAAATATAAGTAGGTGTTGGTTGAATGAATGAAGTCAAGATAGGACTAGCCTCAGAACCAGGGCAGCCATTGCTGAAGACTCTCTTGAGGCTCCCCAGTCTAGAACATGTAGCTTTAGGTCTTATTGAAGTGATGCATGGAGAATAGGTGTTTAAAAAAATAAAAACTATTTCCATACTACTAGCCTTTAAACTTTTTACTTTCAATATTTTGGCATGTTTTTAAGTGTTATTTTTGTTGGCTCCATAGAATAGGAAGTTTTTATCTTGTGAAAATAAGGCCATGCTATAAATAATTTATATGTTGTTTTTCTCATGTGAAATACAAAGTAAGCACCCTTGGAAGAAAGTATAGGTATACATACAGATACAAAAGTATAAAGCTAAGTGCACACACATACAAACAAAATACATAAAGTTGGGGGAGGTTCACATTATTAATTTAACCATTTTAGTTCACTCCTCAAACAGATTTCTTTGAGATTTAGTTGGTACACACAATAGACTAAACATATTTCAAATGTCTGTGTTCATGTTGACACATACAAACATGCCCATACTGTGAAACACTGTACATAATAGTGTTATGTGCACTGCTGTGCAGACTACACATAATAGCCATATGCATTATCCATGGATCTCCTCAGTTCCTCTGTGGTTCCTTTCCCTTCACTCTCACCCTGCCATCCTCAGCAGCATGGATGCGTGCTGGTGCAGTATGCTCCTTTGCTGTGCCCACAAGTGTTAGAAACAGAACTCTACACTGGAGGTGCCTTTTTGTTTGCCTATGTTTAGTTCATCTGCTCACTCAGGTACCAGAAAATTTCTGTATGGCAATATGCCTCTCTTATCTGTGAGTAGTGTGGCTGGATTATTTATTTTGATTTTCTAAGAAACTATCAGACTATTTTTCCAAAGGCATCATCCCATTTGAAACTTATACCAGCAGTGTACATACCTATAGTTTCTTTTTAACGAGAAACAAATAACTATATTTATTTGATTGGTAATTTCTTTTTATTCTGTTTATTCATTTATTTATTTATTATGTGTGCATTTTTGAGGTCAGAGGACAACTTATGAAACTCCATTATCTCCTCCTTCATCTCATTGGCTCTTGGCTAATAATTCCTTTATATTTGACTTGAACTTGAAGAGTAAGTGACTCTTTCTTATATGAAGTTAGATATTAAGAATTGATTGAATAAGACCACATAGGGCAGAGAAATTTGGAAATAAGCAGCATTAGTGACTGCGGAAATGTAGCATATCTTTTGCTATTCGTACAAATAATAACACCCACCTCCTACATAAGCTTCGGGTCTTGGCAAACCTTCAGGCCACCCCATAAGAGAATTCTATCTGCGGTCTACGATGAGGCAAATTGATGTCCTCTCTTTAATTAACAAACTCCTCACTGTTTTGGGATTTTTTCTTTTTTTGCTTCACTATAAATTGCCATCACACACTATTCTGGTTCTGAAAAAAAAATTCCCAGAAGATTTTGGGTAGTCCCATAACTTGATAAAGCCAGCATAAAATTAATTGTGGCAAGCAGAGAGCATATACTCATAAAAACAGAAAAGGGAGCTGAGCTAAATATATAAAGAACATCCAGAAATATCTAAGACAGATGATGGATTAACACGGCTACTGGTAATTGGGGATCTTGTGTAATATAAGATGTTACAGATGGTAAGAATTACGAATATGAAAGGTCTCACTTTGACAGACTTTGCTAGTGTTTTTAATAAGTATCCCATTCTAGCCTTGGATGGAGTTAAAGGACTTGCGAAGCAGCTTTGTGTGGCATGTTGATTTAAACTACCTACAATTAACTCCCTCCTAGTCTCAAGGTAGCGATGTACTTCCGACCTCTGTGGAAGTTTGCACACTTTCTCAGAGGGTGTCAAATATTATCTTTGAACTCTTGGGCTTGCAAATAAAGATCCTAGACCCTGGACACAGGAAGGAAGCACTCAGAAAAGCATCCCTTTTTGTTCCTCCTCAACTCTGTCCCCTGTGCATGTGTAGTAAAGTAAATGAGTCATATTGCTCACTAGAAAATCATTAACAATATGCTTCTGAAAATCAGAGACTTACCATATTCTGGGGGGTCTATAAAATATGATTTTATGTGCTAATTGTTATGATAGAGATGAATACAACATCATGTGATCACAAGCATGGAAAACCTGGTCTAGTTAGGGTCAGGCTGTGATAGAGTCAAGGGATTTATTTCTTGCGTTGGCTGCTGAGCTCTGCAGTGAAGACAAGAGATACCCATTAGTGAAGGCCGAAGGGCTACTGTTATTGATAGAGGCATCAGCATGGATAAAGGCAGGGAGGCATGACTCCTGAAGGGACAGCTATGGATGGCACTCTTAGCTCTAGTTCCTTTGGGAATAAGGGAGAAGATAAATGATGACGGGGACTCAGCCAGACTCAAGGCTAGACAAGAATGTAGAGCAATGATTCTCAACCATTCCTCATGCTGAGACCCTTTAATACAGCTCCTCATGTTGTGGTGACCCCCCAGCCATAAAACTATCTTCATTGCTGCCTTATAACTATAATTTTGCTACTGTTATAAATCGTATGTAAATATTTTATATGTGACCCCGTGAAAGACTCATTCAAGGCTCATTCAACACCCTACAGGTTGAGAACCGCTGATGTAGAAAAAGCTCAGAGTGCGGGGCGGGGGGGGGGGGGATTTGGAAAAATTTTTATTGATTAAGTTCTTTTTTTTTTTACATTTTCCCATGTGTGTATAATACATTTGGTTACACCAATTTTTTTTTATCATCTCTTATCCTCTTGCCTCATTCTACCAAGTCCCTATCCTCCTTCCTTCCATCCTTCCTTCCTCCCTCCCTTCCTTCCTTGCTTACTTTGTGACCTTCTGGGTTTACCCAGGGCCACTCACATAGACATGGGTGTGAGACTACACGGGAGCACTGGTAACACTAGTGTTTACATCACTAAAGTCAATGACTTCCTGCCAACCAACACCCTTTGACTATGAAGAGCTCCCCTGGATAGGGTGGGTCCCCATGAGTCCCTCTCCCATCTGTGACAATATTTCGTGCCTTGTTCTTGTGTAAGCCCCCATGCAAACAGCAGTGATTGTCCTGAGTTCATGAGTGTCACCATCGTGCCATGCCCCTAAGACAGGATTTCATGCTTCACCTCCCTATTGCCTGGCTTTTACATTCATTTTCTGATATCTTCCCTGAGCCTTGGAGTAGTTAACAAATGAGTATCCTGCTTAATACTAGGGACCATAACCAGTGATGAATGTTAGGTAGAAAAGGCTGAGGGTCAAACTTAGGTTTTCCCTTAGTTTGGCTGGCTGCTGGATTAGTGGGTGGCTCAAAAAGAGGAATCCAGCAGTGAATGACAGGAGATTGATACAACACCTTCTGGAAGGTACACCCAGCCAATAAATTATGGGTGTAAGCTTTGCTTTGTGTTCTCTTCCAACACAAGATCTTCACTGTTTGTACAGAGGAGAAAACCGAGGTACCTACTTAGTATCTTCTTGATCAAATGTTGCTTACACTCTTTGCCCCTCAGCCTACTGAGGCCTGGTCTTTGGACTCATCTATGCCTCACCCAATTTCAGTGAGATCCATGCAAACTTGCTTTAATTAAAACTCATGTTTGTTGCCTAAGCATGATTGACAAATAAGCTTGATCTCGGTTCTCCAGCCCCTCAGTGATGCCAGATCACGCTGGCCCGTGTTCAGCAAGAATTTGGTAGGTTAGTTTAGCCTGACCTTCTACCCACATTTCCTTTTGGTCATTTCATGGAGCCAAGCCCATCTTGCTCCTTCACTGTGAGTCTTGCTTGCCCATGCTGTGTTATAACTATTTCTTCGTCAGCCCCAATTTCTCTCCCCTATTGCAACATCTCATTGCAGTGGTCCTTGGATGTCCTGCAACAACCCTCCCCCATTCCTGGAATAAAGTCTTACCCTCTTCAGAAAGGACCACTGAGGTCTTATTATCTAGATGCTTAGAGTCATGAATGACAGTTCTGGCATGCTAAAGGAAGCCGGTCTCCAGAGTGTTGACTCTCAATCACTGTGCCGGGGAAATGAATTGCTATGGCCAATTGCCACATCTAGACTCTTATACATGTCATGTATTTTATCCCAGTTACTGTTCAGATCATGACTGCCAGTGAGCAATAGGACTCTAGTCATTTGCTGATGAAGAATGAAGAAACTAGAACTCAGACAGTCTGGATTTCCCAACAACATGTACTTGAGGATTTAGACCTTTACTCCCCCAATCTAGAGCCCATGGTTTTAAGAGTTCAGCAGTGTCTCTGGCTAGGAAATAAATGCTGTAACTCTACAGTGGTCTTAAATATTCTAGCATGAAAGTTACATGATTTTATTGAAAGCTCTTGTGGATTCTAGAAACTGAAGGATACAGAGTGAAAGAAAAGTGGTTTGGTATTATCAGAATTTCTATCCTGCCTCTTGGGGGACTAGATGTGGCCCATTTCCTTGACTAGACCATTCTGATAAGATCCTGAGTCTCTTGAAAATTGACTGCAGAGGCCAGGGAGATGACTCAGTGAGGTGCCGGCTATGAAAGCTTGAGGACCTGAGTTCAGGTCCTCAACAGTCACATAGAAAGCCATGCACAGCATCCCTGGGGGAGGAGAACATGGGTGAATCCTAGGAGCTCCCAGACCAGCCAGCTTCACCAAATCAGTGACCTCCATATTCAGTAGAGACCCTATCTCAAATGAATGAATACATAGATAAATAGATAGATAGATAGATGATAGATAATAGATAGATAGATAGATAGATAGATAGATAGATAGATAGATAGATATGGATACAAAAGATGGCTCTTTTCTGATAGTGCCATCAGAAAAGACACCTGACATCAATTGCTAGTATCCACTCCCATATCACATAAATGTACCCATACCCACATGCACATGTGTGCATATCCACACAAAGATGCATGCACATACACACACACACACACACACACACACAAACACAGGAAACAGGGACCCAGTATTTCTTTAGTGTGTATCTACATATTCCCAGATACATGTGAAATAAGAGCATTAACTAGTATCTCCCTTCCCGGGAATGGCCTGGCTCATATGGAGAAGTCTGTTACTGGGAGGAGATGGGTCTGTCTATCACAAATGCTGCACACAGACTCTTTCACGGGGCAAATGTTGTCTTGTACCATCCAGGATAGTAGCCAGTAAAGACACATAACTAAATTTACATTTGATAAAATTAAGTAGTATTTTACATTTAGCTTCACAGGCATGCCACCCATGAGTAAATATCCAGGAGTTGCATGGAGCAGCTGCTTGAGTGGCCAACACTGGATAACATTTTCTCCACAGCTCAGCCTTCTCCTAGAGAAGCCGATATTGCACTGATGGAAATGTCCTTCCAAGAATTCAAGGAACATACACTTCCAATATTTGTTCATTTATTGTTTTAAAAAAAGGTGGTCTAAAACTTTGATGGTCAACACCTTTTTATTTGTCTGAAAACTACTTTGAGCAAAATTGTATCTGAGACCTGAGACCCCAGAGGACAAAATGAAGGAAAGCAGCAGTAGTGAAGTAGAGGTGGCTGACTGGATATATCTCACCAGGAGCCCAGTCTCCACAGAACACTCAAAAACCAACTTCTGGATGCTTTGCAAACCCCCAAACCAAAGGCTGCTGGAGCATCACAGACACTCTGCAGTCCTGAACCACTGTGAGAACTACTGAGAAGAAGAGAGAGCTATCAGAGAGCCCTCCCCACAAACCCCAGAATCTATAAACTGAACCCAGAAATGAGGCTTATGTTATGACAATGACAATAGCTGGATGCAAAGGTTTACAGCATATGCCTTGTGCCGAGCTCCCGTGAAAAACACCGTGGACATGGTATGAAGTGACCAAGTTCAATTGTTTCTCACTAGGCCTCCAGTTTGCTCTGTTCCCTTTAGTCATACCCTGGTCTTCTCAACTTGCTAGTTTGGGGCAGCTGCTATAGACTTCGATCACTAGTGTTAGATAATTGGATGCTGTGGTAATTCATCCGGATCATGCAGGCAACTATCAGATCTGCTGAAATTCAGACATGCTCCAGTTAATAGCAGGGATGCATTCTGAGAATACATCGTTAGTTGATCTTGGGGCAAGAACATCACAGCGTGTTCTTAGACAAACCTACACGGTCCAGCATCCCACTCACCTAGATTCTATGGATCACTACCATCCAATTTATAGCTACTGGAACAGCCCTGTGCAAAATATGACTGCAGACTTCCATGATAATGGAAGAGAAAGTGAACTCATGGTCAAAACACTCTGGATAAACTAATTACCACGGCACATCACTGCTATTGCTTGTCTGCTGTGCTCTCCTCTCTCCCCTCCCTCCCTCCCTCCCTCCCTCCCTCCCTCTTTATTTTTCTGGATTCCTGCTTCTGGCCCCCTTTTCCTACAAGAGCCAGTGTTGCCTTCACCTGCTTCAAGAGCTAAGCTGCACTTTCCTCATTAATGAAGTAATGTGTCTAAAGTTACCTTAAATCCGTGAGATATGACTGCAAGGCAGTGATCGTGGGAGACAGGCATCAAGCCACCTCGCTCTCACACCCCAGGCCCAGCCCAACATAGAATCATCATCAGCTGCACAGGACAATCAATCCAAATATGTCAGATCGTATCTATAATGCCACCACATCCTTAGGATGATGTGACTTGCTGCCAATGGGGGAGCCATGGCTGAGCAGCACAGTGGGTTATTAATGTAGGCAATGATGTTGATTGAGTTCCATTATCTCGACGCCTTGGAGCTTTGATGATGCATGTGTGCTATGTTCAACTATGAGAGCACTGGACAAAGGGATAAACGAATGGGTGACTGAACGAGTGAATGAGCGAGGAGCGAATGGACAAGAATGTTACTCTTTTATGTATCACTCTTATTTGGAGGCTTTTATTTGTAACGTCTAAGACATATGGTATTTAGTGAATCTATCACAGTAACACATCATTAAACTGAGAAGTTTTAATTAAGTAATGAAGACATCGTGGGCCATCTTAATCTTTTTATGTTCGTACTATGATAGGTCATTTTGATGACAACTTTTATAGCGGTGATTAAATATTCTGATGATTTAGAAAGCTCACAAATAATAAGGAATATTTCATCTTTATTTTATCATCAATGACATATCCAATTTAGCCTTGTGGCAGTCACCCAGGCTTTGTGTGTCTTCTCTTATTTCTTTTCACCTATCTGTACTCCCTAAAAAAGAAGCTTAAAATGCTGGTGGATTATCCCTGAAAGACAGAGGTGGGGCTGTAAGAAAAAAGACCTTGGTTCCCACTTAGATATGTGGAGGAATCCTATCCAAAGAAGCCACCGCCCATCTACACCACAGCTTTATCAACATAAATCCAGATGATGACAGCTTGACATGTACTTCAAGGGAAGAAATCATTTTTATGACATTTGTCGGGGAAGGTCACCCTGTTGATTTCTGTAACTCTACTGGTATGGAGCCTATTTCTAAAGGAACAACTGTTAATTAAATAACATTGATTTTTAAATTTTTTTTTATTTTTAGTGAGTTTATATTCAGACAAAAAAGTCTTGCTTTTATCTTATATTTGTTTGAGTCTAGATTTGCCTTTCTGGTCCTATTCATCCACCCACTGAAGTGCTAATTCACTTTGATTTCTCATTCCATGTTGATGTACATATGGTCCCCACTCTGGAAGAGCAGGGCGGTCTGTAGTCACTTCTACCCCCAGGGGACATTTTCGCATGGCCTGAGATCTGAAGGATATGGAAGACAGATTCCTGCATCCTCAGAACTAGATGGTACTTCATAGTGCACAACGCCAGTTCATCTCCTTCCACGAAGGAAAGCTAGCTTCCCCAAGGGAAGTGATAACCAAGGCTAAGCCAACTTCCTTGATAAAATTCCTGGCCAAGAAGTGGTGTAAACATGTCAAAATCCTATCATGGTGAGTTTATTTGGCAGGTGTGCTGGCCCTGTCTTAAGGAACTAAAGCCCCTTAAATGGGGTTGACATTTCCACCTTAGCTGCCTCAGACAAGATGGGAGGGTTGATAGAGGGGTTGTGTTAATGAGTAGCTGAGGTGATTCCACATCTTCTGAGCCTTAGAATTTGTAAACTCTAAGTTACAATGCAAGGAAGCACATAGTTGCATTGAGGAAGCAGAGAACAAGGAGCATGCTTGGTCCTATCAGGAGCAGAGAGAAGGTCCCACAGTCCTGGGATGATGCGGTTGTGATGAATACACTGGAAGCTCATGTTGGGCACTATGTAAAACTCCCCAGACACATAACCTATATATATGCTTGATTCACTGTGATTCCGAAGTCAACTACTCTTTATCATTGGCCCATGCCCCATTGACATCCTCCCTAAAACTATCCATCCTTCCAGCTCCAACCAACACCCTTTCTTTCCATCTAATGAGCATCTTCTCATTAATCTTGCTCCTAGGAAATCTCCTCTTGGCACCCCAGCTCTGGTTGTTGCTGCAGATGATTTTTCCCCCAGCTCCAAGCCAGCTGGTTTTCTAGACTGTTTCGCACAGATATCCACGTATCTTTCTCCTCAGTAGAACCACAAATGTCTAAGGTGGAAAGAGAAGACATTCTTACAATGCTCTTACTGTGCAGAACCAATTCCTCCTCGTAGCTCACAGTTCATAGGCCGAGACAGCACAGGTGTCTGACCACACAGAATATATCAACTGGGATGGTAATGATCATGCTATCTGACTATAGTAAAAGGGGAAAGTTCATAAAATTCCTGTACTAGTACATGCCTCCTCTGGCTTCTCATGGTCCTCTCAATCTTCCTGGGCAGGCAGGGAGCTCCTTGAAACTAGAAACCAGAGGGTTTTTTGTTTGTTTTTCTGCATTTGTCCCTTTATACTCTGTTATTTAAAAAAAAAAAAAAAAGAAAGAAACCACTTCTCCAGAATACATACTCTTTCCTTGGGAATCCATGTGAGAGACATAACTTCATGATCTTTAGACATAACTAAAAGACGAACACACACAGACCTTGTCAGCTGTCTTTCCTGTCACCAATTCTTCAGTCCTGTCTCAGTCAAATCATTAGTAGCTGTCCATGAACCCATGCCACTCTCCCTCCCAGCATAGCGGACCACCAGAGAAACCGCTCTTACCAGGGATGTTTCTGTCTCCATCATCCGTCAGAATCCCTCCTGGGTGAGAGGTGTGCCGTCCCAGCCATCCACGCAAGAGTGGTTTGAATAGAATGCACAGGCACACCTGTAAGCTGGACCTGGATTTTCTCTTCCTTAGTCAGCTGCTCATCAGAAATACCTCAGCTGACCAAGGTCACGGGTTGAGAGAAAGGAGCCAACAAGGCATTAGGAGTCTGTTTCAGAGTGTGAGCCTTCCTGTCATGTCATGCACTCATAGCGCAAACCTCTTGTATTATATGATTTCCTTTCATTGTTGCTGTTGTTAGCTTTCCAGATGCCTAGTCATCTCCCAGGTGCCTAGTAATACATAGCTGATCATGACAGGTTCCAATCTCATGGTCATCTAACATTCTGTGGCTAAATAAACCTGGTTTCTACCAGAATTCAGTAGCGAGCCAAAAGCTAGTTTTCAAAAGGAAAATGACACAAAACTGAGACCAAAGCCTTGCTCCCAAATTCTGCAGGACTGCTGTGATCTTGGGGTGGATGCATTTCAGAAGCTCCATAGAGCTTCCTTCCCATCCACTCACACAGGTGTAGAGGTAAAAGTCTTTAATCCGGGTGCTGGGAAAGCAGAGACAGGTGGATCTCTGGGTGTCTAAAGCCAGCCTGGTCTACATAGAGAGTTCTAGGACAGCCAGAACTACATGGAGAGACCCTGGCTCAACAAAACAAACAAAATAAATAAATTAATTAAATATTCTTAGATTTGTTGGATCATAAGAAAAAAGTGCTGGAAAAATTGTTTGCTATGGTGTTAATTTGGTGAGGAATCTCCAGTAGTTTTCTATCCTCAATCCTATAGAGTTACAGGTGACTAAAGAAAGGTCCTCAGAAGAAATGCTGTGTCGGCCCATATTTCTTTATGGTGTGGCAGCCCCGCTCTGAAGCCATAGGCCTGCCTGAGGTGGTCATGTAGACCTGCAGACAGCCTCAACAATAGCCAGGATGTGCTACTCCTTCTTTTGTTATATATGTAGATCGCCTGGGGAGAGGTGTTTGCTGAAGCTGATGACTGAATTGCAGGTGCTGACCCTAGCTGAACGTTCCCGGAAAGAGAATATTAATGAGGTATCCACCTAGGTTGAGTGGGGCACTGTGAGGTGTTTGATAGTAAACGTGGGTAGGTCTTCAGGAGAAAGAAGCCTGAGATGCCCTTCCATGATGACCGTGTAAGCTGTGTCTGGTTATTCCTTGTGCCTCCATACCAGTCCAGTTAGAAAAAATAGTTTTCTATGTTGAGGCTCATGGGCCCTAACAATGCTGCCTCTGAAATCCATGCTGGCTCACTGAATTTTGCACCTGATTTGTCAGAGACAGCACGAAGTCCAGCAACTTCTCTTTACCTTCAGTGGGTACTTTCACGTGGCCCCCAGCAGTTAAAGGAAAAAAAGAAAAATTACTTTGTAAAGCCCAAGGTGGTGACCCATGGCTTTTATAGGGTGTTTTGCTACCTGCTAGTTTTCACACGTCTGAATAACGTGTCCAAAAGACATCTTTCTTACCTCAAGACTGAATCAATAGAGTCATCAATATGATGGACTGGCTAAATGTCAAGTGACATCGCAGACGGCAGAGCAGACAGAGCCTTGGCCCAACACTGTGACAGCATACTTTCAGCCATGCTCAACAAAGGCCAATGGGTGGTAATGTGCTTCTGAGTTGGTTTGGAGATAAAGGAATTGTCTTGATCAATCATTTTATGTCATGTCCTCGGACCTGTGTTGAGTGACTGCGATCACAAAGTCACAGGAGAGATGGTGACTGAAATGGCAATCTGCTTCTGCCTGAATTTACATAATGAAGCCATTCCCCCAGACCCAGCTGACTTCTGTGGCAGAAAAACTGCTGAGCTAGAGGGTTGTGGGAGCTGAGAGCCTGGCTGAGGCAAGCGAACATATGGTGGGCAACACCTCTTCTCCTGCTGCAGGTCTTTAGTGGTGACATCAATCTCTGCAATTAGGCAGCACTATTTCTGCTTTCCTATCTTGACAGGTAGAGAAAGTTCCAGAGGTGCTGCCTAGCTTTCCCTAGGAGATTTGTCCTTATGCCTTGGGTTAGAGAGCCAAGGTCAAGATTTTGCCAGCTGTCATTTTTTTAAAGTACTATATTTATTTATTTTTCATGTGAGTGCTCTGTCTGAATATATATGCACCATCTCTGTGCTTGGTGCCTGTGGAGGTCATAATAGGGCATTAGTCCCCTGAGACTGAAGTTATGGGTAATTACCAACCACCATGTGGGTACCAGAAATTGAACCTGGTCCTCTACAAGAGCAACAAGTGCTCTTAAAAATGGAACCAACTCTCCAGCCCCTAGTTGGCAAATTTTAAATTTAACAAAGGAAGAAGAAGGAGAAGAAGAAGAGGAAGAAGAAAAAGAAGAAGAAGAAGAAGAAGAAGAAGAAGAAGAAGAAGAAGAAGAAGAAGGGAATCACCACAAGGCAGTTCCTGAACAAACTGAGTCCGGTGAAGGTCAAACTTAAGCTAAGATTTGACCTAGCACCTGCCCACTAGAAGCTCCATTACAAATGTGAGGATACAGCAGCTACTGGGGAGCTCAAAAATCAGCCTCAGTTGAGAGCTAGTGTTTAACACAGTGTCAACCTGTGGGTCACAACCCCTTAAGGGGGTCAAATGATCCTTTCACAGGGGTCCCCTAAGATCATTGGCAAACATGGTTATTTACATTATGATTCACAACAGCAGCAACATTACAGTTATGAAACAGTTATGAAGTAGCAATGGAAACAATTTTATAGTCGAGGGTCACCACAACATGAGGAACTGCATTAAAAGGTTCGCAGCACTAGGAAGGTTGAAAACTACTAGTCTAACAATTACCAAGGTGCCTGAACACAGGCCACAGCCCCTTGGAGATAACCAGCTTGTATCAAGTTGACAAAAAAAAAAAAAAAGAAGAAGAAATGAACCAGCACAGCATCTTATTGCCCTTAAATCTGTGACCCAGAGGTCAGAAAAATTTTACTTACCAGATAGCAGAGCAGGTGTGTGTCTGCTTCCACTACCCACTCAGCTTGTTATCGCATTAAAAACAGCCACAGGCAACGCTGCAGTGATGAAGTGTGTCTGTCTTCCAAAAGCAATTAGATGTCCCACTGATTGGAGGTTGTCTACTTCTAGTGCCAATAGAGAAGCCATTCTAGCCAACCGATCAAGCCAGCTATTAGAGCCACCCAGAAGAGCATGGGCCAATACACTCTGGACTATAGAGCTATAGCAATAAATTTAGCTCAGGATAGTATTATATTCTACCCTTCTTGTTCAAATACTCATAAAGCCCATGGTCACTCATGCCTCCCAAGTTTCTAAACAAGTATTTTGATTTTTTTTTATTTTGGTGCAAACTTTCTTCCTGACATTTCACATGTACCTGCATTTCCAGAACACATGGAGATATGACTGTGACCACGGGTCGGGTGGCAGCAGAAGTGGCTGTTGTGAGTTTGAAGAGACTGATTATCCACTATTAAGGCATATAGTAAGGTTAGAATGAATATTCTATGCAGAGGAATACTATTCTCTTGGATACTGTGGAGCAAGCTGATTTCAGTGAGGAGGACCCTCTGGATTATATGGAAATTCAAGCTTGTCTAGTCACATGTTCTCATTCACATCTTAGCTAGTAACACTTCCCACGGAATGTCTTAACTGTCATTGTAATTCAACAATGTGCCCAATAAATTTGTGTTGACTTTTAGTAGTATCAGCCTCATAGCTTCAGGAAACAAATACATATTCCAGAGTTGTCTTAGAATCTCTCTGGTCTACAACCTGTGGCTCTAGATAATGGTGAATGTCAAAACTTATTATTTCCCTTTAGTAATTGTTCAAGGACCAATGCTGTGGTCCCCATTGTCATCATGGCTGGCGTAGTGGTCAAGCACACTGGCCAAGTGAGCTCCAAGGCACCTTATCACATTTAACCACAGGTGGCAGCTTCTTTCATCTTGATGACGTTGTGTACCAAGAGTTGCTGGAGACTTACTTTCTCTGGCCAAACAACACCATAGCACCACACTCAAGACGAAAACATCCACCAAACTAACTTTCAAATTCCGTCTTGATCCAACTATCTCCTGAGACCTTGTGAGAATCTGCACAAGCCAGGGACCTCTCGGGAGAGTGGAGCCATAAAGGTATTTGAAGAAATTAAAAGTGAGGGATTAGCTATTCGTCTACAAGGGAATAAAGGGCTTATTTATAAAGGCTACCATAAGGTCAGTGAAACGAAGCTAAAAAAATAATCACTTTCAGAGGCAGAGGAACCTGTCCAGAGATGGGTGATCTCATTTCAGAATGCGTGTTCTGCACTCTGCTGGATGGCAGAGATGGTCTGTGGCTTTCCTGGAGTCACAGCTGGGCCACAATCACCCACCACTTTGACCCTTGAGACCTGAAACTATAGTAGAAAATTAAAAAAAAAAAAAAAAAAAAAAAAGGAAAGGAAAGTGTCTTATCAGATACAGATAGCCATGCAAGGCAGCAGCAATTTCCCCTCTGAGGTGTTTGTGGTCCAAAGCCCTCAAGAAGAGAAGACGCTACCCAGAAGTCGGAAACGACTGTGATTTAGGAAAGGTCTGTGGTGCTCCCTGGCAGTCTACCCCAGGGTCACTGCTGGAGAGAAGTAGAAAATTGTCTACATGGGGCCCACCACAACCTAACTGTCGTGAGAACAAGTGGGTGTCCTGCTGAATGCAATGTCTGCAAAATGGAAGCCCGAGGCAACACACCAGAACATGGAGGAGGACCAAGCCTCTTGGTGTATTCCACCTGCGCCCTCTACTGGGAGAGCTAAGCGTTGCAGAAGCTGGCAAAGGGAACCACGCTGAACATTTCTGCTCCATTACCGCAGAGTAAGTAACAGAAGACAGACTTGGAGTTCAGGAGCAGTACGTTGATATATGGCACAGTAATATCAAATGTTCAACAATTTATATCATCTATTTCTTAGCCAATTGCCTTATTTGTTCATCCAACTACTAACTTCATTTAGAAAAATACTAAGTTCAAGTAAGTTCACTTGTTCGGCATCCCACAATCTTTAAGTAGAGCTGGAATTCACATGATATTTTTATGTGCAACATGAGTTTCCACTACCGAACTTACTGTTGTAAGATCAGGTACAGGGATGCTAGAAGAAATGGAGAACTCATTGCTAGCTTCAGTCACCTAATATTTGTAATTACCACCATACAGTGGGTTTGGCATCCCTAGTCTTCTGGTGGTGGGGGGAGAGTTACCCCAGGACTCTTTTAAGAAGCCAAAATCCTTATAGGAGCTCAATTTCCTTCTGTAAAATGGTCTGACATTTGCACATAATTTATGCACATCTTCTCGTGCATTTAAATAATCTCTGGATTGCTTAAAATATCTTGTAAAATATAAGCATTGTGTAAATACACTGGGAAGAATAAGAAGAAAACTATCTGGGAATGCTTAGTACAGACGCATTTTTTTTATCAAATATTTTCTCTATTAGGTTGGTTGAACCTATAGACGTGAGTGAAGCATGTTGAATGAGCCATATTGAATAGCTTAATTCAGAAACAGTGTGACTGATAACTGATACCCTCCATATATGTGTGTATATATATATGTATATATGCAAAGCATGAAAAGGGAACAAGCCAAACGTTGTGGGAGAGTTTAATTTAGACCAAGAATCTGAGAAGCTCTTAGAGAAAGGGCATTTTCACCAAACCCTGAAGGGTGGGGTGGTCAGAGTACCTTATGGAGTGTTCTGGGAAGGGGCAATAGTCCTGGGAGGACATTATAGGTTCACTGAGAAGCCAAAACACATTAGCAACAACACACACACACACACACACACACACACACACACACACCAGACAGGCTGCAGCTTGGAGGGTAGCAGGGAGAACCAGAGTTTAAGATAAAGGGGGAAGGGACAAGGTTTTCTAAGACCTTGGGGGAAAGACCAGGGTAAAGGTAGCAATGCCTGGGAATAATCAGAAGTCAGAGGGGAAACAGGAGGCAGATACAAGGACTGAAGCCTAACCAGTAGTGGGGGCCTCCCCACCTCCAGCCAAGCATGCGTGAAATGCTGTTAAGTGTGTCAACCTGCAGGCGAGGCACTGCCTCTCATGCCCATGGACCCTTGCTAACACATACTCTTTCAGGTCTGTTCTTTGATGCATTCAAAGAGAATTCAAACCATCTTTCCATTTCATAATATAATGGGTGCCGCAGGCCTGACAGAAAGGCCAGGAAAGCAGCCTGATAGCCCCCAATCTCCCCTCTACACCCCAGCTCCTCCAGAAGTGGGGACTGACTGGCCCCAGAAAAGGACACAGAAGCTGATGGGAGCACGGTTTCTGTTCTAGCCTGGTCCTGGACCTCACCTTTCACCTGCACCTATGGGCGCTGTTTTAATTGGTGACAGAAAGTACATAATACACAGGCTCTGGAATGGGACACTCCAGGTTTAAATCGTCTGCCCCTTGGCTGGCAGGGTTGCTCTGAGTGACAGGTGTGTGAAGGTAATGCTTAAGGTAGTGGGTGGCGCATAGGAAGTGCGGGGCAAGTGTTTGCACCACTGTCTGCTTCTTCATTGAATCTTTCTAAAACTGTGTGACTTGGGCAGGGCAGAGAGTATAATCCCGTTTGTAGACTGTAGGCTCAAGGCATCATAAGATAAAATCTCCTAAAATCATGTGGCCTGCTTGCTCCTCACACCGGCATCTTCCACGTGCCAAGGTGTACCCTAGCTTGCATGAAGCTTTTGTAGTTACCTTGAAAGATGAGTCACTGTGCCTTAGTTTACCCAATAGTTCGATAAAAGAGGCGAGGGTAGACATTATCTTTGCGTTCTCTACCCCACGTTACCTCTGCACCTTCTGGTTCTTCCGGCGCAGTGTTTCCACTCTGCTATAGGGGGCGCTCGAGACCCAGACCCTGCTTCCTAGGCAGCAATACTTTCTCAGGATAACGCAGTCAGCTGCCAGCCGGTACACAAGTTCCCTTGTCACATAAAATTCTCCTTCTGACACTGTTTCCCTTTAGAAAGCAAGTAAATCATAACTTTTCACTTAAGCATTTCTGCTTCTAGTCAGACCTGCTTTAGCCCGAAGTTGAAAAAGAGTACATTTGCTTGGATCATATTTCAACTCAGTCTAATAGATATTTGCTTAGGGGGGGAAAGGGGTTGAAGAAAAAAGGGAAATGTCAGAACGGAATAATAAAATGGTCTATAAACAGAAGCAGGTTTTCTGCGATACGTTACCCCGATAAACCCGATAATGGCTCCCAAATGCACCGCCCTGGGTTGATGCCAGGCTGGGCGGGGGCGAAGGAGGGGGGGCGCTCTGGGTTATTTTTAATTTTACTGTAGCCAAATCATGACCTCATTCTGATGGAATTCTCTCCCACCAAAGAGCTGTATCGAGTATTTGTCGGCTGAAATTCATTTGAATGTAGATTCATCGGAAACATGTGTGGCCACAAAAGCAGCCCAGAGGAACACCGAGGGGAGGAGGGGAAGAGTAGGGTTTTCAAGGAAATCCTTCCTTTTGTTTTAACCGAACAGGCAGGTCCTTGGGAGGGCGCTTTGACCCTTTGATGAGGCTGATCTCCGCGCCTCTGTTCCCTGAGACCATTCTGCACCCTCTTCAGCTTCCCCCAGAGTAGGGTTCCCCTAAATAAGCGGGACATTCGATCCAACTTATTACCCCCAGGAGCAGGTCCTGTGGCTATGGGAACTCTGTGCCTCAGAAGATGGAACTATTGGCTAGTACCCAACCAACTAGAAGAGAATCACCATAGTAGGTATGGTTAATAACAGCCAGCCTGGGCTTTATGGGCGACCTACTGTGTGTATTGTAAAATTGTGTCATAGCTTTCCACAGCCTATCTCTGATCCTCACAATAAAAATAGGAGATGTGATCATCTTCCATTTCACAGATGAAGATACTAGGATTAGTTAGGGGTGTGAACGCCACAGGATCACATGACCATTTTGTAGCGCAATCGGGCTTCAAGCCTAAGCCTGTTTTATATTTTTATATCTATTTCTTCTGCTCTGCCTAGAAGATGTCCGTGAACAGAAGTCTTGTGTGATAAAGAGAAAAGGACCCAGACTGTTGGATCAGGAAGGCTTCATAGAAGAGGCGACATTTGGGCCGTAGGTAAAGGACAGACAGTATTTGGACAAAGGGGATACATTACAGAGAGACGCTGTCGGAAAAAGTCTCCCATCTGAATGCTGGCAGAAGAGTCTGGTTTGTTTTTCAAGGGACTGTGAGTGATAACTTGGGAGATCTCTTATGGGCTTATGACACAAAGAGAACCCGACTTCCAAAAATTACTGAACAGGCTTAACCTGAAGGGGCGTGGAGAGTGATTGACAAGCTCAGAAAAGGAAAGGCTGCCACAATCACATGAGGCAACGGAGTGGAGAAAGGAAAGCATGAGGAGACCAGGACAGGAGGTTAAGAGAGGCGAGCTAGTTGCAGGGAGAGCTCACATGGTAGGCAAAATATAATGTAGAGTATGTGATGGTTGATTAGCAGGACAGGGAGCTGGGAGTGGGAAAGAGAATCTAGGATGAATCCAGGTCTCTGAACAGGGCTGGCCCAAGATAGTATTCTAAAAGAGTGTTTGTGGGCAACATGAGCAAATCTAGTGACTGGACACATTAAGCTTGAGTTATATTGTCTCTGTCTCCCCAGCTCCCACAAGGCTGGCTGAAATCATGTTCTCTCCCTGGGCTCCCAGCACAAGCTTTAAGGGAAGGCACAGATAGAAAGGCACAATGTTCCATTGTCTAACCAAGTTAGTCACCAAGAGAACTGGACTTGATAGGACTCCGCCTTTCAGTTGCGTGGATAGCTGAAGCACCATGTCAGCAGCTAACATCACATCCTAAATTTAGATGGGGAACAGGTAGGCCAGCTTTCTGAGACTGTCACATATCATGCTGGGTGGGAGAAGAGCTGGTGTCAATGCAAGATCCCCTAACTTTTGACATCTACCAGAATGATGACGAGCTCATGTTACCAGGGTACCATGGCCAGGCAGAAAACTCTCCTCGGAGCAGATGGGAGGTGGAACTGTATGTGCCCATTTTCAGCTGAGTTCCTTTTTCTATACAAAACAGCATTGTAAAGGATGGGCTATTCTACCTTCTCAAAAATGGGCACTTCGGGATTACTGAGAATAGCTTCCCAGAATGTCAAAGAAAAGTGGTTCATGTATTTGGGGATACCATAATTTTGTTCTGGCATATTCTAAAATAGCCATCACGAATAGTGACTGAATCACAGAGATTTGAAAAACAGAGGAGCAAGAACCTTGTGATATCCACACTGAGCAAAGCTCTCATTTCATATGCCTTTGTTGTCTCTGATGCTAGGACATGAAGCTCATGACATAACATCCTCTTTTGTCTAGGGTCAAGTCCACTCTAGTGACCTATACATCCCAGAGAGTAGGAACAGGACTCAGAGAGACATTCTTATTTTGGATCTCTGTTTCTTGACCTCTTGATTTCTGGGAAGGGATGCTCCATTTTGAACTTGACACCCTATTTCTTTTTTCCTTTTTTTTTGGTTTTTTGAAATGGCGTTTCTCTGTGTAACAGCACCGACCATCCTGGAACTCACTCTGTAGACCAGGTTGGGCTGGAACTCACAAAGATCCACTTGCCTCTGCCTCCCACGTGCTGGGATTAAAATGTATACCACCACATCTGCTGACCCCCCCCCTTTTTCTATGGAGACACATTGTCGGGGCCTGAACCCCAGCATAAACTAACTCTATATGACACAGGGATGTTCAAACAGTAACTAAGAAAGTGTTTCACAAGCATCCCAGCACTTATTATCACTCAAGCTCGGTGCTCACCAATGCATTCTTGTGCTTGCTTCCTCTATAGGCTCTCAGGCATTTCTTACTTGCATTATTTCTCTTCAAGCTGTGACACAGTAGTAAGCAGCAATGTGCTTACACCTATCAGGTCTGGGGGCTCTTATTCTGCTCAGTCAGGAAACGGACAGCAAAGGCCATTTGTGTCCTTAATGTCACTGGACTTCACACATGATCTTGTATACAATTTGCGCTTGAGGAGTGACACGGCCACCTTTACCTAGATCTCTGACTTTGGAAACATCCTTTGGACTTTTCAGTCTGCTCTACAAAGTAGGAGCAAGGAAATGTGCCAGACAGCATCAGGATGAGCATGCCTGGTACAATGCATGGAAAATACTTAGCAGGATGCTCTGTCCACAGCAAGCTCAAGGATGCTGGTCCTCCCCCGCCCCACCCTTTACATCATCCTTGATTAAAGGATACCAGTGTCGCATAAACAGGAATTAAAATAGGCAAACAGAAAGGAATCACTTTAAAGGGGGAGTAAAAAGAAAAGGAGAAATAAAGACAGAGGAGGCAGGAGAAAGAAAAAAAAAACAGAAGGCAGTAGCGTTAGAAAGGTGGCAACACAAGAAATCCCTTCTAAATCCTGAATATTTGATTGAAGCTGTCTCCTGTGGGCCTGACAAGATCCGCAGCCATTGTAGAGCAGAGAGGAATTGGGCTGCAGTCATGACAATGAAATAGACAGAATAATGTAGTGGTAACTAGGGCTATGGTACAGATAATGAGGCTAATTCTCCCCAGAATAGGGAGAAGGTTACATAATCCTCACCCAGGATTCCAGGAAAGCTTCCCTATTGGGATGCAAGGTGCAGGACTCCAGGTATCTCAAGACAGAGGAGGAACAAGATGGGGACATAGGGAGGCCAAAGTGGCTCACGAGCCTATAAGTGGAAGAGATCCATCTATGCGAACAAAGAGATCCAGCCATATCATCAATGGTAAGTGAATATTTACCCAAGAACAGGCACAATTTCTGTTTGATTAGTCCATGGTTAAACCATATTTTTAAACAGAAAGATTTTTTAAAACTATATGCAACATTCTCTCAGCTGTCAAGAATAACATTTTCCCGTAGGGCTGGCCTCCAAGTCTTTCACTTCGGTATCAATCTTAACCTTGAACAAGCTAAAAACCTATCCTTCTCATCCTAGAGATTTGATAACTGAGCCTTAGGCTGCCTCGTCGCCTTGACAAGCTTTCCCAGGCCCCGTCCACAGATCCCCACAACTGGCTGGCTCTGAGGAACCACTCTAAGACAGAAAGTGAAAGTCACACTGTCACCAGATGGTCTGAGTTCTCTGGCAAACACCACCACTGTGGAAAGAACACCCAGATATGTGGTCTGGTGTTTGCACATTCTATCCAGATGTTTGACTTCAGGTAAAGCAGAGCAGGGGATACTTCATGGACAGATGGGTGTTTCCTAACATGCCTAAGCCCTCAATGTCTCCTCTCCCAAGCCAGCAGAAACACCTTCTCAAATGTCCTACAAAATCCAGTGCTCTGGTTAGATCAGCAACATACAAATACAAGGGAGGCAGAAGGAGAATGGCGGAAACTCCAAATCCCAAAGGCCAGAGCGTGCCTGTGAGCCTGCAGAATAAGCCTGGGGTCAGAAGCCAAAGACTGGTAGCCAGAAAGCCCTGAGGTTCTAGGTGGGGGAGATCTGGTGGTACTTTTCGGTCCTCGTGAAGACCGGAGCATCTAATCAGAGGTAAATAGTGAATCATTATAAGTTTAGGGTCAAAGAGCAATGTAGTATAAATAACACATCCAACAAACTTTGACTTCATTTGAGACTAGCCAGTGGTAGGTCAGGGAAAGAGAATATAGGAGGTTGCCATGGTATTGGCGAGCTTTTCTATACCATGATGGGATCCTTAGGTTGGACTGCTTTATAAAGAAACATAGCTTGCATTTTTGGAAGCTAGAAATCCGAGTAAGCATGATGCAGAGCCTGACCATGGTCCCCCTTGACTAGCCTCCTACACTGGGTGAGAGACCATAGCCAGCGTGCTTGTCCTGTTAAGAGATGAATGAAGCTTGGACCATTGTAGTTATGAAGGAAGCACTGAGAAACGTCTGCCTTCTGGTTGTGTTCTGTTCCCACTTCTTAATTGTCAATCTTCTGACTCCAGAGCACAGCCCATGCGAGAGGAGAGACATGTGCCAGACGCTACCGCATCAGGCAGTGATGACTTTTATTCTCAATGAAAAGTAAAACAAAACAACGATGTACCACATCTGGAAGACTCTCATGACTGAAGCTCTGAGACGGGCTCCCAATATCTTACTGCGGTCATCATCCGCTGCCTGGAGGGAGATAGAACCAGATTGTGCCCTCAGCAATGGTGCCAAACAAGAACTACGCTGGGAAGAAAAAAAAAATACCTGGCCCAATTCATTTGGTACCTTTCCAATTTGTGCAAGAGACTTGTCTGGAGAGGATAAAAGTAGGAATTTTGATTCCTGGAATGTAATTTCAGAGAGAAGCCAATACTTGCAAGGAATGCAGGTGGCAGCAGGGCAGAGAAAGTCACACTGGAAAACACAGGGAGGCTCTGATGGGAGCAGACTCCCGGGAGACGAAATGGCAGACATGGAGTTCCACAGGGAGACAATAAAGAAGATGAAGGAACTGATCTCACGGGTACTCTGCCTCCTCCTGGGGCAGCCCTCTCCACTTCACACACTGTGATAACGGGAAGCATGCTTTCTCCTCACCAGCTCACCTCCAAAAAACACAGGCAGTTCTTTCAGTTCAGAGCATGGTGTATGGACTCCAGCCACACTTCTTCCTGACTCTCTCAGCATCCCACTGGAGTGGGAGCTCTTATGTTCATCTTACAAAAGAAATGGAGGTCCTGCCAGGCAGTGGTGGCACATACCTTTAATCCCAGCACTAGGGAGGCAGAGGCAGGTGGATCTCTGTGAGTTCGAGGCTATCCTGGTTTACAAGAGCTAGTTCCAAGACAGGCTCCAAAGCTACAGAGAAACCCTGTCTCGAAAAATCAGAAAAAAAAGAAGAAAGAAAAGAAAAAAGAAAGAAATGGAGGTCCTGAACTTGTGATTGGCAGTTTAAGTGTCATGGAGGCCAT
Organism: Microtus oregoni; assembly: GCF_018167655.1. Lineage (NCBI taxonomy): Eukaryota > Metazoa > Chordata > Mammalia > Rodentia > Cricetidae > Microtus > Microtus oregoni. Next base: position 902,951 of record NW_024543093.1, read on the forward strand.
TGGAGAGCCAGTCCATCCCCCTCTCATACCCGAGCATCCTCTTGTCACAACGAATGAGTCCTGCAGCAAACTTGGGAGACTCATCTCTACAAGGTGTAACGAGTGGCCATGGTATGTGTGTGTGCCTGTTGTCACATGATGGCCCAGAGGCAAAGCCCCTTGGCGGTAGGATGGCGGTGCTGAACCTGGACACCGCCGCATTATAGAAAGCCGCTGGCACAACCCTTCCTTTCCTTCTGAGTAATAAAAGCTAGGTCTACTTTAACAAGGTATTTTGGTGATGATAAATCTCTTTCTACAACAGTAGTTGCTAGCTAGCCTTGGCCATTTATGAGGGTTACCCAAACAGCTTGAAAAAAAATGCCCCTGCCCAGGTTCTTCCCAGAGTTTCCCATTCAATGGGTCTGAAACATGTTCGTGGAGAGACAGTGAAGAAACTCTTCTCTCCATGTAGCTTTGATGTTTACACACGCGTTGCCTGAGCAACAGTTAAGACAACAGAAATCCTTGATGATGCATATTTTCATTTAAATGTAAGATATAAATATCCTTGCAATTCTAAAAATAGACTATCCCCCACATACACTTGTTGTTTTAGATTCTTCGGTAGTATACATTTCCAAGCAGGGAATAAGCTGATCAAAACCAAAGAGCTGTTTGGAAGCTTTTGCTATATATTGATACACTGACCTTCAGAAAGTAGACACCAATTTATGTTTCAAGTCAGCAGAGCTTTGCAGTCATAAAATGGACTTCCTTGGGGGGTGACGAGCCTCCTATGACTGGAGGAGTTCAAGTGCTTCTAAGGGGGACTTGACTGGATGTGAACCAACAGACGGCCCTTTCCACGGGTTGTACAGAACCCACAGTGAACAATGTTCAGCTCGGATCCCATCCATCTCCTGCTGCTGGCAGACCTTGTATCACAAGTTCCTTTCCTGACGATTGGCGAGTATTATGAGCACTTGGCTCAGCAGCGACTGGCACTAGGCTGGGTTGCTCCAGAAGTACTGCAGATCAAGCTGAGTGAAAACACAGCATGGGGACAATGAGGGGACAATGAGGTGACAAAACGGGAAAGGAACTTCCTTAAGACTTCTTAAGGCTGAAGTATGGCCTCCTCGGCAAGAAGACTCATCCGAAGTTTCAAATGGCTTTGCTGGTGGGTGTAAACCAACTGCATTTGTCAGGTACAGGGGAAATAACTCAAAATAATTCTAAAATATGTCAATCTCTCCAAAGCAGACAGCACAGGCTAATGGGAAGAGCAATGTGTGTGGAGTTAGACAGACTTGGCACTGAACCAAGACTTCCCCATATGTCTCCATGGACTGTGTACAGGCTGCCTACTTTCTCTGCACTGTAGTAAGTCAGTGTTAATAGCATCCTCTGAGAAGGTGGGACAGCTACCATGCAACTTTGAACCCAAAGCAAGGTAACTACCATGTTTGCATGCAAAGTACTTGGCAGATATTTTGGCCCATAGCTTAACAATCAGTAAGACATAATTGCATCCTCTACCGCTGTAGTAATTAAATGATGAAAATGTCAGCAATTATAGCATTATAGCAATCATGAAAACAGCTACCTATTGGGGACCTACTGTGTGTTAGACTCTGGAGAAATGTATCCTTATATGTTTAGCTGTTATTTTATAATTTTCTAGACAGTTTGGCTTCATAGAGAGGAGAAGAGCTGGGAAATTTTATAAAGTGGATAGTTAATGTGTTTTATGAATATCTTGTGCACGCATGTGTGTGTTTGTATGTATGTGTATGTGTGTGTTTTACTGGTATAAAGAGAGAGAAAAGCTTGACTTTTTTTTTTAAGGAAATAGAATTCTTCTCTTGTCCATTTCAAGAGCCTATGATTAAGTGTTGCTGTGGTCATTGGTTTTATAATGTGACACAAAACTTTGAGTGTATTTCAAATAAGACTCACCTAGTCCTATTTAAATCCACCCCCCCACACACACACACTTTTTTTAATAATATGATCTGATGTTGAAGATACCATTGGTGATCTCAGTGCCTCTGATCTTAGGGTCTTCCTCTATGTTCTGAGAAGTATATTATTGACTCCAGATCTTAGCAAATCTCTAGGGCCCAGGCCGTTCTTATATCTGTGGTAGGGAGACAAAGAGCCTGTTTCCCAGGCCAGCTTCTATTTACACTTCCTTGATCATGGATAATGATTTGTTTATAGGAGACATTCTGTCTTCATTAAACTCACTTCTGAACAATCAATAAAGGGACTAAGATGGCAGGGCATATGTGTTTGAAGTGTATGTATCCTCCCTTGGTAAGACAGACCAAGACTCAACGAGATATTCCTGCACTGGCACCTAGGACCTAGATGTCAAAGGTGCCACTTGGATTAAGAAGGGGGATCTTCACCTAGAGGGATGTAAACAAAGTTTCAACAAATGACAACTAACGGTTTTGCCCAGTGTATTTTATGTCCTTGCCATTTCCATTCAAAAGTCATGGGTTTTTTTTCATTATTTAAGTCAACATATGAAATAATGATTTTTATTATGACATTTTATACATATGTAACATTCTGCTTTGTTTGTTTTGTTTCTTCATTCCTCTCTCCCACCACCCTCCTCTGTCACCTCTACTCACTCTTGTTGTACCCCTTTAGGAAGTCCCCCTTTCGGCCTTCATATCACATAAATATTCTCTTTTCCTCATCCCTCCTTATTCTTAAGGCCTCTTCTTTCTCATGATCCTCTTTCAACACACACACACACACACACACACACACACGAGTGAACATGTGCATGCAAAGAGAGGGAGCAGGGAAGAGAGATCTGGGGTCCACATAAAAGAGAAAGCATGGGTCTTTTTCTTGCTATGTCTGACCTATTTCTTTTACCATTGTACTCTACAGTTCTGTCCACTTTTCTACAAATGTTTTCGTTGTTTTCCTGTAGGGCTGAATAAAATTCTAGTGTGCTTATTATTATGTCTTACATTTTCTTATATAGCTCCCTGTTGATGGACATTATGCTTGTTAATTTTATGTCAACTTGGCATAAGCCAGAGTTATCCAAAAGGAGGGAACCTCAATTGAGAAAATGCTCACACGAGACACAACTGTGGGGCATTTTCTTAATTAGTGATTGATGGGGGAGGGCCCAGCCCATTGTGGGTGGTGCAATCCCTGGACTGGTGGTACTGGGTTCTGTAAGAAAACAGACTGAGCAAACAATGCGAGCAAGCCAATAAGCAGGAACCTTCTGTGACTTCTGCACCAGCTTCTGCCTCCAGGTTCCTACCTGTTTAAGTTCCTGTCCTGACTTCCTTCAGTGTGAACAGTGATATGGACATGTAAGCAAAGTAAACCCTTTCCTCTCCAACTTGTTTTTGGCCATAGTGTTTCAACCCGACAGTAGAAACCCTAACTAAGACAGAAGTTGGAACCAGCATAGTGGGGTATTGCTGTGACAGACATGACCGTGTTTTGGGGAGAAATGGGGAAGAACTTTGGAACTTTGGGTCAGAAAAGCCATTGTTTGTTGAGGACTCAGTGGATGTTCTGTGGGAACTTGGAAGAATGTGAGAGCAGTACAGGTGATGGAGGCCTGGCTTGTGAAGTTTCAGAGGGAAGGCCAGACTCTACCAGGCCTTTTATGAGAAAAATCTGTGGTATCTGGGCAGATGGAGCTGAATATCAGCTGTGATCAACAAGAGACCAGAAACGATAAAGTAAAACCTTTGCTTTGCTGGGGCAATGGATGCTGGGCTGCGGGGGCTGAAGAATCAGTTGTGATTAAGAAGAGACCAACATCACAGAGTTCAAATCTTCTGAGAAGGGTTCCCTCGAGTCATTTTCCTCAGGATAGCCCAGAAACTGTGATACAGAGGTGGCTAAGGCTGTATATTCTGCTGCCAGCCAAACTTGGTAGTGGTATGAGTCACCCAGGTGGTACTGGTTTTGAAGGCATGAAGAGATAATGAGAAACAGCCGAGGCTTGGCACTGTGTGGCAGGGATGAAGTCCCTGAAGAGAGCCCAGGAGAGGCTGTTGGTGAAGGTGCAGCCCAGTTGTAGCTAGGGACTCCAGCAGTTTTGGAGACACCAGTACCATGGGATGATCACCAAGAACAGCAGCAGAAGAGGCGGGGAGAAAGCTGGAGAAGACAAGCTGCGTGTGCTGCAGAGGGTGGAGCCGGAGAATGGTGAGTAAATTCCAGGCATTGGAGAGTGAGTTATTTACACCATTGGGTTTGGTTTTGCTTTGTTCAGTTTGTTACTACGCCCTGGTTCTTCATTCTTGAAGTAAGAAGGTATTTAATTTTCAAGAGCCCACAGTTGAGAGAGTTTCGATTTTAAAATTTGGATTTTAAAAGGGACTGGCTATTTTAAAGGGTCTGAATTTTAAAGACTGGGATTTTTAAAATTTGGAATGTTTATATTGTAATGTTGCTATTTGTATGTGATCTTGAGGAAGAACAAGAAAGGAAAGTTTATGAATTAACAGGGATGTGTTTGGGTGACAGTTTGACAAGGGGTCACTCATGCTGCCTAGTTTTGTGTCAACTTGGCACAACCTAGAGTTATCTGAAAGGAGGGAGCCTAACGAGAAAATTCCTCCACAGGAATTACCAGGTTGTAAGCAAGCCTGTATGGCATTTTTTTAAATTAGTAAATGGTACAGATATGTTTGTATTTCTGTAGTATGTTTATGTAGTGTTCTTCTGGTTTACACGAAGGAACACTACTCCAGCTGAGTCACCTGCTCCTTCCGCTTTGAGAATTTCAAGGACTCCCCACACTGACTTCCATACTGACCCCAATTTACATTCCCTTTGGCAGTTTCTGGAGGTTCATTCTTCCCCTGACACAAACCTCTGCCAACATTTGTTGCAATTTATTCTCTTGATGATGGTCATTTTGCTTGGGGTGAGATAGAATCCCAAAGGAGTTTTAATTTGTCTTTTATAATGGCTGAGGATGTTGAACAGTTTTCAAGTTTTTCTTGGCTATTTATATTTCTCCCTTTAATAAGTTCCTCCTCATTAGCATAGTCACTGATTAAAAGATTAGGGTGCATTAATTTTTTTCATAAATTTTGAAATTTTATTTTATGTATGTGAGTGTTTTGCTTGCACCTATGTATGTGAGTCATGTTAGTGCCCATGGAGTTCAGAAGAGTGTGTCAGATCCCCTGGAACTGGAATTACAGATGGTTTTGAGCCACCATGTGGGTGCTGGGAACCAGACCTGGGTCCTTGGCAAGAGCAACAAGTGCTCTTAGCCACTGAGCCATCTCTCCAGTCCAGAATTTTCTAACATTTTTATATTTTTTATATATTAGTTTCCTGTCTGGTATCAGTTGGGAAACAGTCTTTCTTGTGCTGAAGCTCTTTAATTTCATTGAATATCAATTGTGGGTTCTTATTATTCTCTGAGTTTATTGGTGTCTTTATCTCTCTCCACACTTGAACTGTCTTGTTTATGTTTCCTCTAGCAGTCAAAGCCCCACATTAAGGTGGTTTTCAGTCTTCTTTGTTTGTGCAAGGTAATAGGAATCTGGTTTTATTCTTGTTTATTTATTCACCTTTGTACATGAATTTCTAGTTTTCCTAGCATCATTTGTTGAAGAGTTATGTGGGATTCCCTTCGGTATGCTATGAATATGTTTTATTACCACTGGTTAATAAAGAAGCTGGTTTAACTTACAGCAAGGCAGAATATAGGTAGATGGCAAAACTAAACGGAATGCCGGGAGAAAGAAGGCAGAGTCAGAAAGACACCATGTAGCTGCCAAAGGAGAAAAATGCTGCTGGAACCTTTCCGGTAAGCCACAGCCTCGTGGCTATACCATGGATTAATAGGAATGAGTTATTTTAAGGTGTAAGAGCTAGCTAGGAATATGCCTGAACCATTGGCCAAACAGTGCCATAATTAATATAGTTTTGTGTGATGATTCAGGTCTGGGAGGCCAGAAAACAAAAGCACAGTCTCCAATTACAGAAGAGGCTGGCTATATTTTACCTAATAAATGCTTTTGATGACTTGGCTTGAAAATTGGATAACTGTCACTGTGTGTAACTGTGTTTTATTTCTGAGTCCCATTGGTCCACACATCTGGTTTTGTATTAGCACCATGTTGCTTTTGTTAGGATGGCTCTATAGTGTAGTTTGAGATCAGGCATCAGGATGCTTTCAGCACTGCCCTTGTCTCTTTAGGGTTTCTGGGTCTAGTCTGCTTTTTGTTTGTCTGTTTGTTCGGTGCTTACATAAGATTTCAAATATTTTTTCCAATTTCTATGAGTAATTTTGATGAGGATTATGTTGACCCTAAATGCAGCTTTCAAATATGAGTTTTCCCCCAATAGTTGTTTTGCTAATCGCCTTTCTGTGTCTCTCATATCCTTGTTATTTTTATCCCTGGAAGTTTTTTGGAAAATATTGAAATTGCGATATATTCCCCCATGTCATCAACTTATGCCTTGAATTTTACTATTAATTGCTACTTACTACTTTTAATTTACTCATTCTTGTTTTTCTAGACCTTGATTTGCATCATTAGACTATTTACTATCTCTCTGGATTTTTATTATAAAAATTCATAAGCACATACTTTATTCTTAAAATTGTCTTAGCTATACCCCAAATATTCTAATGAGTTGCATTTTTAGTTCATTTGATTCTAAGAATTTTTTCACTTTCCCTCTGATTTCTTCGGTATATTTGTCGTTCAGGAGTATACTGCGCAGTCTCCAAGGATCTGTGTAGTTTCTTGATATTCATTACTAATTCCACTACCTTGTGATCTGATGAGACAGGAGGCATTCTTTTGTGTCTTTTGTGTTTGTTCTGACTTGAGTTGTGAACTAGAATGGCATCCTTCTCTTTTAAAGAAGTTTCCACAAACTGCTAAAAAGGCATGCACTTCTCTGTAGAGACCTCTCTGTTTAGGCCTATTTGGTTCATGGTGTAGTTGAACTGTGAACTTTCTTCATTGTTTTTCCTGTTTGGAGGGTCTATCTAAGGATGAACATTGAGGTCACCCACTATTATTGTTTCAGGACCTATCAAACAACATTATGTGACTGTATGAAGGGCAAATAAAGAAAAGCATAATTTTGAAATACCAAGAAGTAAAAATATTAAGTGAAATTGTAATAAAAAGGAAATGGGATTGGTGAGACCAGAGCTGGGAATGGAGTATGGGGCAGTTTTTTTTCTGGATCATCAAAATCTGGAGACTAATAGTTACATACACGTTTGGCAGGTCAGTTGGACTTGTGGGCTCTTGCCTTCCTATTGTTTATGTTAGTTTGATCCCATTTTGGACATCTGGCCAATGTGGGTCCCAGCTGTGTTCACTTTAGACATTGCTCTTGGCATGCTTGCGCCCTCTGCTGGACACACTTAGTTTTGCTGTTTATGGGCTAAGCAGATTCTTCCTCCTGGAATTCCCCAGCTCCTACACCTTGACAAGCTTACTGTTCTGAGGGGTATCTTCCAAGGGCCTCAGAAGTGTGGGAAACAGTCACAGCACTGAGACATGTGCAGGTGGAAATTTTTTTCATTCTTTCAAGACGGAAGTATTAATCACCCTCCTGGAGGAATAGTTTTGAGTATGGGGTAAACCACGGGCACTTCAGAGTGTGGGGCTATATTGCAGTGAAAATGAGACAAGCTGTTCCAGAGGTGGAGCCACCAGCTGTCCCCAGGCTCAAGACAATCATATTCCAGTGTTATTTCCAGTTGATGAGGTCTCTGGGCCACTGAGGGCAGAGTTACTTTGCCCTGGTGAACTTCACAGCTTCGGAGGACTCTCTTGTTACCTGCACTTTACAGTTTGGTAGCATCTGACCCTCTAACAATCCGTAGCTGCCTCCCATGGCTGCCCTGGAGCTGGGAAAACTAAATACAAGTCACTAACTGGTGGTTATTTCCCATTCTTAGGCTCCTAAGGTAGCTCAGTTTGAAACCATACATTCTCTCTTAAGATGATGGGTCCTGCCTTTTGAATCATACAGAATGATCAGAAGGGATCCTGTCCACCATGACCAGTTTTCTAAAGAAATTATTGTCTCACCAAAATCAGCAAGAAAATTCTGAATTCCAGGTACAAAATATTTCCCAAGTCCCAGAGGCCAAACCATTCAGATATTGTCACTGCTCTTGGTTGCACATCAGAAACAGAGGGTAAAACCTGATTGTAGAAGACATTAAACACTCTGGATACAGGACATAGAAAAATCTAGCTGGGTCTGAGCTGGAATCTGCCTCCCCCCACATGACTAGACTCAAGAGTTCCAGGAGTTGGCTCTGTAGGTAACTAGAGAAGAACTGTAGGGTATGCACTCTCTACTTCCAAATCCTATAAAGCTCCTGGAGTCAAGGTGATCTGGGGTTAGCTTGAAGGCACATACGTAGATCAGTGGAGTAGAATATTGGGCTCAAAATGGAAGGCATTACATTTTTAGGTGTTTTTTTTTTAAAAAAATTATATTATTCTTGAACCATTTCATGCACATGTGCACACACACCCAGAGTAAAATGTTATCTGTTCTGGTCACATTCGTCTCCTACCCTCTCCGATCTGCCCCAAATACTTTCTCCTCCCAACACATCCTACTCTCAAATCGTTTTGCTTTATTGTAAAATTCAACAAGTTCGGCTGGGGCTGCTCATCTTGAGTATGGGCTTGGCGCTATCTATTGGAGCGTGAGTAAGTCACCAATGACTGTGCAATAGCTTCTTTCTCCTCCAGCGCCATCTACTGTCAGCAGCACCACGCGGGGGGCTATCTGGCCTCATGAGGCACGCCTCCATCCGTGATGGAATACGTAATAGTTGCTATGTTGTGCAGACTCTGGGCACTCCTGTAAGTAGCTGTGGTGAGTTCATGACTTCATTGGCTGTATCACGCCTGTCATCTGAACCGAGATGGGAGACTGAGGCATGGTGATTCTAAGTTCAAGAGAAGCCTGGCCTACACCGTGAGTCCAAAGGCAAATGGTGGAAAGCAATGAGCAGAAGAAAGTGAGGGAGATGACCTCTGTTCCCATCTGTTAGATTCTCCCACCCCCAGGCAGAAGCAGAGGGAGCCAAGCAAAGTTTCGATGCGCACAACCCCTTGAGTCCATTGGAAACACGACTCCACATCTTTTCCCTTTCCCTCTAACTTATGAGGTCCTCACTAAGAGGGCACTAGTAATTCTGCGACAAAAAGCAATAGTTCCACCCTAAACCCCTGCTTTGACCTCACCTCCAACTCTCCACAACAAAACGGTGACTGTCCCGACCCCCTAACTAATTGGCTGAGACACCTCTCCTTTATTCTGATCAGTATGTCATTGCTCTATTAAGGCTTGGGATGATCTGGGGAATCATCCTCCTAGTGTGTTTAGCAGAAGAAAGAGTAGTCAAGAACTGGGGTACTTGCTAGAAGCCCTGACTAAGCACTCAGGGGTAAGGCATTGCCCCCTTGTGGCTTTCATTTCTGCAGAATAAGGTTTTATCAGTTTAGTTTGAAAGGGATTCTTAGGTCTGAGACCCTTAGACTCAACCACACAGTAAATGAACAGAGAGATTCATGAAGAATGGGATGGATCTCCTTAGTAGCCCTGGAAGCAGGAGGAACCTTTTAAAGTAGTTGCTAGGGCCATATTAACCTGAAGACAAAAAGACAAGAGCGTCCCTTGGCCCTGAGGGAAGACTGGAAGCAGTCCAGGGTCAGCTCTCTGGCTTCATTCTTCATCATTGCCGAGTCAACTCTTCTATCAATGCAAGTTCAGGGGAAAAATGCACTTTAAGAAAGAAAAGAATGAATGACTGATACCTTAGAACTGAAATAGGACTTGGTAGGTATCTTCAACCACACCAAGGAGGAGGGACGGAAGTAGCACACAGTCTAGAAATCCTCAGAGACTAATCATGGGCGATGCGGTAGCCTTTGCAATTGAGCGATGATCTGGTTTTTGCCAATAAGACTTGTTAGGAACAATCAATGCACTAATTTAGATCTAGTAAACCAATGAAATCCTAATTCACTTGTTAGAAGCCATTACTCAGGGGCCTCTCAATGCCTGCCTAGCTTTGTGTCACACCTAAAAGAAAGCGTGCTGGGTTTTACGTCAAAACAAGGGCTTAGACACAGACACTAAAATCCTGGGGCAGTGCGATGGACACAAAAAAGCAATGGCCAAGGAACAAAGATGTTTATCACTGTTAGGAACTGGACACACCACCTGGGTTCAAAGATCTCTGGCCAAGATCATGCAAGCAGCTATAAATGGGAGTCAGGACTTTAACTCAAGTATCCACGATAGCAAACCAGCATCATTTCCCTTTTCCTCAATGCGGGGTCAAAGAAGAACAGATATGGGGCAAGGGGCAAACTAGGTCTTGCTAGGTTCCCATAAATCTTAGGCTCCTTTGAGGGAGATACCAAATTATCCCACTTTCCTCCCCAGAAATAGAGAGTCTGGAAACAGTCACATGTACATGGTTGAAAAGCTTGCATTTCGTTTCTGTTCAGGGGGGAGAGACCTAGATTCTGGTTCTGACTCCACTAATAGCCCAACGGTCCTAAATAAGACATTTCCACTCCCTAGGCTGTAGTCTCCTTAATAAATTTGGGATAATAACTTGCGCCCTACATATTTCTCAGTGATAACATATTTAAAGGCTACTACCTAGAGAGGACGCTGATGAACCAGAGTGCCTGTGACACATAACACCTCTACATCTCTGTTGCTACCCCACCGGCAGCCCTGAGTGGACAAAAGAAATCATCCCTCACCTTGGCTCTTTTCCCTTACCTGGTATCTTGCCAAGATACCCAGTGCGATTTGTCCATTCACCCCCATGAGATGCCCACACACTCTAAAGAGGGAAGCAAATAAATTTAATCTTCTAGTGTACAGAGGGAGAGAACCGGAGCTACCGTTGCTTCTTTGGATAGCCAGTGCTACTGTCTTGGGCAGTATTTTGAAATAGCTAATCAACTACCATGATGTAATGCTCCCTGGAGACCATAGACTTTGCTTGAGGATTAGACATCAAAATGAGGGTCATTGACTCTAACACACTTTTAGAGTGTGATGGGGCAGAGAGTTGAGCTTTAAATAGTATTGAAAGTAAAAATAGAAGGTCTCCAGCAGGCTGCAAATTTAGGTCATGCTTGAGACAGTGAAATCCCCTCACAGAAAGAAGACCCGTGGAAAAGACAGTCTGGGGAGGGGGGACTAGACCTCTATGTTGGAGGGCTAGACCCAGCTGTCCAAAGCAGCTTGGTGACCTTGTGCAAGGTGAGTAGTCTATCAGGCTGCTGCTTTTCCATCTACTGTGACACCTTGTCTAGGAAGGCCAAGTACCGTGTGTACCATTTTAGAGAGAGGAATGCTGGGTTCTCTCTTTCTGTGTGGCCTACCAGCTTATCGCTACAAAGTCAACCAACGAGCTACATTTTTAGGGTAAGACAATGGTGAGGGACTGCAAAGATGGCCTGATGGGCAACATGCTTGCTGATGGATCAGGCATGAGAACCTGAGCTTGCATCCGCAGCACCCAGATAAAAGCTGGGTGCCATTGTAGGTGATTGTAATCCTAGCACTGGGGGATGTAGAGACCAAAACAGTAACCCCAAATTTGGTGAGAAACCCTTCTCAAAAACGAATGAAAGGATAAGGTCAAGAGTAAGAGAGGAAGACACCAGATGTCAACCTCTGATCTCTGTTCGTGCAGGGTAAGTCTATGCATTGCACATACATATAGACATCCCCACCCTCAGATCCTAGGAGGCAAATTGTCAATTTCTATGGAGAAAGGGAGTCAGGGGACTTTGTCTGGTCTAGTGAAGGTAGCAATTCTTGACAGTGTTGGGGGATATTATGTTAAGATGTGATGCTTTTGTTTATATTGCATTTGTTTAACTCTGTGAAACTTGGCCTATCTAAAACTCCTGGTGGTCTAATAAAGAGTTGAACAGTCAATAGCGAGGCAGGAAAAAGGATAGGCGGGGCTGGCAGGTGGAGAGAATGCATAGAAGGAGAAAACTGGAGGAAGGGATTCAGAGAAATAACCAAGAAGGGGAAACATATCAGGGGACAGTCACCCAGCTACACAGCAGTCCACCATGTAAGAGTAAGACTCACAGAAGAGAGAAGGAAAAGACCAAAGCCAAAGGTAGATGGGATAATGTAAGTTAAGAAAAGTTGTAGTATGGAGCTGCGGGTGGTGTGCCTGCTGCCCAGCTCCTGGCTGCCAGCTAGCTTATGCCCCGAAATAATTACATGGAAACTGTATTCTTTTAAACACTGCTTGGCCCATTAGTTTTAACCTCTTATTGGCTAGCTCTTACATATTGATCTAACCCATTTTTAATATTCTGTGTAGCACCACGAGCTGGCTTACCAGGAAAGATCTTAACCTGTGTCTTTCTGGAGTGGGAGAATCATGGTGACTGCCTGACTCAGCTTCTTCCTCCCAGCATTCTGTTCTGTCTACTCTGCCTACCTAATTTTCTGTCCTATTAAAGGGCCAAGGCAGTCTCTTTATTTAACCAATGAAATTAACACAAAACAGAGACTCTCCCCCATCAAAAAGTGAGTAAGAAACAATCCAAGCTAAGGCTAGGCAGTTATTACTAAGAATATGGTTCCATGTTTGATTCCTTTGGGAGCTGGGTGGCAGGGCCCCCGACAAAAGTCCAAAGAGCATGATGACATTATCTTACTATGACAGTCTTCAGTAGAGTTGGTTAATTAAAAAGAAGTGAGCATATTTCTTCAAGGGCCGGGTAAGGAACATTCTAGGAAGAAAAAGACTGAATTTTAACCCCTTTTGGAGGTTTACTGCTACCGGATCCTCTCTAGAGGAGGAGATAATCCATGCTACGGAGCACTATCAGGAGGGTGGGATCTTAGCTGCCTAGACTCTAGGGCAAGAGCATTGTGAGGAAAGGTGGGATCAAGTACCACGTGTACCTGAAGAGAGAAGGAACTCTATCCTCAGCCAGGATAATGGCCAAGGGATTCTAGGATGTCAGGGTGTGTGCTCAAAGAAGAAAAGTGATGTTGGAAGCCCCAGGACTGGGCAGATCCCAGATCAGCAAGAGCTGCAGAGTATCAATTAACTTCCCAGCTTTGGGACAATTTCCTGTGACATCACTGCTATGCAGATCAGACTCCCTCCCCCCTCCCCCCCCCCCCCCCGCATCTGGAGATTGAGTGCCTGATCTCTTGAGTCCAAGGAAAACCTAAGAGTTCTTCAAAGGCTGTGACCAGGTAGAGTAGGAGATAGATGAAGAACTCTCTGATACATTATGAAAACAGGGCGCAGATGATTAACCACAGAAATTAAATGAATTTCTATGCATTCCCAAGCTGGTGGCATAGTTTCATCAGGCACACATGTAACAAGACTTGTGTGCTCTGCCTGCATAGGTATTTGAGGGATAATTTGTGTCATCTGGGTTGAGTCAGGTCCCAGTACACTGACGAGCTGAGACAATTGTGACTTCAACAGTCTTCCTGGGAAACGATCTCAAGGCAACACTGTCCTGGAGAGGTGGTGGGCTGTGTAGGGCACGGACGGAACACAGCCCAGGGCCTCAAGTGTATTCTGTGAAAGGACAAATTGATGTGTGCTCCGTCACTGAGACTCCCGTGGGTAAGAAATAAGCCCCCTTTGTGTACCCACATGGAGAGATGCGTTTCCAGTTTAGGGACATCATAGAAGCCGCTTGTGCAACTAACTGGCCTAGCGTATCCCAAGGTGGCCTGGCTACAGGGTACAATAGCACCAGCCAGGAAGAAGGCAAGGTGACAAGTGTCACCTCAGTTCTCGGCAGCCACGGAAATATTGTCAGTATACCACTGTGAAAAGGGCATCAGGGAAGCCCATGATGCAGAGAAGCAAGGGGGCACTGCCTGTAGGGAGAGGGGATGGACAGAGTTGCCTTGGGAAGGAGGCCACCACCCACGCCACTTGACTGCAGGGTTTCTGTTGCTCTTTGTGATAAAACCACCAGAATACTTTGCATTGCCTCTCCCCCACCCCCATGGTGCCTATCACTTAAAAAAATGATTTTAATTTATTTAGTATTACTCTGTGTGTGCTCAGGGGCATGGGCGAACATTCTGTGGAGGCAGGAGTGGGCATTACCACCCACCTGTGGTGGTTGGAGGACAACTCTGTGGATTTGGGTCTCTCTACCTACCGGGTTCTGGGAATAGAACACAGCCGTCTGGCTTGCAGGGCAAGCACTTTTACCTGCTGAGCCATCTCTTCCCTCCTACACAGATGGGGCTTAGTCATCCCTCTGTCTATAGGGATGGGCTCTCAGGAAGTTCTCACCGTATTCTGGGTCTTTTCTGAGGGTAGAGGTCCCTTGGGGCAGCACTCTCCTTGCCTACTGGTTTATAATGGATACATTTCAGAGATCACCAAGGCATTCGGACAGAAACACCTGTTTTATGAAACTCGTGCTGTTGATCCAGCAACCGATGAGTCTATTTTCACACTGGGGATTTTCGTAAATATCAGTTAGAATTGCAATGTCAAGAGAACCCCGGACACACCCATTACTGAATGGTAAGACTGGAGCTGCTGCAGGTTCTTTCATTCCTCCTCCCCCATCATGCTTCCAGACCATTCCAGAATCTCTTTTAGGGCTTTCCCATCAAGCCTCTGAGGGGTTCAATCCAAGCAAGGGATGAGGTCACTCTTGGCTACCCTGGGACTCAACTCTGAGAAAATACCCATGGCTCTTTCTGCCTTGATTTTCTCAGCTGTAAAATGGAGATAATGACCCTGGCCGTGAGCCTCAAAGCCAGAGTCTAAAAGGAGCTAGCTGCCTCTGCCTGGAGGGCGATGGAGCCCTGCCTTTGTGGGCAGGGTAATTGGGCAGGTTTATGGAGAAGGTTCTTTTCACAGATGTCTTTTCTTCTTGATCCTGACCAGTGACTCATTTCTTCTGATTTACATGCTTGGGCAGTGTTTTACTGTACAGTTCCTTCCTGTGGTTGGTTCAACCCTTCCCTGCATGCTGGACCAAGGAAGACCTTGTGGACCATTCCTACCATTGCTAAGAGTGTGTTAGCTGTCTTGGGGGGTCACTTAAGCTGGCCAAGGTCACATAGAAAGTAGCTAGCGGAGACCAAAGAAGCACATGCTCCAGATTATTTAACACTTGGTTCTGCCCTCTGGCCTCTGTGTAACATGTTGAAGACAACCCTCCAGAGCCTCGCTTTCTCTCCTTGTCTCTCAGCGACCATCAGAAGGTGGAATTTGATTAAAGAAAGAAGGCCACCTTGAGAGAAAGAAAGCCAAGAAGGTGGGCAAGAGGTAGTCTTGTTACCACATCCATGCTAACCAGAAAAGCCAGGGCTGGAGAGGCAGCTTGCCCTCTTGGGTTCCCAAAGGAGCTTTCCCTGTTTTCTGGGCTACACCCGGCCACCCCTAGATGGTGCTGGTGCACTGAGCAGCGCCCCAGCACGCCCCGCCTGGCTGCTCAGGCTTCCAGGCTGTGGCAGACGCCTTGGTGGCGGGGCAGGGACAAAGGAAGCAGCAGGGCGCGGCGACCCCTCGGCCCACAGGGACCCCTGCAATACAGGGCTGTGGATCCCTGTAGATGGGATCCCGGAGCCATCGGGATGGGAGGAAATGGGGAGGGGTTTGGGGCTGTGCAGTGCCCTGTCACCTTGCCAACGCCCTTTAGGGCAGCACGAACCAAACAGTACCTCCGGGAGCTGCAGTAGGACCCACCCCTTTCATACATGACTCTGAAGGGGACCATGCTCTAGAAAACCCAAATTCCACTCGAGGTTTGATACTGCTAGATTGTGGCTCCATAGACTGTAGTGGACAAGGGCTGTAGTGAGAATCTGTGGGCAGCAGCAGAGTCCCTGCATTGCTATCAGTCTTCCTGTCTGTGAAATGGGCAAGGAGCAGCCTGTCCCGCCTTCTTCCTCACTGTCTCTCTCTGAGAGCCCTGCACCCCTTTCTGAAGGCTGGATCCTGTCCATCCACAATCGAAGAAAGGAAATTCAGGTTTTCCCTGGAGGAGGCTCAGAGCAGAGGAAACTCACCTGGGAAGCTGTTTTTCATGGCGCCCCGGTAAACGCATGGCCAGACTACATGTGGCGATGATCTCCAAGAGAGCATGAGTGGAGTCATTCTCTTGGAGAGTCTGAGGGCACCTTCAGCTCCTCTTCCTCGTGCGCGGCAGTGTGCTAAGCTGGTTGTAAAAAACAGTTGAGAGTTTGGTGGATTCAAACCCTGTTCTACCCACTTGCCAGCAGGTTGGTTTCGGCAGGCTACCCTCCAGCCTCTATTCTTCCATCTGTAAAGATGAAGATGAAAGTTTGCCTTTACATTCCGGAGCATGACTAAAGACTGGAGCCAGGCAGAGATTAGCAATTCGGCTAAAGGATCCTAGTCAGACTGTTGGATCATCTTGTTGCAGAGTGATAGAGTTAACTCTGCAACTATAGAGTTAGGCTCTGGGATCGAGCCTAGCATCCCGAGGAGCACCAGGCCACCTGGTGACTAGCGTCACCTCTACCTCCCCCACAGAGTCCGTGTTCGTACTGGTAACTTTCTGCTAGTCCATAAGGGTGCATATAGTATATGGCACTGGAGGTCAAGATGATAGAGTGCTTATTATAATCTGATAACATTATAGAATCTTGATCAAATCTCTGTCTTATTTATCCAATGCTCAGACTCATAACAGCAATAGAGTATATATGTTATGTATCTATTAAATATCCCTTATATCTACTATGTGTAGTATTTTCATTATATATTATGCATAAGTTATATATATATATATACACATATAGTATATATCAATTTTCTAAGAACCAGTAGTATGTCATTAAATAGTTACCAACCAGCTCCTTAGGAAAAAATACATATATGCATATGTGTGTTACATAGATTGGTATATTAGTTGAATATGAATTTACTAGTACAAAGTATACACAGTACACAGTGTATACATGATAAATATGACATTCTTTGTGATAAATTTCCTATAACCACTTGATGCTTATGGAATATGATGCTTCCATTGATTTTTGCCACACTCTTGTATCTGCTGCCAATTGATGATAGCTATTGATAAACAACGCACACAGCTTCGACACGAATGTTAGCTGATATTCTCACTTTGGTTAACGCATGAGATGGAAGTGAAACATTGAAGACGTGTTTCAGGATCCCATTCATTCCCCAGTCACACATACAACCCCTTAACTGATTCAGAGTATTGTTTTGGAACACTGAAGTAACATTTCCTCAAGCTGTGTGTGTGTTACTCACAACATAATTTGCATTTAACACCTTATCCATCACTCCCTTCTGTCTAGATAATTCACAAATCAATAAATCAGGCTTTGGTTTGTGAGGACTGAATGTGTGCATAGTGCAAATTCTTCCACCTTTGACCAATTTAAATCTAAGTTGAAAAGATATGCCTACATCATTGCATAGTGCAAATAAACTTGAGACGATAGAAAATAAATTAGAAATTCTAGAAAAATAATTAGCAACTGATGGCTTCACATAGTTATTGCTGCTTCACTATCATTTAATTGTAAGATATATAATTAAAAGTTTTAACAATGGCTTTAACAACTAGATCGCAAAATTTCTGAGAATTTCACCATCAGCTCCTGTTACTCCTTGGTATTACTCAGTAAAGTATAGGGGGAAAGAGACAAAAGGCAGGGAGGAAGAAAGGCGGTGTATGGAGAGATTTGGTTTCAGCGGAACAGGGTTCATTTGTGCCAACAGAAACTATCAGCGTGGGCACCAAACCCTTTGAAAATCTTGCCTCAACAGAAGTCCGTTCTATGCCCCAATTTTGCTTTCGCCCAGACGTGTATAATAGCTCAGCCTCTGGCTATGGCTGGCATTCAGCTTCCCCATTCACCAACGTGGAGTGTGCCTTGAAAGACACTGTCAGCTGGGAGAAGAGGGAACTTCTCCACAACCGATTCTTCCCACCCATCTCCTGGCTCATTCTGTCCTTCTTTGAGAGCAGAACAACAGGCTGCCACTCTTTGTTCATGATGCTATGACTCCAAGGTTTGCTCCTGTCCTAATTTTATACTGAAACTTCACTCCCAATAAAACAATATTAAAAGTTGGGTCCTTTGGAAGCTGGAGGGCTCTGGTTTCATAAACAAGATTAATGTTAGGCAAAAGGACTGGACATTGTGTGTCCTTTTGCTCTTCTTGTCCTATGAGGACAAGAAATGGCACATCTCTGTATAACAAGTCACTTCAAAGATGGGAGCATTGATCTTGAACTTTCCAGCCTGTAGCATGGACAGAAATACCTTCCCATAGTCTGTTATTTGTCTTGTGTATTAATCCGATATTTTGTTATACTACAGGGATGAACTAACACATTCTGTCATCCTCAATTGTATCTCTCTGTGTCCAGATAATGAGACATTGTGGTTCTAAACGTCAAGGAAGCATGAAGGATGTCCTGTGAGCTAGAGAAGAAAGCTAGACCAAGTTTTCCTCCTTCTTGTTTAGTCTCCCCATAGGCACCCTTCCAGGCAGGACCCAGACATTTTGCTTCAGCGTCTCACAGGTTAGACAGTAGGAAACGTGTCTGGTGAGAAAATGTTTAAAGGAAATCAGAAGGCCAGCTGCTCTTGCCTTTAAACATTTCCCATCCTTACTTAGCCCCTTGGAATTCAAAGTCCCCAGGTGTTGCTACCAGATAAAAGATGGAAAAGGCTTTGGAAAAAGTACTTAGTGCTATATTCCTGCCAGAGAAGAAAACCTGGACTCAATGAGGGAAAAATCAGTTGCCCGAGACCATGCACAATGTCAATCCCAAAGCCATCAGTAGAGCCCTACCCAGTCCTTAGGGGCACAGCCAGAGACCTGTCCTGGTACCTGTCTTCTCTTCTCACAGAGTAGGCAATAAGAACAATCTTGACTCTAAAGCTCAACGACCCCTGGATTTCCCTTTTCATCTTTTCTCAAGTCTCTGTTGTAACTGTCCATCATGTCTGCCCTCCACTTTCAGCTCATGAGATTTTGAGTTTTTCAGTGATAGAAACTATAGCCCAATCATCTCTGATGAACTGGGAAGAACACAGGCTCGGAACCCAGAGGCTTGAATGTTTAACTCATCCTAGCCTGGCCATGTGGCTGGAGTAAGCTGTTAACACCCTCCCTGCCTCTGAACTCCATCTTCTGTAACTGCAGAGTCAGCATGACAATGGCTCATTACAGGCGTCTTCCAACTATTAGCTATAGTAACAAATACAGACTTCTTAAGACTATTTCTGGCTCCTGGGGGTCACAAAAACACTGCAGCTGATCATAACTGTCATATTTCTAGTGGACATTGGCAAAGCCCAGCAGAAAGAGCACAGAAAAAGAAATTAAATATATGAAATTAAAAATTATTGAACACATGCCACCAACCCTATCCCATTTTCCTCCCAAGTTTTTCACCACCCCTCCTTGAATTATATTCTTAGCTCATCCAATTATTTTTTTCAGTCAACAGGTATTTGGTTTGCACCATCAACCTCATCCTCATTTAATATTTCTTAGATGTGTATCTCAGTTATGCTTCTTCAAGCATAATTCAAGGTCAAGACTTGGGGCTTACACATCCAAAGGCGTTCAGTAAATGCCTGATTGTTCAAATACATAAAACACACATGCCTTAGTAGGTGGGACAAAAATCGTATTTTAAAATTCTCTTCTTATGTCTTCTAACCTTTCAACTAGTTTCTATATCCACTATATGCACAACTTTGGTAATTTTTTTAGCAAGTTTGCATCATTAATAATTTATTCCTGGTATTATTAAATCCTGTGAAAGCATTATTTGATTTAACCACTTGAATACCTCTAGTTAAAAAAATGACTTTGAAAGGTATGGTTGGAATATTGGATGTTGTATGTGTTGTAGGCGTGTGCATTCTCTGATAAGAATGTCCACAGTAGGCCCTATTAACACCTCATATTTGAAGTAACTTACTGCTCTGCCCCTCTACGATGAGTCATTGCACTTTGTGTTTTGTTGAGACAGGGGAATGGACATTTCAGTTACATTCTGAGTACAGCAATATGCACAGGGGAGGCCACAACAGCTTTTCTACATGCGATGGAAATAAAACAAGTATTGCATGCCCACTTTGTAAGTGAAGGAAACAGAGTCACAACTCAGTGATAGTCTTCATTCAAGCACAGGTCTTAGGATTCTTGGGGTGACTCATGTCCCATGGTGCTCCCCCTAATGACTGGTCATAGACTCTCAATCACATCTGATGGTGATTTTAGAAAACTGGGACACAAATTTGAATATGGTTGGTGCACTTGTGAAAGCTTCCTATAAAAACTCACCATCCGTTCATTCATTTGTTCATTCAATAACTATTAAATATGTGACCTTCTGCATGCTGAGTGTATGCTCTACCATTGAGCTACATTCTCTCCTCCACTAAACATTTTTGATGTGTGCACTGTGTTTGGTGTATGGCAGAATCTCTGCAATTTAGGAACTAATACTGATGACTTGGATATAGGGGATGAACATTAAGGGACAACAAGTACATAGGCTAACTATTTACTGTCCAAGAGAGAGAACCAAATCATTTCATGAGGGATCTAGGGGCCTATGGTGGTACTATTTGTATAAGATGGTGAGAAGAGCTCTCTCTACATATTTCTGTCTCTGTCTATCTCTGTCTCTCTCTGTGCAGAAGCAACACTTAAACAAGTTCATATGGAAACAAATGAGGTGGGCATTCTGGAAAAAAGAATTTCAGGAAGAAGAAAAAGCAGAATAAAAGGCTTGAGATGATAGGATGCCACATAGAGCTATATACTAGCACATATACATACCAGTCTAGACAAAAAGGTATATGCTAAAATAGGATCCACGTCAGCAGAGTTCCAAGCCTTTACAGATAAGTTGTATCTTATTCTGGGCAAGGCAGG
Source organism: Microtus oregoni (assembly GCF_018167655.1). Lineage (NCBI taxonomy): Eukaryota > Metazoa > Chordata > Mammalia > Rodentia > Cricetidae > Microtus > Microtus oregoni. The sequence goes on from NW_024543093.1 coordinate 923,910, forward strand.
TGGCTTCTGGAAGGATGGAACTTCTCTGTAGTTAGGATAAAGGTAAGAGTATAGAGGCCAATCTGTATCTCTAGGGCCCAATCGATTTGTTCCTCTAAGCCTTTCTCTACTGTCCAGTGATGTAGACATTGCTAATACAGAGCATTCAAACAAAACAAGAAAGCCAGAGCTGGTTAACTCACATGAAGCATTGTATACACTTTGCTGTTTGTTCGGAGGGATGTGGGTAGAGGAAGACACAAATAAGTAATGTGAGTCTCGACACTAGTACCCCCGCTGCAATCTGGCTACTTCTGATCCGATGATATAGCTAGAATTATACAAGATAATTTTGTTACCCACTTGTCAGCTTATTTGTGCCTTTGCCTTGCCCACTACCTCTGCATCACAGCTTTTCGGCCTTATTGCCAGCAGTTCCTCCTAGCTGATATTTTATGTTTTTTCTTCTGGACTGAGCTATGCTACTTTTATTTGTTCTTGCTAGTTCTGCTACAGGGCCTCTGCTTGTGTGGTCATATTGAGCCAGAAAACCTCCTTCCCTTTCCTAGTCCTGGCCCTCTCTAGTGTGTAAGAGTTGACACAAGTCTCATGGGAAGCCTCCCTTTCTGTCTCTTCAAGTCCAGTCGGGCTCTTTCATCCACCAAGGCTGTCACTTCCATGATCTGTGCCTATTGATGCTAATTTGATCTGGCTTTGTTAGCTTTCCTCCTTCACTTCCTAGACAGTCCAGCCTTTGACTTCTCACGGCACACTTTGGACAACGCTGGCCAAACGGTTTACCCTTCGTGTATGTCTCACTCAGCGGTTAGTGAGACTTTTTCCAGATAACTGAAGTTGAGTCTGTCCAATGCCAAATGAATATAGTAAGCTCTTTTTAATAGGCATTTTTCTGAAATGTATTTGACATTTCCAGAAATTCTCAATTCCCATCTGCCATGCCAAACTACATAATTTCAGAATCACTCAGCGATGTCATCGTGCACACCCATTAGCATCCTCGGAAGCATTGCCATTCTGTAGCAGGTTTCAGGTCTCTCTCTCTGTTCTCTCTGTATCTTATGATGTCACCTGTGCTGTTGTTCAAAACTTATGCGTTTGTCTCTCCCAAATGCCTTTACCAACCATTGTCTTTCAAGACAGTGTGTTTCTTTTCCAGGGCAAGTCTCCAGAAAATACTTTATGCATACCTGGGGGGTAGCTAGGTTCTACCTTAGGCAGTAGACTACATGGTGGTGACCTCAACTAGCCTTGCATCTTTCCTGGCATGCTTCTAATACAGAGTGGCTGCCATAAAGGCAGGCGAATGCTAAAGTTACAATAAACCAATAGGGGCCGTGGCTCTGTAGGGAGGAGGGATGTGTAGGAAATTCCAGAAAAATGTCAAGACCATAGAAGAATTCACCAGGAAGAAGAGGCAGGAAGGCAATTTCCAGCCTACAGAGTGGCCAATTGATGGAAACCCAGAAGCTGAGCTCTAAGCTTTGAAAGAAATCAAGAGGAATAGTGCATTTGATGGTTAAGGCTGGGACTTGCTGCCAGCTACTGTGGATGCTGCAGGGAGCTCTTCCAATGAGTTCAAGTCCAAAAGACCCTGAATGTGTCGGGTTGCTGGGAAATGGGTCTGTGGATAAATAGGTTCTGACTGTGCTTGGCCTATTGTCTGTTTGAGAGGACCTGGTCCATCACCTTTCCTAAGGGATGCAAATACAATATGCTTCTAAAATCAATGATGCTAGCCAATGGTGAGGGGAACTGTTGGAGAGAGTGTTTTATGATGCTCTGAGATTCCGGTACTGGAAGGTCTCTTGGACATACTCTGTTTTACCTTCCTTATTTGAGACTGGATGATGATTTAAAGATGTGCACTAGGTTCAGGCTTTGCCTAAACTGATAGCAGGTGTGAGATGCGGGCCAGCATTCTAGCTATCCTAGATCCTTATCTCTTGTGCTTATTCTGCTACTAAAATGTGTCCTTGAAAACAAAAGCTATGCAGAAGACACATAGGCTGGCCCGAGCAGAGCTAGTCCCTATTGCTCTTTGCAAGTGGCTGACAACAGAGTGTGAATCAAACATGTTTAGCCACAGCACTAGGAGAACATTGTGTCTCCTGGGGATAGAAGCATCAGAAACTCTCTGCAGTGACGATCTATCCTTCCTCCTTATCCTCCTGCATCTGAGCTCCTTCTACCTCTGCATTCACTTTCTCAAATGCTTCCAGCAATGACATGTGTTATTACACCCTTCCAGGGACGATCTCTCACAGCTAACTTTCCCTCCACGCTGACGGGGAAGACCCAGATGGCTCCTTTCCACCATGTTTCACCATCTGGAAACAGCTGTTTAATTCTTCACCTCTGAGTTTACAACACAATCTGTAGTTATCTTCTCTTCTGTGCGAGGGGCACTTAGAAACTGATTTCTCAGTGACTCAAGCAGTGTCTAACACAAGACAGCAGGCGCTAGGTGACCATTTGGGTTTTGTTAGGGACTGCAAGAATAACCAGAGACGAGAAAGCCATCACGTGTGTAGAAGGAGAGGCCCCGAACAGTACTCTCAGAGGGGCACTCTACCCTCTGAAGGCTTTCATTTTTAATAAACAACACAGGCATAATTTCAGCATGTTTTCAGAAATATTTGTACCCACTAGTTACTGAGGCTAGAATAACATACAGACCCACAGAAGTCCCTTAATCTTACGAAACTACTGTGTTCTGGGGATATGGGTTCATGCATATATTCATGACATACATAAGCATCTTTGTCTTGGATAGAATGTGAGGGCTTTGGTAAGCTCCCTGAAATGTAGAAATGTAGAAGTAAAATCAGCACAAGGAGAGAAGAAGACAGGAAATTGTCATTTTTACAAAGCAGTCAAGAAAAGTATGCTAGAGGAGATCGCACCTGGAGAGACTAACGAGTTGTGGTGGGGAGGAAAGAGTAGAGTAGCTAGAGGCAGATTTAAAAACCTGTAGGTGGGAGGTTACTGGGATCTTTCAAGAACAGTATGGATGCCCAAGTTGTTGGTGCTGGAGGGAGGGAGGGAGGGATGAAGAGAGGGAGGGAGGGAAGAATGGAGGCAGGGATGGGTGGATGAATGGATGGAGGGAGGGATGGAGGGATAGAGGGAGGGATGCATGGATGGAGGGAGGGATGTATGGATGGAGGGATTGAGGGAGGGATGCATGGATGAGGGATGCATGGATAGAGGATGCATGGATGGAGGGAGGGATAGAGGGATGCGTAGATAGATAGAGGGATGGAGGGATAGAGGGAGGGATGCATGGATGGAGGGAGGGATGGAGGGATGCATGGATGGATAGAGGGATGGTGGGATGGAGGGAGGGATGCATAGATGGATGGATGGAGGGATGGAGGGATAGATAGAGGGATGGTGGGAGGGAGGGATAGAAGGATGGAGGGATGGGTAGAAAGATGGTGGGAGGGAGAGAGGGAGGGATGGGGGAGGGTGGAATGGTGATAGGGGTCATGTTAGGAAGAAACATGGGCTATAATGTGAGAATGGAAAAGAAAGGTCTCTGTGTGTCAAGGAACTTAACTTCAGTGTACAGAATAGTACAGTATAGCACAGTTTAATATTTTCTCTACCACTGACTTGACTAGACAATGACTACAGACATATAAGGCACAGAAATGACAAAGGGAAGGGCTAATGGTAATGGCCATATAGATCTTCTGGTGCTGTGCCCTGCAGACCTGGCTGGTGTTGTTTAGATACATCCCAAAGACAGAGAAGGTGTGCACTTGGATGGACCCACATCCCTAGGTAAACACCTACAGCAAGGGCTTAGCCATCTTCCTGGATTCACCATGTCTTGGTGCACAGACTACACAAGCAGCTGCTGTTGAGGCATTCTAAAACACCCCAGCTTGTCGAGTCTGTGGATGTCCTTTACCACCAGCCTGGGTGCCTCTCATCTGTGGCCCAGAGATGCTCTTGACTTGTGCTCCACTGTGCTGAGTTCTTTGTCTTCTCGGTGTCATAAGGCAAAACGATAGAGATGACATGGACCAGCCACAAACAGCCCCCACTGTGTGATGCTGCCGTGTATCTTGCTTTAGGATGGGTGAAATCTCACCTTTTTCCAAGTTCTGCAGACATTCTTCTCCTCCTAATGATCAGCTGTCACTCCGTCTTTGTGAGGTAGGTAATGGAATTATTTTTAAAGCTTTCACTTAACAGTTTTGCTTTTTGCAAAAAGGCCCGCTTGAGGAATGTAAGTGTCTTTAGATAGGGAAATGACAACCGTCAATGACATTAAGAATCTTTCTTACCTGTCCTGTTAAACATATAAAATATAAATCCCTCTTACATGTGACAGCCATTTCGATTCTTCCTGTACGTCACAGAGAACACAGCTAGTAGTCACAGGGAGTTATGTAGAGCTAGGTCGGGGGCTATGTTTAAAGGCCTTTTAACTGTGCTGTTTAAGAAAAACTGCTGCCTCTGGGGGTTAGAGGATCCTTGTTACTGGGGATGATCAAGAGGAGACCATTAGGCAGGATGTAATAGACAGAGAGCACGTCAGTCAGGGAACTGAACAAGCTGTCTTCAAAAAGAGCTTCCTGCTCGGAGATCGTCTCCCATTAGAATAATCTTCCCTTAATCTGAATTTTCTGTTACAGAAGACAGATCAGAAGATTGTCAATGCCATTTTAATTGCCATGTGCCTTTGCCAATAAGATAAGGCCCATCAGGGTCTGACTACAGCCGAACAAATGGACTTGCCGTGGCACAGAGGGATGCATAAGGTCTTCCCACCCATGAGGGGTGGGAAGGGGAGGAGAGGAAAGAGTTCCCTCCATAGATGCTTTGTGTGTATACCTGTGTGTGTGTATGTGTGTGTGTGTGTGTGTGTGTGTGTGTGTGAGAGAGAGAGAGAGAGAGAGAGAGAGAGAGAGGGAAGGAGAGGGAGAGGGAGGGAGAGAGAGAGAGAGACCTTCGACTTCACCTATACTCACCTACACTGAGTTCTTCATCTTCTAAAACACATTTTTTATGGGAAAAAATCATGGGTTTATTTTATCTTAGTAGTTTATATTTAAAAATGGGTTTGGTACCACAATTTAGCTTTTATCCAAGTATGCAATTTCTTTGTGATTAAATGATATAATCCATTATTTTACAAATAATTTTCTTCCAGATAAACTGATTGAGACTAGGATAGAATGAATTGGGTCTCCCCAAAATTCTTTTGTTGAAGGTATAACCTCCACACCACTGTATTTTGAGATAGGGTCTTTAAAAGGAAATTAGGATTAAATAAGGTTATAAGAGCCCTGCTATAGTCTCTACCTAACTTAGGTAGATTGTTGCCTTATGAGAAAAAAAAAATCTCCCCCACCCTTTTTTCTTTCTCCCTTCCCCTATTCCCATCAGTCAGTGAAGTCACACTGACTAGGTATATCTCTAATCTAGGAAATGGACCTTCTCCAGGAACCAAATTTGTTGGTCCTTTGATCTTGAACTGTTCAGCTTTCAGACTAAGAAAGATACCCAGTTCGTCTTAGTTTTGCTATGGCAGCCAGATCACATAGACAGAAAGCCATGAGAAAACACCAAAGACTCTAGATAACCCTTTCAAAAGTGGACAGCTATGATGTAGACGTGAACAGACATTGGTCCCCGTTCTTCTTCCCGAGTCCTATCAACACAATGGAAATACAAACATGATAAAAAAAAAAAAGTTAGGTAGAGAACCAAAGTAGGTACAGCAGAGTTCTGGGAATTTCTGCAGAGAGGTATACGAATTCTAGTCGATGGGTAACTAGAATGGAGTCAATGAGGTACCGAAACAGAGAAGCAGGCAAGATGAGAGCAGGTGCTATTGTAATTTTAAGAGGCTTTACATGGACTCCAAACTTGAGACGTAGGTTAAAAAACCAAGGATGGAGGAATGATCGATACCAGCTACTTAAGGAGAAACCTCTTTATGAACCACCTGGCTGAGCCAATCATCCCTCCCTAGATACAGCATTTGGGGTTCCTTGCCTCCATCCAGAGAATATTCCATAACTTCACTCTAAGAAATCCAAAAGTGGCTAGGATAAGTTTTTGGTACCAAGTGCAAGAGTGGACTGGCAACCTGCTCTTATTTTACAGACTGGGAAAGAATGAAGGGAGGGTGAAATCCGCTCTCCAAGTTCAGTCACAAGAGTCAGTACAAAGTATGTGAGATAGAATTAGGAACTCTATCCAGACAGTAAAACGAAATCAGAAAAGGTAAATGAAGAGAAATGGTTAAAGATAAGAAAGGAAATTTAGTTTTATTTATGCAAGAACTCAAAACACACACACACACACACACACAAACCGACTGTTTGGATAGACCAAATGCCTGAGAATACCATGTAGCAAATACATACATTTATGGTTTATACACGAACTGTTCTCTGATAGACCTCATATGTGGAAGGCGCAGTCTCTATCTGATGAAGTTATAGAGGGATGTCTGGAACAAGTGGTCCCTAGTTGATGAATGGATTAGTGGCTTACTAGGAAGTGTGGCCCAATTGGAGACACTGGGTGACTTTGAAGGGTTTATCTCTTCCTTGAGCCCTTCTTCTACCATGGCTCTGTCTTCTGTATGAGATGAGCCACTTAACCTCACACTTTCCACCATGGTATCTTGCCTCACTATGAAGGGGCCACAAACCAACACAGTCACATGACCATTGACTGGCGTCTTTGTAACCATGAAGCAAAATCAATCCACTTTTTTAGTTGATTTGTTTATGGATTTATTTATTTAGTTTGGGTTTTTAAGACAGGGCTTCTCTTTGGAACCTGTCCTGGAACTAGCTCTTGTAGACCAGGCTGGCCTTGAACTCAGAGATCCACCTGCCTCTGCCTCCCAAGTGCTGGGATTAAAGGCATGCTCCACCACTGCCCTTATGCATTTTAAAAATGATTAAAAAAAAGCCGTTCTAATATGCACAGACTATGACAAAAGGCATAGTTTCAAGAGACAGTGCCAAAACTCTGGAAACAAATGTAAATATAAACAGAATAAAAGCTATATATCCCTACCAAGCTGCAATGTAGTTTGGTGGGAAAACTTCCACCCAAAAAGAACCATTGGATGATTAATTAGATGTATTTAAATACAGATGTTGTTACACATATTGCATGTATGGGCGGTTTTTTCATATTCAAAAAAAGAAGAAACTAAAAATAGCAAGGGGTACATGAAATGATATCACATATTTAAGTATTATATATAAATCAAATTAAAATATGGGATGATTGTTGGTATTTAATCGATCACAAGAAAAAGGACTCTTTCAAAATATATTGTTTAGATCTCTACCTTACAACCATATAATGTCAGTGACAAAAATATATCAATTTTTTTCTTTTTCTGTCCAAATATAATAGCTGGGGTTATAGAGAATAATATTGGTAGAGGCAAATATTTAAATTTTTTTATTGGCTCTCCTATCTGGAACCAACTTGGGGATAACAATAAAAGATTAAATTATAGTAACAGAATGTAATTGTATTTTATGTCTTTGGGTTGTTCTGGTTACTGAGACGGGGTCTCTCTCTGTAGCTCAGGCTGTCCTGGAAGTCACTATGTAGTAGAGAGTGACTCACAGCGATCCTCCTGTCTCCATTTCCTGCAGGCTGAGATTATAGGTGTTGTCACCATAGACCATGGTATGGCAAATCTTGATGATATGAAAGTCATTTTACAGTTGCCAATTTTGACTTTAAAAAGCTATTCATGGATGAGAAACAGGGAGTGGTAAGTTTTCTCTCCCTATTGTGTAATGGAACAGATTGCCATACATTTATGGGATAAAAAAATATGAGCTAAACTATAATAGCTAGGCTAACTAAATAGATGAATAAATGAAGACAACTATACTTGAAATATTGAGACTTCAGCCTAAGAATAATCAGAAAAGATTTTAAATAATTGCCAGTGGATAACAAGCTTAGGGAGAAAATTATAATATCCTTCCACTAATTCCCTGCATGGTTTAAAATTTTTATCAAGTACACGAATACATTTTATAATTATGATAATAATATTAAAATTTAAATAGCCCTATCTAAATAGGGCCATGACATTTATTGAGTCCCTGATACTCGGCATTATAGACACACCATCTTGATGTGGCTATTGTCTTCTCTGAGCCTGAGCCTGTCCCTCACTGGTCACACACATGTACTAGATTGATCAGTTGATAAGTGCGCATGTCAGTGTCTAGTTCCAGCCATGCCATTGACTCTGTACCCCAGTTGTTCCAGGCTTCCTTACCAAAGCAAAGAACTCTACAGAGTCTGATGTGTTGAGGCTAAGGGAGTTTAGAGCCTAACCTGTGCATGTGATCTGTGACTCTGTGTACTTATTTCATCTCAGTTATCCCTTTACTTGAAATGAATGGACTTGGAACACACACACCTGCATTTTAGAATGCAGATACCTCATTACATGTTGACCAGCATATCCTTTTGAGTTGAATTATAGTTACTTGACTTTAAGTTGCCTTCTTAACTTCTGTGGGCTACTTCTTCCCCAAGAATAAGAAGGTAATAAAGAAACCCTAATTTTGCCATATTTTCATCTTGCTTCTTTGGTGTGGCCAGTTGGGGGCATTGCTTCCCTTGGCATTGGTCATGCAACAGCTGGCAATTGCACGATGCCTGGCATGGGGAAGACGGATGAGAGGGGTTGTTCCACAGGTTCTAACTCAACAGGAAAGCATCCCTTCTTGGATAATAGGATTGTAATATGAGTTATACATTTAATTTCCTTCTTGATCGAGCACAAAGGCCATGCTTCCCAGAAATGGATGATTTCACAGTTCCGTGAAGCTAAGATCAAATAATGCAATAACTGGTCTCCATAATGGCAATCTTCTCTGATAAATGGAAAGTCCCCAGTGATAATACTCTAATGGTGCCCAAGGTCCCAGGACTTAAGGATCCTGGGCTGCCTGCCCTAGGTATGAGAGCATGAAGTCCCTGTGAGTTCAATCTCCCATCCAATTGCATTTCCACATAAATTTCAAGTTTGGCCTTGTGTGCTAATGCCTCAACCTACATCTCTTAGGAATACTTTTCTTCTCTGGTCTCTTAAGCTCAGGATAAAAGTGTGTGTGTGTGTGTGTGTGTGTGTGTGTGTGTGTGTGTGTGTATGCACACACATGTGCGTGTGTGCTGTGGGGGGGTTAATTGGATTTTATAGGTGAATGGTCAAACATTAAGGCAGGAAGATAGCGTCTGGTCCCTTGATAAAGTAATCAATGAGAATTGAAAAGACATGTGTGTTGGGTATTCCTCATACTTTCATATGAGCCAGCTTAATGGTCACCTCAGATTTGGAGGTTGGTGTCAAAACTTCCAAAGTTGTGGCAGATGAGACTGGTGGGCTAAAAGGTCTCTTGGCTAATGTGACTGTGCTCTTACAGTAAGTACAGTGGACTCTTTCCCATTGTCAGAGTGTGCCAGTAGCATTTGGAGCCAGGAGTCTCTGGAAGTGAGATAAACAGGAGTTTCCTGAGATCTTTGGTGTCAAAGCCATAGATAACATTTAGTGCTGTAATGAAAGTTTTCTATATATGAAAGTTTTATTGGCAAACTCAGAGTCAACATACAGACAATGTTTATAGAATCATATATGCACAATTTCCAAGAAAATGAAGGTCTCTTGGACATCATTTAACCATACTGGCCCATTCTAAAAGATGAGTCAGTAAGTTAGAAGAGGTGATATGATTTATCCTAGTCTATAGATAGGGTAGGAACTAGGAAAGACCATGATATATTCATTGTTCGATTATTCACTTACATAATATTGAGAACCTACTCATCCCTAGTCTTCACATCAGATGGTGACAAAATGGATATGAATATGATAAAACTTCTGCCTTCTAAGAATGTTCACTCTGGAGGGGACTCCAATATATGTCAGTCCCAGGGAAGCCTGGTTAGGTCTAACAGGAATCTTGGCCACGGAGGGGAGAGCAGAGAACTATTGTTCTGCTAAGAACTGGAGATACCGCAGAGAGAACACTGAGTACAGTATTTCTTCTTGAAGAAAAATAATGGAGCAATGAAGCATTACAAATAGAAGAAAGAATCATTCAGCACCTTACGGCTCAAATAAATTTAAAGCCCCTGTCGCAGTTTATGGGTCTCTGTAATCAGACATGGGAAATCAGGTGCTAGGTTCCAACAACAACAACAAACACACATCAGCATAGAAAACTTAGAAGTGGGCCAGACGGACTTTTCAATGGCATCCCATTGACCAAAGTATCCAAAGAGATCTTGACTAGAATGAGAAGAAGTTATTTTGAGGTCTCTAGCAAGAATCTTGTTCCCAAAACTCTCCTTAAAGACATTCACAATCCCAGCCACTTGAGGAAATAAAAGAGACAAGCACCCAGAAGGGGCGGGACCCCACAGATGGAACAACCTATCAGATGCTTCAGTAAGGACCCAGAACGCTTGAGTCCTCATCAAGTCAATCAGGAGCATTCTGAAACCTGTCCTCTCGACTCCTAATGGAAGGCATTTTGATTCATAAAGAAAACTGCCCCTGTATTAACACACAAAGCCCACTATCTACTGCTTTTCTAGAACTTTGGAAGATGTTTTTACTGTGACTGGCATGGTTGTGAGGTCATTTGGAGTTGCGGTCGAGGGTGGTGATAGTGGAGACAGACTTGCTCGGCCACTCATAAGTTGTGTGAACGTACCCAAGTTGTAGAATCCTTCCAAGTTCCACATAGTAATATCGACTTGATGCAGGCTTTGAAATTCCTTAGCTATGAGCTCTTCATGTAACGCTCATTAATACCAGTCTTTAATGACTTTTTCCCTAGTATTATTTTTATGTTAATATATCATTATTTCCAAAGTCCTGCAAAGAAATCTGGTCTTTCTCCTCAGCTCTCAGCTAATATTAAATAGATCAGCTGACCAATATCCAAAAGCATTTCTTCTTTCATTGCCTGCCCATTACGATGTTAGAAGCCATGAGGAAGAATCAGACACAGTTTTTTGCACTGAGGAATCTCTAATCTGATCATTGCTAGGTTTTTTTACCCTTGAAAAATAATATAAATGTGTGTGTTTTCTATTGTTCTAACAAAATACCCGAGATAAACTGTTTCTAGAGAGGGGGAATTTGTTTTGGCTCTTGGATTGCCAAGGTGTGCTTGCTTCTGCTGCCCTTGGGTCTGGACTTGGAGTGATGGAAGACTCTGCTCACCTAGTGGTGTCTGAGAAGCAAAACCAAAAAGAGCAAGGGGCCCGGGTCCTAACATTTTCCTAAGGACCTAGTTTTCTCACTAGCCTCCACCTCCTAGATATTCTACAGCTTCCCAACAGTGCCACGATCTGGGGACCAAACCTTTAACACATGGCCTTTTGAGGGGGCATTTAAGACCCAAGCATAACAAATATTGAAAATATGACTCTGAATGCATAAATTCTGTCTTAATACCTATTTCCCCTTCTTCATCTTGATTAAGTGCCGCTGTCCACCCAGTATGGCTGTAGAAGTTCTGAGTCTGGATCCATTCAGTAGAGTGAAAAACACATAGCAATTTTGAAAAGGAAAACAATTGAGTAGAAGGAATAAGTGACCAGTAGAGTTTTGGGGGATTGCCTGAGAAGAAAGAAAAGCAAGTAGGAACAAGAAAAGAGTGTTTGCTGAGGGATGGAGAGGTGGTTCAATGCGTAAGAGCACTGTCTGCTCTTTCCGAGGACCCAAGTTTGATTCCCAGCACCTTCGTGGCAGCTCAAAGCTATCTGTAACTTCAGTTCCAAGGGATGTGACGCTCTCTTCTGGCCATCTCAGTCTCTGCATGCATGTGCACAGACAAACATGCAGGCAAAACACCCATAAACATACAAAAATAAATACATCTTTATATACAATCACTGAGTGATATATCCATTAAGATACCAGTATTCAAAAAAGGTTTTGATGTAATCATATCATGTTGGCATAGGAAATAGAAGGAGCTCTCACACCTAAGACAATGAGAGCATATCCAAGCCAGAGGTTTCCTGGGGTTGGGCTGGGGTGCAGCTTTATTGAAGAGATCCAGAATCATCAAATGTAAAAGAGTCCCTGTGGTACTCAGCCAGCAAACAGTACTGAAAATCCATCCTGTATGGGGCCAGGGACAGTTGAGCATGGTGAGGACTTCGACTAGAAAACCTTGCTATGAAACCATCTGTGGCAGATGGATCAATGGGTGTCAAGCCTTGATTTGTCTGGCCCCCTTGCCTTACAATAGCTATGCTTGTTTATAGGACTACAGACAGCTCCTCTTGATGTATACAACCCTTCTCTAGCAGTAATATGGGCTTAGGCGGCTATCTGAAATTGATAGTTTTTATTAACCTTCTGTTCAGTTAAATTGCTTTGAGTGGTGCTGTTATTCACCTATGTCGCAATGTTCTGATATTTAGTCTGAATTTTTCACTTGTTCAATCAGCTAGCATCCATTGGCTGCCCATTCTGAGCCAAGTATACAAAGTGTTTCTTCCCAACATGCGGAGCTACGGTGCTGCTGTGAGTTCTTCTGTCTTCGTCAACCCCTCTGGGCCTTTTCTGAACCACAGCAACTTCTAACCTCTTTTTGTTTGTTTGTTTGTTTTTACTAAATCTACGAGATGTGAAGATTTTCCCTTTATCTCCTATTTGAGTAATGAAATCTTATCTAATTACAAGATACTGCCATTTTCAATTTGATTATGCTTAAACCGAACTAGATTTATCCTCATATGGGAAAGGTTTGAGTAGATTGCATGTGCCTCTACCAGTGTGCACTTTTCCGTTGTTCCCACAAGCTGTAGAGACTTATGCATATGAGTCAAAGATTTCTCACCCCAAATTAAAAATCTGCCAAAAATTCTGAATGGGAGCCCCAAGTGCTGGAGCAACAGCACAACTGCTCTCAGCTGTTCTCACGTCAATGCAGGGGTCAGGAGCGACATGGTCCGGAGTTAGAGGAGAGGAGAGTGGTTCTAAGAACTAGGATTGGAGAGCGGGGTGCAAAGAAGATAGGTAGCCATTGCTGAACAGGACAGATGTTGGTCACTGGAAAGAATAAGCCTTCCTACCCAGGAGAAAGAATCAGAAAGTCTAGAGTTCAGAAAACACTGTAAAGTAACCTTATCCCCGAGCGTTTTCTAACACTGCCTGGATTGTGAACTGTGAATGTGTGCATTGTGACCTGTGCATGTGTGTAGGTGTTTGCTGAACAGCAAAATTCCAACACTCTGTTCTTTTCATTTTCTTTTTCAAATTCTAACTGTTTATCTTGGGGAGACAGGTGTCTCTCCTTTTACTCATGGCGGCGGCAGCACAGTTTCCTAAGTCACATCTGGACGACATTCACGAGTAGCACATTTGCCGCCTGCTCTTGGAGCGCCAGAGCAGGTTGCAGAGCCCTGGCTATGCTGGGGTGAAGCTGCATCCCAGGCCGGCTGGCATAGCAGCGTGGATAAATGTTTGCGTGTTTCAGGTTCCCTGCCCGTCTCGGAGATAGGCATGAGCGTTTGTGGTAATTAAAACGGTGTGAAATGTGCAGTGTCAGGAAGCACAGCTATTTTCCCCTTCTGCCAACCATAGTGCTATTTATAGCACCGCGCCTCACCACTTATTTGCTGGGCAATGACATCAAGAAACTGATATTAAGTAAGGAAGCCAATTTACCCCCACCAAAACATCTATTATCTTTATCGCCAAGAGAGACTGAAAAATAATCAATTGGAATGCTGCGCCTGGGAGTGACTAATTGAATTGCTAAATATACGTTATTGAGGAAGTCGCTCCGGGGACCTAAATATCAATCTGTGTAACAGGCAAGACCTAGTCCGTGAAAGCTGAACATTGGTATCACTGAGCACATCGGAAGCCCATTCATCAATACGCTTAGCCTGCAGATGGAGAGTCATCATGGAGAAGCTGCTGCATCCCATCCTGGTCTTACTGCATGGGAACGGTTGCCCATTCAGAGGGTGTGCACTTCTCATGGCACACTCGTTCCAAACTCTGCTGATATTTGATTATTATACAGGTAAAGCCCATATGGACCTCAACCTGGAACACACAAACATACTCACAGACACATCTACCTATACTGCAGTCGTCTTTTTAATACCTATAAATCTAACAAGATAGGTCCTTCCTAGAGAAAGGACTTGAGACCTACGCAATATAGTTCATTGAGAGAACCAGCAGAGAGCACAGGATTCTCTGTCTTTTTCTCCCTGCATCTCACCCTTCTCTGTGTGGTATATGTGCACACATGTATGTGGGTGGGCATGGTCACTTGTACATGTGCAGAGGTCAGAAGCGGACATTAGATGTCCTTTTGTTCCCTGCCCTATCCCTTTGAGACAGAACTTTTTGCCAGACCTGGAGCTAGGCTGATGTCCAGCAAGTCCCCAGTCACCTTCCTGTATCTGCCCTCCACATCAATTTCAAAGATATACTCAGTTTTATTTTAAATTTCACAGGCAAATAAGGGGGGAAAATCTATCCTGGGACTCCTTGAACCTCTTGAGACCTTATTCCACAGGGGTGGAATAGATCATTCCTGTCCCTAAGGATCCCACACTGCACTGAAAAAGATGAGCTTGGAGATGGGTCATTTCGGCACATACAAACGGCTCTGCTGAGGAATAGACGTGAAGGCTACTGCAGGACAAATGCCCCACTGGCATCTGAGGGCAGTCTGGTTTAAAGGTAATTAAGTGGAAAACCATGGAACAAGAGCACTGTAAATAAGGAAGAAGGGTTGCAACAGTCTTGAACATCAGGGGATATATGATATGATGTGTGATGAACCAGAGGAAAAATGCAGACAACTTGAGAAACAGGCAGAGTTTTGTTTGCTGTGTTACACGGCTTGACCTTCCTCCTGGGGAACATTAGGAAGTCCCTGAAATATTTCATCAGAGGAGCAATCGGGTAAAGTTTCCACAGGAAGGTCATTCTGGCCCAGGTATGAAGAGTGGTGGGCATGATGAGGAAGGGCAGAAAACAGAGAGGGGAGGGGAGGAGAGATGACAATGACACCAAACACGGAACTGAAGCAGCTCTGAGCAGAGTGGCCGGAAGTAGAATAGAAGAGACAAATGAGGGTAGCAGACCAAGAGCAGTGTGGTGGGGTAAACAGTACCATGAACACTTCTAGGTTGAGTCAAGAGGTCCACCAATTGGGGTGGATGGAGCTGGTGATTCTTTATCCATCATTCCACTTTGAGAGTAAAGACACTTTTGGGGTTAGAGATCTATCTCAGTGGTAGAATGTTGGTCTTGTGTGCACAAGGCCCTGAGTTCAATTCCTGCCATTGCCACAACATAAATCCCAGTATTGGTCAATGGAATCCATCCTTGAAGAAACACACCCTTGCCATGAGAAATATGTGGGCAGAACGAACTGTGCCACCTCAAGGGTCTAGATACTTTTCTATAATTAAAAGTTTTGATTACAAGGGCTCTAAGCTTAGAATTTAGAGGGCTCAGAGAACTGCCTTCTGTCTTTTGGGCTAATCCAGCTATTTTCCATCATCCCTTCAGTATCCAGGGCTCGACCTGCTCTGGGGACATGTGGGAAGTCTCTCAAGTCACTCATAGCAAATGCCCTTGGTAGAGATACCTCAGCCTCAATCGCCTCCTCACCAGTCTTTGTAATTAGTTGAGCAAAATGACCTTCAACAGACATCACTGTTTCAGAGCTCACAGAGAGTACACTGTGCCCTGTATCTTCCTATATTCACCCCTGGAACCCAAAAGGCAGCCCTGTCTGCCTCAAAAGCATGAATTACATGAAGTTCATCTTGATTTTTATTTTATTAGGATTTTCTTTCCATTCTCCAAAGAACTAGAAAAACACATCCATTCAAAGATGACTCTGGGTCTGGGGTCCCACCCTCTCCAATTTCATTGTGTGTTTTTCCTGGGAAAGATTTAAAGTTCTCACCCTCTCACATCAAGAAAGCACACTTTGTAAATGAGGGGGGGAGTGGAGGCAGGGGAGAAGCAGGCTCTGAATCCACTTTCAGTGTTTCGTGTTTCTTTTTGTGAAATTGAGAAGAAGAAAAAGGCAAGTTTTAGCATTAAGTCATGAAATAAATTAGGCCGAGCTGTGGAAATTGAAGGCTCCCAATAGATCTGGCAAAGCGGTCACCTTTGTTCACAATACTCCCTTTAGACCTGCGCTTGAAAGGAGAGCCAAGGTGTGTGTTGAGAGCCTTAGAGAGGCTTTGTATACAGAGATGTTCCCTTGTACTTCTACCTATGGAAACAAAACGGGAAATGAAGCAGGGAAGGAAGAAAATGCTGGAATATTGTCAGGAAAGAAAGCCAAAGAGATGTAGCTATTCAAGGTGGTGGTAGAACCCGTGCCTAAAATGTACAAGACCCTATGTCAAATCCCCAGCATGCCCTCAAAAGATTAAAAATTTATTCTCTATGAAATTTCTGACCTACATACTGTTCAAGATAAAAAGACTTGAGGGACACTCAGTAAAATATTAACAGCTGATGTCTGAGTTTGATAGCAATGATGACTTCCAAGTCTACAACAAGAAAAAGGGGACTGTAAAAGTAAAAAGCCTTCTAGTCCTCAAAACTTCAGTTATTAAGAACATTTGGCTTAAAGGTGATTTACTAAAATTAAAATACATGTAATTGTGTTGTGAGGACAATTGCTTCCCTTGATCTCACGGGGCAGGAGACTTTGCGATCATCTCGGCACTGTGAGGGAGGCGGGGGAAGGGGGGAGTCTTATGACCAGTCAGCAGAGGAAGGTGAGAACTCAGCTTCCACTGGCTCTCGTTCCTAAAAGCCACAACACTCATCAGGAACACAATGTAAGAGTCATGAGACCTTACAGCCAAGTGCTCCACACAAAGCCCCCACTGCACAGGCTGTAAGGGGTAGAGAGGTCTGGTTTAAATACAAGTGGTAAGAAGAGCTGGGGGCGGGGGGGGGGGGGGAGGAATCACACCCTGGTTCCCACTGTCAGTGCCCAGGCTAGGGCACAAGCACAGGGAATACTTTTCAAACTGCATTTAAAGGTTTTCCTGGGTTCATTCACACTGTAGGCACAGGTGATGAGACTTAGTATTAATGATGAACTGACTGTGTGTGTGTGTCTGTCTGTAAATTTGTATGTATGTCTTTCTATGTACATGTGGAGGCCAGAGGACAATCTTGAATGTCATTCTTCAGAAACCGTCACCACTGCTTTTTCAGGCAGGGTCTCTCACTGGCCTGGAGCTGACTGGCTAAGCTAGGTTTGATGGTTAGTGAGCCTCAGGGGGCCACATTATTTATTTGTATTTTCTCAGCATTGGGATTCCAAGCATAAGCCACCATACTGAGCTTTCTATACGGGGTTCTGGGGACTGGATCAGGTCTTTGTGCTTACACAGCAAGCATTTTACCAGCTGAGCTTTCTTTGAGGAGAAACTGGTTATAATGACAGGCAAGATTATAGGCGAAAAGCTGAAGGCTGATGTTGGGGCATTCGATGATCGGGCATTACCAGAAATGAACGAGAGAAGAGTTGTGAGGGGCCGTATGGTTAGAAGGGATGGAACTAGAGATGGCCTGACAGCAGGGCAAAGCGGGGACACGGGTTCCAAGCAGAACTGCCTTCTCTCGTCTTTGGAATCTGAGCTTGTGTATATCATGCACTGATTTCCAGTTTCACAAGCCTCATACTTCACTGTATGTCTGGAGTCGATGGGGGCATGTGGATGCAAGAGGAAAACTTGCTGGGCGAAGTCATTGCCAAACAGGTGAGTTTCCTCAGGAAATCAAGGGGTCTCTTTCAATTTCCACTCCCACCCATCTTTCACTTGAGTTCCTGTCACACGCTGCAAGAGCTTTGGCAGAAGGATCCCACAGCCTTTGATCCGTTTATGAGATGGTCCGTCTGGACTTGCGGCAGCCGCCTCCTCCTTTCCCGGGCTCCGACCTCTTCTTTCTTCGGCTTGGGAAACCATCCCGTGGCCACCTGTAGATGACCTCTGACCCAGGTGGTCTTTAAAGGCACAAACTTGATGTCTCACTACACAAAATAATAAAATATATAGATGATATATATAGATGATATTTGAGGGTGTGTCCAGAATCCACGCTTCACTTCCTCTCTGCTTTTATTCTGAGATTTACTGCTTCCCCAGTGACATCCATGCTTCAAAGAAAGCCAAGTGCAAGTATCAGTTCCACACTGGGTCTGATTGATCAGAATTCTGCAGACACTTCATGTATGTGTAGGTTCCAGCTTTGCCATATTAGAACATGATGTGGTTTCCTCCTGCTTCACCGGAAGGCATTTCTTCCCTCTGGAGACTGCAGACAAGATGGCATGTTTCTTCCTGTACAGCCATCTTGCTTAGCTGGAGTTGATGCTGCCATTTCCAGAAGACTAGAGAGAAAAGTACAGGAAAATCCTTTCACAATTTATGTCAGTCAGGACCGGCCTGAAGTTGTTTCTCAGTGGGTGCCAGTTTGGAAATTGGAAAGGATATTTTCATTGTCAAAATAATTGGATTAGAGGGTTATTACCATCGTTTAGTGTATAGAGATCAAGAAAGCAATATGAAATTCACAGGATCATTTCCAGGACAAAGAACTACCCCCTTTTTTTTTTTTAACAACCTCCGGGCCATTTAGGGAAGGGACAAATCTATTTATTATCTGAGTTTTCAGTCCAACTCCAGTTTGCACATACATTTTTCCCCTACTTTGTTTATGGTTTTAATATGTAGGGAATTCTCCTGTGTTTAAATAAAGGGAAGTGTCTTTTTCTTTGAAATTCTTCCAAGATCTACTCCCATCTTCAGATAGTCCTGTCACCGGCGGTAATACTTCTAATGGGGCTGAAGCTGCCAACAAAACACGGTTTTATTAGTCTGCGTTTATAATTGTCGCATGATGAATGTGTCTCGGGCTCAGGCTTTGATGGCTTTATTGTGTGCTCTAGTGCAATTGTGAGGCCGGATTTACATATTAATGTGTACATACCTTTCTGTTATACATTTCTTTACTTTCCCTTTCCCACCGTACTACTTGTGGTCATGATGTATTTGTATAATTATAGGAGTGGCGGGATAGATTATCTAATGCATTGAGAACAGTACAGGGGATACTGCAAATTAAGATAAAAATGGAAAAAGAAGAAACAAAAGGTGTTATGTTCGCTGATAAACAAGGGGTTAAAAATCATTCCAATGTAGAACTTGGCATCAAGAAATGGGAATTTTAAAAATAAACACGTTTGTAGGGAAGGTTGACTCAATTTTGAAGATGAGTCAAACGTTCTAATTGTCAGACTGAGAAAGTTCTAGATTCCTGAATGAAAACCCTTCAGCGAAGCTACCTTCTATTTCCTGCAGAAAAATAACTGTGTACCAGGAAAGCTGTGGGTTTAGAGGCGGTGACATAGGCTTCAGAGAAATGTCGCCTTTCTGTTACTCTTCAGAGCCAAGAAGCCTTCAGTTATTTAGTCTGCAAGCGGAGACTGTCTTTACCAAGTAGCGGGGTGGGGGTGGGGTTGCTGTCGCTGTGGTAGTCAGGTTGGTAGCACAGAGGTAGGTTACAGGAACTGGAAGAAACAAGTACTAGTGGGGTGGGCGTGTGCTGGTGGAGATCCACAAACGAGTACCTACCCTGAGAAAACTGACATCCAAGATACTCCCATCCAAGATACTCCTTGCTCTCTAAACTGTTCCCTGAACTGCCCTTGTTGCGCAGGCTCAGTCCCACAAGGGCTATGGGCGTGCATCTCTGGAAAGGGAAGCTTGAGTGAACGAGCCGGTATCAGAGCCTCCAAGCCCTGATCTGAAGCTACTGTCTAAAATCATCCATAGACATGAACCTTGAAAGAGGTAGATGTTGCTTTTTAAAATTCTACAACCAGGCTCAGTTTCGGGTCTTAAGAAAAACTCTTGGGAAAACGTAGAGGGGCGTAGCCTTCCATATGGCTACAGCGGACACCTGGTTAGATTGTAGTCTTCTCTTATTAGTCATCGGAAAGAATTCGTATCGCTGTTGGGATACCTGTTATGCTCTATGATCCCTAAAAGCATATATACCTGCCAGTTATTTAATCACTTTTATATAAATTGAAGAAATGCAAGAGTATATATATTGGAACCTGCACACAAATTGCTCCTAAATGTGTTGTTTATATAAGCCAGAAGGTTTTTATTTCCCTCTTGGTTTAAAATGAAGAGGACCCTTGGAAGAATCACTTATGGGGGTACCAGTATCATCCCAGCTGTTCTAGGGATACCCTGCATTCACAGGATTGAATGTGGTCCTGATGGTGACTGTGACCATGATTTTTAGAATTTATAAGATGCATTGTTAGCCTATCTCATTTGAGCCTAATTATTGTCTTCCAAGAGAAGGATTGGAATGTTCCCCCACGTTCATCTTATGGACAAAGAAACAGTGACCCTACGGGTAGAGGTCATGAATTTTGGTCAACAATTGGGAGAGCTGGATGCCAACTATTTCTTCTGAATTTAAGGTTTTGGTTGTTCACGCTATATCCTGCTACCTCTTGCCCAAAGTGTACATGATTACAGGTATATGACTTTTGTGTCTGTCACTGTCTCTGAACATATCTGTCTGGTTAAAAAAAAAAAAAAGCTTCCATCAGAGAAGAACATAGAATTTCTTAACCTTTTTCATGAAATTGACTCGGCCCAAGCTCGTCTTTTCCTAGTGCTTAGTGTTTACCAAGCAAACATAAATTAGGGCGCTTTAATCCGTACACTGTACCCAGTCTTTGGGTTTTTGGTTTCACACTCAGGCCACTTAGTCTCCTGGAAGAATGGAGTCATTCCCGCTTGCTCTTGCAGTGAGATAGGTTTCCAGAGAGTTACCTTGCTACACTAAATGCAAATCATGAAGGCCTTCACCCTCAGCTTTCATATTCTCCCACTCCTGGGGTGACCACAGACATGTTCTAGCAGCAGAAGTGAGTTTGCTCACATTTTGCCTTCATTCTTCAGCAGGTGAAAAGGATGTTTGGACCATTTTCCTCAGTACGAAAGTTCTCTCGTTGAAAAGATGCTGATGATTCTCATCCCTCCAGTTCCCACACTGATGGTCCTTTGGACCACTCCATAGAGCTAGACTTTCAATAACAGTCTCAGGAGGCTCTAACAGAAGTCTCCAACCTATGACCTAGGAACCACCTGCACCCCAACACAAAGCTATAAAGTTACTTAAAACATTAGGAGGGGTTTTCAGTGATTTTTTTAAAATCTAAATTGTGCAGTACTCAAGCATGAACTTTGTACATGACAACACCATGTCACACTGTCAGAAACTGGATATACGTTCTAGAGTACTAGGGGTGACCTTGCGGGTCCCCTGGATTTCTGGCTTTGGTTTACTTTCAAGTTTCCCTTTTTTCTTTATTCTATTGTAATCGTGTCACACACCTATGAATACTGTGAGGGGGGCTTGTGATTTAGGGGCAAAGTACCTAGCTCCACATATAGCAGAGACCTGGTGGTGGTTTTCACTGTCCCTTCCCTTCCTCCTCTTCCATGCCTGCCCTCACACACGTCACCCGCTGTCACCACGCTGGATGCATACACCGTTCCCATGGTGTTCATCCTTCATTAATATTTTCTTTAACTGTGGTATCATAGAGCTGGTACTTTGATCATATCTTCAAACACAACTCAACCTTCATTTGTCACAGAAAGCTGGAAGAGATCAGATGTGGTCCCCAAGGCTGGCTTAGGCAGCGATGTTCCTGCTTCTGTGGCAAGGTTCTCTCTCTGGACATGACCAATCTCACAGAGTTAAATTGAAACAGCCAACCTCTGAGTGTGTGGGGTTTATGTTCCAGTCAGAGAAGTGCTTTCTTTTATCAAAACAAATGGAATGAATGCATATGTCACTCTGTAATTAAATTGAGATTCTTAAATAAACATGTCAATAGCCATGATGAAAGATTTTGCAGGGAAATTGAAATAATAACTATTTCTGCCTATTTTATTTGACCACATGACTTAAGAGTTTATTTTGAGCCCAGTAAAACAGTTAGAAATGAGAATCCCAAAGGAATTCCAGGGTCTTCTGTCTCTAGTTTATTTTCTGGCTAAGAAACCCATTTGTGGGATACTTGTGGCCTTGTCTTTTTATAAATGAACCGAGGAAGCAATGGTTGCATTACTGGAAAGCAGGGACAGTGGCTCTACTGAAGGGCTAGCTTACATTCACTTCATCAGTTTAAGAGTGTGGATAAGGAGCCTATAGAAATGTTCTGAAGGTAAAGAGTCCACACACACACACACACACACACACACACACACACACACCTTATTTCTGTTATCAATTGGCTTCCATGAGCTGAGAAGTCCCATACTTTACCAACTGCTTGAGAACTAGGAAAGCTATTGTCATGATTTAGTCTGAGTCTGAAGATCTGAGAAGAGGTTGCTGCTGGTGTGTGCCCCAGCTGAATCCATTAGCCCAGGATCCGGGGGCCCAGGATAAGATAGAACCATCAGTTCAAGCAGGAAATGAACATCCTGTCTTTTGTTCTTGCCAGGCCCCTGGTGCCTTGAAAGATGCCTGCCACACTGGTGAAGGTCATTTCCTCAGTCTGCTGTCTTGAGTGTTAATCTCTTCCAAAGCTAACTCTTGCCAACCTGTCTCGAGATAAACTGTGATTAGCACTCTGATTCCTAAACCAATCAAGAAGACACCTAACATTGAACCCTTAAGGGTTTCATTGCTGGTATGAAAGACCAGATACCATAAGAAAGAGGATATCAAGTTGATGTCATATAATGGGAAGTCTGGGGACATGTCCGTGGCTTTGTTACTAGCAGTGTGACATTGATCACAACCATAATCTGAGCCATAGTGTCATGTTATAAAACTTTAGTTTATGAAATTAAAGACTTCTACTCTGTGGATTTATATTGAGTAAAAATAGAAGATAATAGGAAATAGAGTATCCAGGACTATCTGCCTACATAGAGCAGGCACTCAAAGTGCTGGTCTCTCATTATAACTACTCCTGAATCTTGGTCTTCATTGCTTTCAGTGCTGAGGTCTGGAGCCTGGCTCAAAGATGATCTTCTCTGGTTCTCTTGGTACGTTCTGGTTGTCACCAGAGCCCACAGTGACTAAATTTTGGTCACAACAACAGCTTTCTATCCGTTAAGTATTGTAATCCTACGATGTTGGCTGTTAGTACGTTCTCTGCCACATCATGATACTCAACTTAAGGGAAGGGACCCTGCCTCAGCCCTAGCAGAAGAGGAAGCATGGCTTCCCACGGACCCTGCCAAGGCTTGTGGAGCTTGCTTGCTCCCAAAGCTGGAAGACCAGGGCTCAAAGTCCAGGGCTCCATCTCTCCTACGGCACTTTCTCCAGAAGAACATTGCAAGCTGGGGCATTTAAGAAGCTCAAGGACTTTCTATGGGGAACCTGCAAAAAGGGCTCCTTCAAAACAAGCTTGAGCCTTAGATGCTTTCCCTCTGCTTGCTGCTGTCACCCAAACCCATCCACAGCTGTGGGGTGTAGCACAAGAATTCTACCAGGCATATTTTGCATGAACGTCTGAAACAGGTCAAGAGTCATGGAGGGGGTTGTAGCACAAGAAGGGAAGGTTCGGGAAGAATAAAGCCCTAGAGTAACCAAGGAGAGAAGATGGGTCAACCTCATCCCAAGTCCGTGAAGTGGCGCCCATCCTGGGACATGGAAAGACTCAACCATGTACTGTCTCTGACCCTCTTTCAGAGAGACTCCCACACATCTTCCTGGGATTTCTTTTTGTTTGTCCCAGTGCCACTCCCACACCTCAACTATGTTTTCTAATTCCCCACAGGAGCCTCAGGTCCTTCTTGTTTCGATAACCCATTTGGACCCCTTTTCCACTTTAATTATCCATGGATCTCAACTTGCACAGTCCAAACACACCAGTCAACAACTTTGGTGGGAGCCACAGCCATCTATAATTCAAACCTCAGGACTGGGGTGTTTCTGTTGCCCCCTAAAGTGTTGGGGGTTGTCAGGGCAGGTGGAAAAGGCAGTGGGCTGCTTAATTCAGGCGTCATCTGAAGTCAGAACACCTATGACCCTCTAGACATCTCATGATTAGAGCTAGCGCTGACTTAAAATTGAACGTTAAAATGCTCAGACTCACAACTTTTATCATCAAAGACTTAATTTTGCAGTAGCCTTAGCTTCATAGTAAAATCGAAAGGAAGGTAGTAAGAGCTCCCATTTAATCCCCCAACACAGGTTCAATGATTAGCATATTCCACTAGAATGTCTCCACCTTGCAATCAGTGAACCTTGCATTGTCATGTGCATCCCCCCAAGTGTATGGTGTAGCCTAGAACTCATACTTGGTGGCCTATATTTTTTGCATTTTAACAAATGTAAGATGGTATACACCCACCATGTAGATTATTTTCACGGCCTTAAAAATTCTTTAAGACTTACCTGATTCCCACCCATCCGCTGGCAACCCCTGATTTGTTTAACATCTCCAGTGTTTCATCTTTTCTAGACCATCACATGGCTGGTGTTCTTTAACTAACCCTTTCAGATAAGCATCTTTTACAGAGAAACATGCATCTAAACTTCATGCATGCCCTTTCATATTGTGGTCGCCCTTTCTGTGTGTTGTGTGTGCTGAGTAATATTTTATTTTCTAGATGTATCACTTGTGCACCAAAGGACATAGTGATTATTTCTAAATATTAGCAATTGTCAATAAATTTTCTATAAATATCCAACTACAGGTTTTTATCTCTCCTGAGTCTTTTCTAAATAGACATTTGTTCTCTTCCAAGAAAACTATTCCACTGTTGATTTCAAATCTGACACACTCCAATTCAACTTTTTGTGGTTGTTTCATTGTTATTATTTCCTTCAGACTTGTCTGCTTTTGTTTGATTTTTTACTCAATAGTAAGGTTTACTAAGGAGAGAAGAAATGTAAAAAAATAAGAACTAGAACTCTGAACCCAGGAACTGAAAATAAAGATTCACAGAAAAGCTTTCTGATCTGGCTCGGGCCTGCTCCCGTGGAGGTCACTGACTCCCTGATCTCAGCTGGCATTCATGTCTGCAGAGATTGGTATATGAACAACTGCACAGTAGTCAAATCTAAGTACAGACAGAGAGGATTCCCTCACACCAAGCCTCTCAGTTCCCAGAGACATGAGGAAAATTTTGATCCTTATGGATGTGATTTGGTAAAAATTTTTCAATGTGATAGTAATAATATTAATACTAATAATCCAATAAACCTTCCTGAACTTTCTTCATGGCTCATCAGGAATTCTATCAGATACATATCAGTTTGTTTAGATGCCTGATCTTTATACCAGGCGAAAACAGCTTGCCCTGGTACCCATTGTTCCTCATGGGTCTACTGTCCCAAGTGCAAATGAGGACACTTTGGGAGGCGAAAGGGGCACCAGTGATAATCACTCCTAGATGATAGACATAAAACCAAACTTTCCAGATAAACTCGAATGTGATGTCATGTAAGCCATCAGGGAAGAACTTTCGATTTGGAGACCGCCAGACGTGACATGAACGCTGCACTCTGTCTTTGCAAGCCTGAGCTGGCCTGGGCCTGCGTCTAAACTCACTGTCAGGCTGTGTCCTCTTCAAGGTGCTATTTAAGATTAGATGGGTGTGTGGTGGCCCTTGAACCTGCTAAGATAGCAACAGGCAGCTAACCATTGCTAACAAAGAAAACTTTTACAAAATTGTATCACTAGTGTCTGGTTAAAAGGACTAGGGGACCGTTGATGTGGGAGTGTCATATATCAATCTGTTGATTTCATTGGTTAAGCAATAAAGAAACTGCTTGGCCCTGATAGGTTAAAACATAGGTGGGAGGAGTAAACAGAACAGAATGCTGGGAGAAAGAAGCTGAGTCAGGGAGTCGCCATGATTCTCCCACTCCAGGCAGACGCAGGTTAAGATCATTCCTGGTAAGCCAGCTCATGGGCTACATAAATTAATAGAAATGGGTTAGATTAATATGTAAGAGCTAGCCAATAAGAAACTGAAACTAATTGGCCAGGCAGTCTTTAAAAGAATACAGTTTCCGTGTAATTATTTCGGATAAAGCTAGTCGTGTGGGTGGCCAGGTGCCAGGGACACAGCCCGCCGCTCCTATTACAACAGAGTGGCACCCAACGTGCTAATGAACTCCACTTAAAACCTGAGAGGGCTTAAAAAGGAGAGAGAGAGAATTTAAGACAGCTTTTTGCTGTTTGTGGGTTGCATGCCGCAGAGAGAAATTGTCCTGACTCAGCAGCAGGAAAAAAAACTGGCTGTTTTAAAATGCTGGCTTTCTGGGCTGTGCCGCCATTGCCATCTCTGTCTGGCTCCTGCAGGAGACAGAGCTTTTGAATGGAGCATTTGGAGTAATGTGCTAACGGCTTGCTTGATGGCAATGTGGACTGCTGTGTGCCTGGAACTGTGTGTGGCTCAGGGGCACCAAATGGCTCTGAGGCAAGAGCAGCTTGGCTCAGCTCCGCCATGCTGAACTGTGCTGGTCTCAGGCAGGAACTACCATAATTACCATAAAAACAGAGCAGTTAAGGTTTCAATTGGGCAGGACACAGGCGGGTACCGTATTACCTGTACATGGTGCAACTTAAGTTTTTAAGAACTACTTAACATTTTAAGAAATGCTCCTGGATAGTAAAAAAAAATTACAGATTCACAATAAAACAGATTCAGACACTGTTGGATGAATGTATGTAGGCTTGGGAGAGAGAAGAAAAAGAATATAAAAAATAAAGTTAATGTCTTAAAAAAAGTGTAAAGTCTTTAAAGAGACAGAGTACAGATAGTTAAGAGATTAAAAGAAATGAAGAAAAATAAGCCACGTTAAAATGGAAAATTCACAGAGAGTCTGGATTATGTACATTGTGTTTTCTTTAAAATTTTTGACTGTGAAGGAGCTAAGTACAGAGACACATTTCATTACATGGGCTGCCAAGCTAAACCAGAATGGATATAAGGGTATTACGATTTCAAAATTTGGGTCTACGGATATGATGCTTTGGAGAGGGTCTTCTTTTGTTTTCACAGAAGACCAGACCCTATGGATTGCATCTATCCCGATATGGTATGATAGACCACGACCTCCCGAAAATTTCCTGTGAACACCCTCAAAAAATTACTTCCCTCAACTGCCAATTGAGATAAACCTGGCACACAGGTTACACCCTAAATGATCTGATTAACAGCGCCCCCATTCAGCAGGAAGCAGTTTGGAGAGAAAAAACTGCGCCCATGTTCCCAAAATATTGTTTATAAAAGTTCTTTTACATTTAAAGGGGGAAATGATATAGGTATGAATAATTTGCATTGGTGTGGATTTTAAGGTCAATTTTGTTATATGTATATGTATTTCTGATCTTGAATAAAGTGTTGTGATTGTGTAGTTCATTTTTAAAATGTAATGTATAATTAAGAAATATAGGTTGTTAATGGATAATCATCAATAATAGTAAAGCTTGTAGTCATGTTAGTTAGATTTTCTAGATATATATTTCAGATAGGCATTCTTCATGTCTCTCAAAGGCTGCAGAATATGGCATTTAAAATATTTTAATAACTTAGGACTTTTCATGACAATGAGACATGTCTGCTCCTGGCGGCACCAATCTACTTCGAGAGGAAGACGGGCATCGAAGAGGATTGTTATGGAGTTTGATAGCCATTTGGGCAAGAAACTGCTCTTGCCTGGACTGATGCATAAACTGGACACAAAGAACCCGCAGAGAGAAGACTGCTGAACTTGCCTAAAGGTGAGATGGTCTTTCGGGGTTCCTGACTCATGAAAGAGTCTGCAAGACATTCTGCAGGATACAGCAGAAAGTGACTGAACTGTCTTTGGAATTTCCTGCTTGATGAAAATGTCTGCTGGATACTATGGGCCTGAAGGCTGAAGATGGATGCCCCAATGGTACAAAAGAACTTTGGGTGACTGTCCAGGCAGTGAGATGTCTCTGTCATTTCTAGAGTTTTCTTATTTCTTGTTTACTTAGGTAGTATTATATCCTTCTGGAGTCTTTGATGGAGGTGAAGAATGAATAAATAGTTATAGTTTTCCTTAGTTATGATAAAAGATAAAATAGATATAAATATTGTAACTGTAATTCTTGCTCGATAACTGTTTTGCTATATGTAATTTTGCTATGTTAAAGTTAAAGCCTTCCTTTTTTTGTTTAAACAGAAAAAGGGGAAGTGATGTGGGAGTGTCATATATCAATCTGTTGATTTCATTGGTTAAGCAATAAAGAAACTGCTTGGCCCTGATAGGTTAAAACATAGGTGGGAGGAGTAAACAGAACAGAATGCTGGGAGAAAGAAGCTGAGTCAGGGAGTCGCCATGATTCTCCCACTCCAGGCAGATGCAGGTTAAGATCATTCCTGGTAAGCCAGCTCGTGGGCTACACAGATTAATAGAAATGGGTTAGATTAATATGTAAGAGCTAGCCAATAAGAAACTGAAGCTAATTGGCCAGGCAGTGTTTAAAAGAATACAGTTTCCATGTAATTATTTCGGATAAAGCTAGTCGCGTGGGCGGCCGGGTGCCAGGGACGCAGCCCGCCGCTCCTATTACAACAGACCGTGGCACAGTATACATGAAAAAGTATGCCCGTGACCACAGACTAGTCAGTGGTAGGGCTGTATGCACCCTGCTGGGTGACTAACTTCCCCACCAGCAGACTGACCTTTTGCACCCTCTTGTGTCTTGAGGAACATGAGCAGCGCAGTGTGAATTCACCTTTAAGGAAGTGAGATGTCTGGCCATTGAGTTTCTCTGTGTATCCTTATGGAACCGAGAGGCCCAGTGTGAAGGGCAGTAGAACATGGGACGGTGACATCCTCAAGATCAGGTGTGGAAGAGTTTTGTTCTAAGTTCACATGCTGAGCTGGGTTAGCTTCATCCCTTCTTACCACAGTGCGCAGGAAACCATTCGAAAGCTGAGAGGTCATGGGAGGTCTCTGCACCCCGAGGTCAGCATCTTCACAGGTGAAGTGAGGATGTGGCGAATTCCTTTTCTTGTGCTGCAGTCTGAACTTCATGGTCAACCCCTTCCACCTCACTGCAGTTCCCCAGTTGACTTTTAGCTGTGCCTCTGAGATCTCAGAAGCCTAGAAAGCCCAAATCGCAGACCACACTATCCTACAAGAGGAGTGGGCTGCCGTCTCCTTGAAGTGCCCAGAGCAAAGCTGGGCATCTTGGGCTGTGTGGGTACACAGCGGAATCTCACACGCCCACACCTCAACCAGCCAGAGAGACTGGCCGCCCCTGCTTGGGTCTGTTCTGGCCACATCAATAGGCAGCCTGGGTGGCCTCATTGTCACTGCAGGCAGAGCTGTCCACCGGGGTTAGCGGGACTAGCCACCATGGCTCTGGCCCAGTTCCTTGTTCCTGTGGGTTCTGGTGAAGGCATTCATTGCTACTGATGGACTGGGGCTCACAGTGCAAAGCAATAAAGGCTCCATATCCCCTGACTTAGAGAAGGACACAAGTAACACACTCAGAGAGATACTGTCATCCATTTTGATACAGCTGTGTAGGCAAATACTTGGTATAATATCAGATGTTAGACATGATCTTAAAAGGAAGACCAAATGAAATATTATAGATCAGGAGTAACCATTCAAAAAGTTCTTTCCTTTCATAGTCTCTCTCCCTGTTCATCCCACTCTCCATCCCTTGACAAGGCCTTTTGAGGGTGAAGTGAGTCTCCAACTAGTAATATAACTGAGGATAATTTTGAACTCCTTACCTACTGTATCCAGCTATTTTCATATATTTATTGTGCTTGTGTACGTGTGTGTGTATGTGTTTGTGTGTGCATGCATGTGTAGTGTGTGCATGTGTGTGTGTGTGTTGAACATGGATCTCACATAGCCAATGCTGGCTTGGAACTTGCTATGGAGCCAAGAATGACCTTGAATTCCTTCTTGATCTTCCTGAGTGCTGGGGTTACTGGTGTGACTGCCATCCATAATTGTACACAGTATTGGGGATCAAATGCTACAGTGATAAATATTGAAGATTATAGAGAATTCTAGGACCCAGAGGGAAAACACTGACAGCTTCTTATGCCCCAGAAGGACAGCGAATGAAAAAGTCATAGATGCTTTAGGGAAAGTGAACACAACGCGAGGTTTTAGAGCAGGAAAGGGAGGGTGAGAAGGGGGATATAGGGCATGAGCCACATTCCTAATTTTTTAATGTAGCCCATGAAGGAAGCAAAGACAAGCCACGTAGTCAGAGGCACGGGCAAGGAACACTCACAGAGGACTGTCATCTGAGCTAGTCAGTGTGGCCTTGACCTTGAGGAGACTTGGGACGCCTCAGACATGTTCTAGGTGAGTAGGTATAGCACAGAGGTCTGTGTGACAGGAGCCTAGAAGCAGAGGGATAGTGGAAGTTATGGCCTCAAGCCATTGAGAGGCACTGAGTCCCCAAACAAATGCAGAGACCCAGAAGAGGATGTGACATTCTTGGTGCTGCTATGGGATTGTGACAGAACAGGCGTGTGGCTTAGTCCTCCTTCTCCCAGGTAGTTGAGATGAAGGGGTGATGAAGATCATAGAGGACATGGAAAGCCCTGCAAGGCAGAGTACTGGTTGAGTCTAGCATGCTAACTCCAGGGTATGAGCCTGGGAAGGCTCCGCCTCCTAAATGAGACCATCTATTCTTCTTACCCTTGGCCCGCGCATTGCCCTGCTATGTAATAAGGGTTGATTATGAAAAGAACTGAGAAAAGTACTCTAGAAGAATACAGATGACAAAGATGGGTTGCATATCTGTTCATAAACCATGACTATGTAATACAGATAATTGGGGAAAATGCATAGGAAGCATGAACTCCAGGTCAGTGCTTTTGCTCACAGAACACAACCAGCCATTCAGGAGCTGCATCCAAACCCTGCCTTTCAAGCATTCATACACACTTAGACCATATAGGCATTAACAAGCATCCACAGTAGACACTGCTGATCTCTCTGAATTGCATGTTTCTTAATGTGTTGAAAATGTCACATAGTTTTTCAAAGTGTAATTAAAACAAATTCAGCAACAGATCCAATTAAGAAATTCTGAATTTCCTCCTCAAATATTCATGGCTACTTGGCCAGGTCTTAGAGCTTGGCAAGTTCCTTTACGTGCTCCCAGCATGCCTGGCTTGCCTTTTCTTTTGTGGTCCATGTTTCTATCTCCTTCTATGTCACTGAGCTTGATGTAGCTATCTCTAGCTATGGACTTGAATTTCTCCAATTTGTTTATGTTCTTGTTTCCTGGTATGCTGTCTCTACGGTGAGGGCATGACTTGTGGGCTACTGGCAGCTGCATGTCAGCGCAGATGACAGCACAGGCTTTTGTTTACCTGCGTGTAGATTAGACCAAATGAGCCAGCTGGGTAGGTGCTTTCTGTTACATCAGTGTTACCCTTGGCAGTATTCCATTCAGCTGGAGCTTTGTATAGCGAAGACCTTGTCCACACCCATAACTGAGTGACAAGTGCAGACCCAGATTTGCACAACAGGCCCTCCGGCTTATGAACACAGACTGACTTCACTAGGCAAGATCTGTGTGCTCAACACGTGTCTACGCATCAATTTTGGTGAGCCAATCTCTTTGCAAACCAACTGCAAACAGTGACTTGAGGTGATTGCTTACCACCGTCTGATCACTAAGGTTTGAACCACTCCTATCCTAAAGAATTTGGTTGGTCTATTAGATAATTACTATGCTCTACAATGTATTAATCATTCTTGTGGCAACACTGAGTTTTTATGTAAACAAATAATCCAAGAAAAAGAGTGAACCTACAGTGGTAAAGGCTGTTGTTTTCACAACTCCAGGCAGTCTAGGGATTTGGACATTAATGATATAGACTCTTGGTCTGGAGAGGTGGCTCAGTGGGCAAAACACTTGATACACAAGCATGAGGACATGGATTTGACTCTCCAGAACCTGGGCAATGCTCTGGAAGTGTCTGTGACAATCTTCCCAGA
Source organism: Microtus oregoni (assembly GCF_018167655.1). NCBI lineage: Eukaryota > Metazoa > Chordata > Mammalia > Rodentia > Cricetidae > Microtus > Microtus oregoni. The sequence continues at coordinate 955,984 of NW_024543093.1, forward strand.
TATTCTGTAATGATAGGGAAGGTGTAGACATGAGAATCCCCAGAAACTGCCATGCTAGCCAGTCTGGAGCAGGCAGCTGTGGGCAACAAAAGGATTAGATCTCAAACAATGTCAAAAGTCAGAACCAACACATACCTGAGGTTGTTTTCTGACCTCCACAAGTGTGCCAGAGAACATGCACACCTGTGCATACCAGTGTGTGCATGCATGCATGTGCACACACAAAGAAATTAAAAGGAAGTGTGAGAGTCATAGAGATAGTGCGAGACAATACAGAAACAGAGAACACAGATACCAGTGGTCCCTGAATCCCCTGAGATAGGCACTGTTCCCCAAATTTCTTCACGAACCTATCTGTACATCCTCCATCCATACACTGACTTCTGTTTCTCAGAACACCATTGAAATCCTTCATTCCAATTGAATTGCTAAGGATGAGACCTACAATAGGAAGCAAGAGGATAAAAGACATCTGGTCTACCCTGGACCAGTACCTCTATATTCCTTATATGTCTCAGTCAGATCTTTGGAATGCTAAAAGAAAGGTCATACTGCTGTATGGTGGCAGATCCAGATCTAGGGCCAGCTCCCTGTCTTCTGAGTCCAGACACCTGAATCCTGTTCCCGCCACTAGCCCATTCTTCTATGTGCCCCCTAGCAATTGTACTAAGTGTTGTGAGGCAAACAAGCATGGAGAATAGCTCAGCAACCTGAGACTTCACTTGGCTTGGGCTATATGCACATCCCTCTTTTAGCAATGCACTTGGCAGTCTAGGACCTTCACTTTCATGTGCTGTGAACACATACTCCTCTTTTAACAATGTCCCGGCAATCTTTTCATTTGAGCTGCATGCATACTCAGAACAATGGAATATGTTTCTCCACCCCTAACAACCATCAAGAGCTCATGAGCATCCTTTATCTAAACATATTCCAGTATATTCACATTTGGAAGGTAGACGGTAGTCTGGTCTAGACTGGTTTGGAATGGATATGCTATAAGGCAACATGGTTTACTGCATGAATTTTAAGGGGGAAGAATCTGCTGTCTTATGCCTATCATAATTGGGTGTACATATAGCGGAAATTCAAGACATTGTGGGAAGGAATGTGCACAGCAGATAAAAGGTTATATAATGCAAACATGTCAATCAAAATAGAACCACCCAAATTATGCTCCTTAGTAACCAGCTCCTCTTTCCCCAAGGCCCCACAAAGGAAGTTCCAAACAGTAAGCAGGTCTTGGAGAATTCTTTCATTCTGGTGGCCCTCTGTGTCTCATCTGTATTGCTGTCTCTTTCCTGAATGAAAGCTCCCTTGCGACTTTGTAATCTGTCTGCAGCTTTATTTCAATTCTGTGACTTTAGTCAAGAGCCTGGAAACACTGATCCAAACAGCAGCCCTCACAACTAAGACCCAACTGTGTCGACAGGAGACAGAGGAAGATAGGGGCAAGAAAATGAGTCAAATAAAAGACTTTCAGGTATTTCTATTTCTCCTTGGATGGAGGCCCTGAACAACAGAACAGAAACAAGAAAAACAAAAATCATATGCAGGGGTTCTAGAAAGGAGTTGGGCACACAGTTCTTGGCCCCATGCCACCAAAGCATGGGCTTTTGGCATCTCTTCTTCTGCCACTGAAATTGTGCTATGAAATGGAGTTGTGTAATTTACTCTTTGAGCCTAGTTGGAGGATGCTGATGTAGGGTTGAGCTGGTGTGTTCAGGAGTTGGGATTAAACAAAGATGGGAGTGGCAGGAGAGCCCATCTCTGAAAGCTACAGAAAGAAACTGAGAAGAACCTACTCCATATGTTGCCTGGCTGTCCCTCAATGTCAACTCACTTGAAAAAGAACCCCTACACAGTTGCAATGACAATTCAAGAGAGTGGCTAGCTACTTGTGCATCTGTTTGAAGTCCTTCTGCACAGCTGTGGGAAGTATACATGAACCTTGGAATTGTCTAAAATGTACTGCTTGGGACCTGAGACTGGGCAGACAGAGCCTACTTTAGAGACTGTTTGGAATATGTTCATCTGTGCTTCTACCAACCCTTCTCTTGGTCATCTTTTACTGTCAATTGTGGATGCTGAGAGCTGCACCCATAGGCTCAGAAACTCAGTACTCTGGAGGATGATGCAGGGGTTTTGAGGCCAGCCAAGGCTGCATAGTGATAGCCCTTATGAAAAAACAAAAACAAAAACAAAACCCCAAACCAAAAAAAAGAAAACCACAAAAATAAACCCAGAAACAAACCATTAAAAAAAGCAAAACAAAAATACTATTAGTGTGATAATAAAAAACAATTTTAATCAACACTTTTTCTCATGGAAATTCCAAATTCCTAGACAGTTTTAAGAAGAATCTTCATAAGCCTCTATTAATAGGATAGTCAAAAAGGACTCTAAAAAACTCCTTGCTCAGGAGCCAGCATGAAGCATGTGTTGTACTCTCTGAAGATAAGACACTGTTTCGTCCACAGCACACTCCACATCCCTTGGTTGGCTGGGCACCAGGGAAATTAAAATGTTCCTCGGTGGGGTTGTAAATATTTTCATACTTTCTGAATCCTTATCACCCTGACATAGATATTATTATTCATCTCTCAGTGTCTGTTCAGAGAGGCCAAATAGAAAAGTAAAGTCTTATAAACTGGCATTGATAGTCTTGCGTTGGCTTGCATTGTTGGTATTACCATAACAGAAACCAGTCTTCCTCTTCGCCAGCCTGGGACAAGTGGCTGGCAAAGAGGGAGAAGCTATGTTACTTTTCTGCCTTGAAGGCTTCCGTCCATAACCGAGTGAGTCCATTGGGCTTTACCTTATGGTGTGAGAGGCAGTACACTGTGGTAGGAGCAGCACAGCTCTTCACCTCACTGTGATCCAGTGATAGAGGGGAGGGCCCACTGTCCTTTACGGTGCACCCCCTGTGACCTCAGACCCATCCAATAATTCACAGCTCCTCTCATCCCTTTGGTTATCAAACCTTTCCCACATGGGCCTGTGGTGGTTTAAATATAAAATGGCCTCTCTGTGCCCGTGTCTTTGAACACTTTGTTCCTGGTTGGTGGTGTTGTTTGGGGTAGTTGGAGAACATTTTCCAGGTAGAGACTTGCTGCAGGAAGTGGTCCCTGGCAGTGGACTTTGGGGCTTTGGAGTGTTTTCCCACTTCTAGCTCACCCTCTCCTTTGAGAATAGGCTTGAAGATATGATCTCTCAGCTTCTTGCTCTTGCCTCCTGCTTGCTTCTCCCTATGCCACTATGGACTCCCTACCTGGAACTATAAGCCCAGATAAACTCTTCCTTCCATATGTCATTTTGGGTCATGGTATTTTTTCCCAGCCACAGAAAAGTAACTAATTCTTGGCTGAGTAAGCTGTTTCAGATCGGAACTCCAGGACATTTTTTAATGTTTTAGTTGTAAGAATTTCATGTGTCATCATGGATATTCTTGTTTCAAGAGGCTTGAGACTGCCTTGGTGAAGTAATGACCATCAATTACTGAGCAGTGGTCCTTCTCAAAAGCAGAAAACTGGTCCAGAAAGTAGGCCATAATTGGTTTTTTCTTTTTTTTTTAAATTGTTGTTATTGAGCTATACATTTTTCTCCACTCTCCTCCCTTATTCCCCTCTCCCATGACCCCCACGCTCCCATGTTTAGTCAAGAGAATTTGTCTTTTTCTCCTTCTTATACAGATCCATGTGTGTCTCTTTTGGGGTTCTCTTTGTTGTTTAGTTTCTGTAGGTTTGTGATCTGTAAGCTGGTTTTTCTTTGCTTTATGTCTAGAAGCCACTTATGAGTAAACACATATTATTTGTCTTCTTGCGTCTGGGTTACCTCACTCAATATGGGTTTTTTTAGATCCATCCATTTGGAGAGCAGGCCACAATTCTTCATGCCCAGGAGACCCTACTATGAAGATGTGCAGTCTGTGCACCCAGATGTGTTAATGTTACTCGAGCTTGTGATGGATAAACTCATTTCACTCGCCTGAGTCCATTGCCTTTCGCGGGGAGCCTGCCCAAATGGAGAGTGATTGTGTAAGCTGTTGCTAGTTATCTTAATTGGCGCATTAGGTTAGCCATGTAAATCAGGTTCTTTTTATATTTTGTCAGTCTTTCATAGTACAACAGGCTGTTCCCGTGGCAACAATGTCAAATAAATGCTTTATGGTCTGATGAGAATCTGATGAGACTGCCCCGCTGTTTATTACATGGGAATACATTGACTCTTGTGTCTACTGGTGGATAAAAATCAGGTACCTCTTTGTCCCCCCACCCCCGCACCCTTCATCACCTTATTGGAGGAGGACTTTGGTTATGCTGGGGCTGAGGGTCCCTTTGGTGGTTCTGAGAGGAGGTATGGGCTCTCTGTGTCTTCTGCATCCAACCACTTGGCCCAGGGCTAAATCTCCAGTCCACCCCTTCCCTGTCCTTCATCCAGATGGAGGGAACCATTTACCAATCTTTCCCCTTGAACTCCACCTCCTCAGAGTTCTGGTTCACTTCTGGAAATGCACACTTGGAGAGTTTCACTCACAGCTTCTTCTTGGCCATGGTTAGGTATTCCCTGGGTGGACATGTGTGAAGGTTCAAATTCCCTTTCATGGACTGACCTCACCAATTTCTCAAATTGCTCTTCTGTGCTGCGCTCCACTGTTGTAGACCTGCGAGAAAAGCAAACTGTGTTGGAACTGAGAAGCTACAGACCAAATCTCTTTGGTAAGAAGGTCTTTCCACTAGCTTCTCTAGAAAAGTAGCATTGTGGGAAATCTCCACAAACCTCGCAGAACTTCAAAGAAAAGATACAAAGAAATGTTTGCCTAGATGTGGTCAAGCTGGGAGAAGGCAGATAGTTGGGAGTAGCCTAAAACACTCTTCATGAAAAAGTCCTGCTTTCTAGAACTAATCCCCCCACATTCTGCTTCCACCTAGGGTAAAGACATTTCTCCCACTCGTGTCCTGACTCCCTGGGGTCACCTATGGGAGAAATTAACTAAGAAAATTAGCCAATGAGTATTCTCCAATGGACCATGAGATGCATGGGAGTTTGAAGAATTCAGGAAGGACCTGTCTGGAACTAGGTTTCTCTAAAAGGACCAAATCCTTTCTTTCTGTTTCCCTTTCATCAAAGAATGAGTCAGGAATATCCACAGTAGAATGGATCTTATGTGTAGGAATGCCCTGGAGAAAAGAATTGCTCCCCATGTGACTCCACAGTAGCTCCCCCATGAGTATCTCATCTTTCACACCCACAGACTTCTGTACTAAATTTGCCTCTTATAGTTACTCTATTGCAGGTCTGATAGGTAATTTTATGTCATCTTGACTATGGCCCAGGGTGCCACATTAGTTTGGAGTATATGTGTGAGGATGTTTCTGGGTAAGATTTGCATCTCAGGTGGAGGACTGAATCAAGGAGACTACCTTCATGGATATGCATTAGGTGCTGCCAAGTTATCTAATGTATTGAGGATCTTCTCTATGGTCTGAATATGTCTCCAAAGGTCAAACAATGGAAATGTGGTACTCAATGCAACGCTGTTGAGAGGGACATTAAAAATTATTAGGACATGAAGGGTTTGTCTTGTGAATGTGTTAATAGAGTTGTCTAGAGAGTGGGTTGGTCTTGTAAGATCATTAAGTTTGTCTCTCTCAACATGTTTTCTGCTCTCTGATGTCTTCGGTTAAGTGACTTCATCCCTCCACGTGCAGCCTCTTGATTTTATACTCTCCTGCCTCCAGAATCATAAACCAAGTCAGTTTCTGCTATGAATTGCCCAGACCTTACTATTCTGTTACAGTAGCACAACATGCACTAAGACAGACTTAAAGAGACCAGAATGTCACATGATGCTGAAGTCATTCCATCTTGCTTTCTGCCCTGCTGCTTGAGCTGGTGCATCAGTTCCTTCATCTCTGCATATACTGGAATTATACAAATGGCCTTTCCTGCATCTCTAGGCTGCAGGCAATGGAAAGTGAACTTCTCAGCCTTTATAATGTCATGCACCAAATTCTATCTATTTACCAACCTACCTGTCATTTGTCATAGATTGATAAATCCATCCATCCATCCATTCATCCATCTCTCTATCTATCTCCTATTAGTTCCGTTTCTCCAAGAAAACACAACTAACACAATAGGAGTCACTTCCCAAGGGTCAGAGGCTGAGATTTTATGCAAATCTTGAACATTTGTTTTCTGATGCAATGGGGTTCATTAGGTCTTCTAAGATCCCAGAGAATATATTAACAGAGAAAAGCTGAAGTACTATGACAACGTCCTTTCCTTGGAATGTGACGGGGAGGGATGTACTTACCTAAAGTTGTTGAATATATCTCCCCTCTCACATCACAAAACAGCATCTTCACAAGATGTGTAACTAGCCAGAAACCATAGCAGAAATAGCTAATGTGTATTTGTCTACAATAAAAACAGAAGCATCTCTGTAGCACCAACTGTGGCTTTCCCTTCTCCGCTCTTCACATTGCAATCACTCTATAAACAAAGTTTAAATACACATAATAAACTGGGAGAGAAAGTCGTGTGCAACATAAACGGCAAATGGAGAATAATATCACAACATATAAAAAGCTCTTGCAGACCTGTAACAAAACAACAAATCTTTTGATGAAAAGGGAGTAAAAAAAAAAAAGAATCATAAACAGGCTTGAGTATAAAGAAAATATATGAATGGGCAGTAAGTATAAATATTCTACTTTATATATAACTTAAGAACAAAACTAAGTATGTAATTTTATTTATTAAAAAGATAAACAAAATGGTATCAGTGTGTATCCAAAGCTAGTCTTGGCTCCTATTGCACAATAAAGTAATCCCAGGAAGGGCATGAAATATTGACTCAACATCTGTTTCTGACCATGAAGCCTTAACTGTTGTCGGAATTGCCCTTCTGCCTTAAGCATCGAGACAAATACATGAAGCAGTTGTTTTCAGAAGCAGGGCAGCAGGCAAAGTGAGATGTTTGCCCCGTGAGAAGAAATACAAAGGAGTTGAGTCTTAGAGGTGCCAGGTTTCTGGCCTGAGGTTCTTTCCAGGACATGTATCAGAATGAAGAACCCAAACAAAACTCAGCAGTCCCTAGGAAGAGAGTTCAACACAGAGATCTTGATCCAAAAAGTCAGTTTACCAGACTAGGATTTCCAGGATTGAAAACTAAAGCAAGACATAGACTAGGGAGAGCTCTAGAGAATAATGGGGTGTGGGAAGCCTCAAACCCCACTAGTGACTCTCTTCACAAGGAGCAAACTTGATGAGATGGAGAGATAAGGACCCCTAAAAGCAGCAGGTTGAACAGTTCCCAGAGCTCAAAGGGGAGTTTAAAAGGGGATATGTCATCCCAAAGGTATTCTCTCAGTCAAGAATGATGATTAGACATTATTCCGGCACTCAGGAAGTACATTCAAGGAGAGACTACATATGATCATCCTTGACTACATAGCGACTTTGGAGGCAGCCTAAGCTACATGAAAGTCTGTGACAAGAAAAAACAAACAAACAAACATAAAACCTATAACTAAACAGCATACAATACACAATGTTGGGGACCAAAGTAAAATGAACAGGGTTACTAAGCATGCAAAAAAGAGGAAAGTATGGCCCATAACTGATAGAAAAATAAGTCAGAAAGAGACACAGTAGTAACAGAATAACTATAGGTGCAGCTATTACATTGAAGAAAATTAAAAAAGGTTTATGAATAGATACTATGACCTGGCTAGACAAGGTTACTAAGTTCTGGTGTACCATTGAAGAGGGCAGAGTTGTACAGGTGACCACTACGTCTATACAGTTCAGAAAGCTAGCCAAAAGGATTGTGAGCACTTATATATTAACAAAAATAAAATTGGAAGAGATATATTTAAAACATTAAACATGTCTGTGGTATGCATGAGTTAAAGTTTGTAGTTTGTATAATGTCTATGTTTATGTACCAGTAAAAATAATTTTAAAGGACTAGTGTGTGTGTGTGTGTGTGTGTGTGTGTGTGTGTACACTTATAGCTCAATAATATAAAGAAAACATACTTTGGTGTGTAATTATGTGACAGAAATAACAAAATTCAAAAAGAACTTTAAGAGAGTGAAAATATAATGCCAAATTAAAAACACACACACATAAATAACTCATTAAAAAATGATAGGGGCACTTTGCATGGAGTGATTACGTTTCATCAGCACACAAGAAGCAGGAAGTGGGACCAGGCTATGAAACCTCAAGGCCTGCCCCCAGGGATGCACTTCCTCCAGCAAGATTCCACCTCCTAAAAATTCTGTCATCATCTTAAACAGTACCATCAGCTGCACAGCATACGTTCAAACATATGAGCCCATGGGGGACATTTTAAATTCAAACAACAACAGATCTGCGTAGTGGAATGTGGAGGATAAGAAGCAATAGCTCTAACAGAATGCATGATACATATTTCCTCACTTCTTTCCTTCCTTGAGTTGTAGGACATCTGGTCAAGGTGTAGAAAATAAGAGAATGCCGGATGCTCAGATGAACAGTAGACAATTATATCACGCTCTCTCTTCTTAAAGCTCAGGATTATTGAGAAGGGAGCCGAATACAAGAGCCAGAGGCGGTGGATGACAACAAGGAAGCAGTGTTTTGTAGACACATCAAGGCAGTTGCATCTATGAGTTCACAGTGGGCACAATATCTGCAGAAGCTCAAACCATACAGAATCACAGCATGGAGTTGGGGGTGGTCATCATGAAGTCCCACTTCTATCTGTGGAGCTATTGGCAATTAACGCTGGAAGAAGAAGAGCCAGTTTTCTTTAAGAGTGTGACCTCTGGTAGGTTAGCCATGACCCAATAGAAAAGCCAGCCATCTAAGAGGATATAGGCAACAGAAATTACACTTCATAATTTAAAAATAACCAAAAAAATAAAGAAGAAACAATATTGGGTAGGCAGGGAGGAGAGGTGGATCTGAAAGGCAGTAAATATGATTAAAATATGAAATTCTCAAAGAATTCATAATAAAAATGAGATGTATGTGATAATAACAGTATGAAGGACCAGAATAGGAAATGGAAATAATTGAAGACAAAACAAATATAGATAAAATATAACCACAAAATTATAAAACTAATCATGCATACAAAAATAGTTTAAATGAGAACAAGGATAAAGAACAGATAAAAACAAGTTGAGAACTGTCAGCAAGCTAGAAGATTTAAACCTAATTATATTGGTAACTGTATTTAGAGAAAATTACTTAACACTCAAATGAAAACCCAGACTATTCAACTAGTTTGAAATAATTATACTGGCTGGAGGATTACTTTTTGACAAGAAGTCTAGTATGAATATGAAGAAAAGCATAAAGGTTTGCCAACAGTAAAGAATGAAAAGCCAAACTGTATACACCACAGAAATGGTGCATCTGGACAGATGGCAGTCAAAGGTCTCAGAACAATGAATGTTCCAAGAGAGAAAGAGACTTTTCATAAAGATATTAAGCTAGCTCAATACCAATGCTCGATTGGTATAAACAGAATTGTACAGCTTCAGAAAGCATTAAGCTATAACTGCGAGAACTCTACAATATACAAACTCACAATTACAATTGGATATTTCAACACTTGTCTCTATAAAACAAGTAGAAAGCTTACAAAGTGAAGAATAGACCTGATCTATCCCACAAACCAGTTTTGTCAAATATACATTTACAGACACACAATTCAGAAGCATCAGAATGTAATCAGTCTTCAATATACATGAAATATTTACTAAGGTAAAACATATGTCCAAGAAAATATACTTGAACATACATGAGTAGCATTATTCATAACTGCAAACTGGAAGCATTCCAATGGCTATCAACTGATGACTGGATAAGATTATTGTGGTATGCCCACACAATGGCACATTATGTTTCAAATGAAGTACTGATACATTCAGTAACTTGGATAAATTTGAAAAGTATGAGATTCAAGAACAAGAAAGATTGTGATGGTGGTAAAGTAAATGTTTTATATTTGTATCACAATGATAGTTAACATTGGATTACCCTTTAAGCTGGTTGATATTACTATGTATAAAATTCATTTTAGTAATGACATACATAGCCCCATAATTGTGATGTCTAGGGGTAAGGTTTCCTCTTCGTTTCCTTTTGTTTTAGTGTTGTTGTATTAGGTGTAGAACTTGACAACCTCGTCAGCATCTCTATAAACTAGTCCATTTACTCTGTGTATTATTAGCAGGAAAGTAACTGGTAATCTTTTCTAGCAGTTTGGTTATAAAGAATTCTAGTCAAAGTTTCCCTTATTTAAAACAATCTCCTACAAATTAATCTTGGGGCTAGAATCAAAGGAGCATTGTAACATAGGCATATTGGCGTGGGCACAGCATCAGTTCGCAACAGTCAAACAAACTGGCGATGGCTTACATTCCCATGGGGAAAGTGGTTCATCAAACAGTCTGCATTCACAATAGTCTGAATTTGTCAGCTGTTCCAACTCAGACACCACTATTTTCCCAATACACAGCAAGTGAACTCAACGATGATAAGAACACACATAATTTCCTTCTGACATGTTTTTAAGACAGAAAGTACGTATCTACCACAAGTGTGTGAAACTCATTATCACACTGCTGACAAGATCATTTCTGAGTCCAAGGATAGATCAGGTGAGGGTTTCTTTTTCTCTTTACGTTTTAACACGCGTGACTTTAGCGTAAGATGCAGCATTTTCTCAGGAAAATGTCTACGTCTTTTTCTCCTTAAAGAGTATTTTAAAACAGGGGCTGAAGAGATGGCTCGCAGTTAAGAGCACTGGCCGCTCTTCCAAAGGACCCAGGTTCAGTTTCCCAGCACCCACATAGCAGTTCACAGCTGTCTGTAACTCCAATTCCAGGGGATGTGACCCCCTCATACAGACATGCATGCAGGTGAAACCCTAATGTACATTAAATAAATAACCCTTTTCAAAAGAGAGTATTTAAAAATGAAGGGAGCTCAGAGTTTAGAACCGCTTGTTGATCTTGCAGAGAACCTGGGTTCTGCCCCCCCACCCCCGCCCAGCATCCACATATTAATTTACAATCATTCATGACTCCATTTCCAGGGGATCTGACACCCTTTTCTGGCCTCTGCAGGTCCCAAGAAGGTCCATGGGATACACATGTACACACAAGTCAAATTCATATGCACAGCAAATAAAAGAGTTAACAGTGAACATTAAGTCATTTACTCAGTTTATTGGTCAAATCCCCAGGGAGTTTGATAGTCTAAGCCAAAGATTTGGGGTTTGGAGTGATTCTTTATCTCTGAGATATCTTGGGGATTTAAAAAAAAATGCTTGCTTATCTTGCAGAGGAACTGCGTTTGGTTCCTAGAACTCAAGTCTGGTGGATCACAACTGTGTGCCACTTCAGGAGTATCCAACCGCTGGCCTGTGTGAGCACTGCATGACATTTGCATGTACAGTACCCTTCCCGCTCCACACACACACACACAAATAATTAAAAAATCTCCAGAAGGCCTTAAAGACTGGCAGGGTTTTTTTTTTTTTAAAGACTTGTTTTATGGTTTGAATATGAGCTGTCCCTTCCAAGTTTGTTAAAACATTGGTCCCTACCTGGTGATGTTTTGTCCCAGTTTGTTTTCTTTGACTGTAATAAATGCCGTGACTAAAAGCAGCTCGGGTAGGAAGGGATTTACTTGGCTCACACATCCTAGATCACAGTCCATCATTGACGGAAGTCATGGCAGGAACTTAAGGCAGGAACCTAGAGATGAGTACCAAAGCAACCGTGGAAGAACACTGCTTACTGGCTTACTCAGTCAGCTTGCTTTCTCCCTTCCTCCCTCCTTCCCTCCTTCCCTCCTTCCCTCCCTCCCTCCCTCCCTCCCTCCCTCCCTCCCTCCCTCCTTTCCTCTTCCCCCCCTTCTCCTTTCCTCTCTCCCTCCCTTCCTTTCTTTCCTTTTTGAGACAGGGTTTCTCTGTGTAGCTTTGGAGCCTTACCTGGAACTAGCTGTTGTAGACCAGGCTGGCCTTGAACTCATGGAGATCCACCTGCCTCTGCTTCCCAAGTGCTGGGATTAAAGGTGTACGCCACCACTGCCCAGCCATTCTGCTCTCTTATAGCACCCAGAAGCACCTGCTCAAGGATGGCACCACCCCTAGTGATCTGGGCCCTCCGCTATTGGTCATTAATCAAAAAAAATGCTTAACAGTCTTGCCTACAGGCAATCTGATGAAGACATTTTCTCAGTTGTGGTTCTTCTTTCCAGAGAATTCTAGCTCGTGTAAAGTGGACAAAAATGTAACCAGGACACATTCGTTGTGGATGTTCTGGAAACTTTGGTTGATAGGACCTTGCTGGAAAAAGTAGGTCTTTGTGGGAGGGCCCTGGTGATTGTATCTTTTTCTATCCCCTTCCTGTCTGTCTCTTGGGCTTCCTGACTGATGTGAGAACAGCTCTGTCCCACTATGCCCTTCCAGCACGGTGCACCACCTCACTACAGGCTTTCCAACAACAGAGCCAGCAAATGTGAGCTCAAACCCCTAAAACTGTGAGCCACAGCAAATATTTCCTCCTTCAAACTCTGAAATGGTTATTTTGATTCTTCTCCTTTCTAGGTGAGATAAATTATGTACTTTCATTTTAAATCAACAAAAACTGTACTATGCCAAGTGGTAGAAGTCTATATTTGCCAGTGGCATTGTATTTACCTTAGTCTGGTGCTATACAAAAGTGTCTTTATCTGATGTTTTCTTCAGGATGTCTCTTTAGGCCTTTACAAGGTGTCTTAAGAATCCCTGGCACATGGTCTTTAAGATTCATCCTTCAACTTTCTTTCTATTGGGTAGGCATCAAGAACTTAATATTTATAGTTGTCTTTTGTTTTCAGTATTCTCATGTAGCACAAATTGACATGAAACTGGCTATGTAGTCTGGAAAGCCCTTGAACGTTTGATCACCCATCTCCACTTTGTAAGTACTGGGATTATAGGCATGCATCACCATGCCTGCTTCCAATGCGTGGCTTTATGTGTGGTAGGCAAGCATTCTACACACTGAGTTACATCCTAGCCCATACATTCTAAAGTTAGTACTCTCTGGTCTGGGTGTGCATTGCACTTGATCAATGGGTTGAAAATATTAATGTCTTATTATAGTTAGTATTTTAATAAGACTGTGATAATATATTTCTAAGAATACAATTTCTAATTTTACCCTCCTCTTAACAGAATAAATTGTGATTAGCAAGTGTCTTCAGGCATGACCATGCTCTCTCTATACAAATAAGGTTTGGTTTTAGGTCCTGAGAAGTCAAGTAGTCTAGACAATGTGGTTCAAGCTAACTTTCACACGTGTGGCTCTGTTGCTAAGCTGTAAATGAAGTGCACAAACCACTTACTCTGTTGCTGCCTCGTAAATGTGGAAGCAAAAGTCCTGGAATTTTTACTAGTTATGAAAGCATTTCTGGAAAGTATTGAGAAGAAATGAATTATCACCTTCTATTACCATTAACAAAGGACAAGTGTGGAAGGTTATTAAAGCAGACGTGATTGTTGTGTGTTTTAAAAGGACTCCCTCGGTAATAATTAGTTTGATGGAGCTTGACAATGATTGAGAAATTTAAAATGCCTCCACGTGTTTCCTTTATTACATAGAATGGACATGTACACTTTTGGAACAGTAGATTTTACTGCATGGATTGAATTCCCTTTCATCAAGTGTTTGTAGAGTATTTACCAAGCAATAAATGTTGGTATGTAGAGAGAGATCAGAGAAAAATATAATAAAGTTTTCTCTTGAAGGAGCTTACTCTGTAGCGATAGGCTAAGCGTCCCCTGCTATCTATGCTTGTAAAAAAGGACTCGATGTGGGATAGGTTTAATAATAATTGGAGAGCATGGGTTTCCCGAAGCGCTCTATCTGTTTTATTTAGAACACTTTCCAAAAGCCCTTCCCAGAAAGGAAACATTGTCGCTGACAATGGATATTAATAGACTCCAGACTGCAAGTTCTGCGAAAACAGCGGTCAAGTTTCATGCAGACCTGAAGTCCCAGTATCTAGAGCAGGCCAGGCACATACTGTTTACTTGCTGAGTCTCTGCGCAGTCAGCCAACTCTGAATAAGTAGTTGAACGCCCTGCTAGAATGCAGGGTGTCTCAAGTCAACATCAAGGATCCAGAGCACTGAGAATTAGGAATGAGATGGCATCTGAGGTAGGCTTTGAGGAACAAATGCCACTTCAGTATTTGCATATTCAGAAGGGAACTCTAACAATGATTCTATCTATCGATAAATACATCCAAATGAAACATCTTTTTAAATTGGTTAAATGTAATTCCCCAAAATCATTTCCTATCCTTAACTGAGTGTTGACTCCATAATCAAATGAAACCCTTCACAAGTAACCTCATCTCAAGCTTCCAAATTTGCCTCCTTTTATTCAGGATTCTCTGCTTACTGTTCTAACTTAGGGCAGTCGCTGCCTCAGATCAAGGCAGGTTTAACTTTGCCTCAAGTCTTTCCCATAATACCCCACACATAATTCCTTGATGACCAATGGAAAACAACCAAACCGAATGAGGTTGAGAGGACCTACATTACCAATTTTGTTGATGTTCTAGAAAGTAATAAGGATAGTTTTCAACAACAGACTATCACAGTGATTCTCAACATGTGGTTCGTGACCCCCTTGGCAATCCTCTATCACCAAAAATGTTTACCGTTATGATTCATAAAAGCAACAAAACCACTGTTTATGAAGTATAAACAAAACTAATTTTATGGTGGGGGGTCACCCCAACCTGAGGAACTGTATTAAATGGTCCCACCATTAGGAAGGTTGAGAACCACTGGAATGTAGTTTGGGGTGCCTGAACAGTGGGCAAAGTAAAACTATCAGAGACAAAGTAGCTCTTAAAAATTTTTTCTTGGAAACTCTGATGTGATAGATGTCCCAAAAAAACAGTCCCAGGGACATGAGTCTCTGTTCCATGATGTTTTGTTGAGATCTGCGGTATTTATATTTCCATTGCTGTGGTGACTTCATCTTGCCTGTGTGTGTGTGTGTGTGTGTGTGTGTGTGTGTGTGTGTGTGAGAGAGAGAGAGAGAGAGAGAGAGAGAGAGAAATGGCATGATGTAGACATTGTATATATATCATTCCATTCCCATATCTGTGACAGAGTTCAGTCACATGGCATGTCTCATTCTGCAGCACATGGGAAGCAGCACCAGCATAACTTGGGTCTCTGTTAGAAAACAAAAGAGGAGCCTTTGAGAACCTAATGTTGACCTAACATAATTCCCTACCCCTCTTCTCCAAAGTCCTATAAGATGCTCTGTTCTGACAGGGACAATGACCTATTCTAATAAAGCTGTGCACTGAGTGTCTGTGTGTTGAACGAGCAAGGGGCGAGGGACCATTGTTCTCCTGCACCTAGAGTATAGCTCTACCATAAAAGTGCTTTGTAGTCTCTGACAACCAACTGCCAACAGTAAAAACTAGATGCTACTATCTACAGCATCATTTATTATTTAAAGTTTTTAAATATGGCCACAAAACTATGAAGTTATAGGAACTAGGTGATTTTTCTTCCATCCTAACTTGAATTTTGCTTTGCTATGGCTTGGCTTGGCCATCTCATATTCGGTGGTAGTCAATATTCTCCTGGACCCCTTCCTCTGTTCTGTGCCAGATAAAAAACTAGATTGTTTTTCTGATATTTAACAATGATCTGTTAGTTCAGAAAAGTTTAATTCATATATTGTCCAGTTTCTTGTCCTTGGATAACCCAAAACTGAATATAATGCAGTGTTTCATGACTAACCAATATCTGAAATGCTGTGGTCATTTTAGTAAATACTAGACCTCCATTCCAGGGACCACACAAGGAAAACCAAGTGTGTGTGTGTGTGTGTGTGTGTGTGTGTGTGTGTGTGATCAATTGAGAAAACATTTTGTTTGGTTTTAAAGATCAAATTAATTGTTTTAGGTCACAAAATTCTACAAATGAAGTCTGGCTCGTAGTCTGAGAATTCCTATTTGGTTTCATGAACAACCAGCACCTACCTGCTCGTTGATGGACAGCAAGCATCCTAATCTATTAAACAGGTCTCCCGATCACTCCCTCCATGGGGCCAGGATGCAATTTGCTAGCAAATTGGAATCAGAATTGGGTTTTTAAAGAAAGCCTTCCCACAGTTGTAAACATCCTTAATTTTTACAGTAACACACCGACTTCAAACCGGACTCCTAATTATTGCAATATTTCTTTTAAAAGCCTGTATTGTAGATTCTGCAAAGTTCAGACATCTGCTTCAAATCCTGAAGTTTCTTTCCTCTCTCAGAAAAGGTTGCCCTCCTCCAATTAGCCTCAGCAGAGCAGCGGGAGCAAGTGGAGTTCTGTGGACGGGTTTCATGTTTACTGGGCACATTCCAGCCTCACCCGCCTTTTCCCACATGGGACCATAATAACCACTTTGCCTGTTGGGCCCAAGACCAAATGGCCTTCGAAGTACAAAGGGATACATTCTGAGTCTTTTTTAAAATATACTCTTGCAAATCTTCTGCTTTATCATAAATGAAGGCAGTTTACCTAAGACAACGCATTCCTTGGCATTTCCGTTTTAAGTATGAACACCGGAAATAAGCTTCCAGTACTGGTGGAAGAAAGTTCCTGTTGGTGTTGCTATGGAAGCTGATTTCTACACGTCAGAAGCATGAAAATCTGAAGGCTGCTGAACTGGAGCTGGTGGTTAGAACAGCAACTGTTATTATCCCAAACCAAAAGGAGGGTGGTAATGATGATGACCATGGATCCTTAAATATGTCTTCCACCCTCAATGATTTCAAAGTTCCCAGGAAAAGGCCTCACATGAAGTGCCAGCATGGCCAAGCGAATTCATCCAGCTGAAGTCCATCCCTGTACTTAAGATATCATAGGTTGGGATTGCAGAAAAAAAATTGTGTTGCTTAGATCTCAACTTTATTGCTTAAGGTAAATGACTTTAGGTGAGACGGTTACCCTCTAGGTTTGGTGAGTGTCTGTGGCAGGACTCAGTTTCCCCATCTGAGAAGTGGGGATGTTGGGGTTTTGAAGGCCAGGGTCAAATCATATCTCTCATCGCTCTACCTCTGAGTTTAGAACCAGTTTACAGATGAGCAGAGACTGAGGCCACAATGAACCATTGGTAAAACGGGTTTGGGGTTCAAGATCTACCTAGTCCACCAGGTCATTTTTATATGTGGGCCTGGAGACAGAGAAAAAACTGGACTGGATCTCAATATGCTGTTAAACATCATCAGTTTAAATCTTACAGTTGGAGTTCTTCACGGAAGTATGATACTGGCTCTCCTAGGACTGAGTTTAGAAACAAGAGAAACAGATCAGGATATCACCTAGAAATTTCCAGTGTTCTTCCCTTCCCTCCTTGTACATTCCATTTCTCCTCCTCTTCCTCTGCCTCCTCTTCTTCTCTTCCTCCTCCTCCTGCTTCCCTCCCCACTTTCTCCTTCTGTCCCCTCCATTTTTCCTTTCCAGCCATTCAGTATAAATATCACTTAGGAGCTACTCAGCACTATTCTATTATCAGAGGATACAACTGAAGATATAGAAGGGCTCTGTGCTCTAGGAGCAAGTTATAGGAGGTGCATACGGAGACCTGGTTAATAACCCAAGACCATCACACTGCCATGGCAGGTGCAGGGGATTGGCTGTGAGAGACCTGGCAATGCTCCTGGGAGCATCCAGGACCAGAGTGATTTGGATTCATCCTTCACATCTGTGGAAAGTCAGGGCTTCAGGTAAGGTTTTGTAGACTGAGCAACTTCATCAGTGAGGATTCTAGGACCATGGAGATAGAGGAAAATGAGTCCATGTCCCAGGGTCTTTATAAACAGATACGTCTTCTAGACACTCCAGAAGAGAAAGGCTGTAGAAGAAATCTTGGGGAACATTTGGTTTGCTTTTCCCAACCCAAACATTACCTTTCCTGTAATGTTTTTAATACAAATTCAACTAGAAATGGTGGTTGACATGCCTATTTCAGTATACCATGTCTCAATACCTGGGGAAAGGTATCATTGATGTCATATGTGGAGAACAAGGTATCGCCGTATGACCCTATAAATCCAACTCTGAAGTGACCATTGAATCTTAATATATTGTCACTTTAGCAAAAAGTTAACCCAACCGCTCGTTTCTCACTTTGTGTCAAAGCAATTCTTCCAAAGGAAGAACAGATACGTAAAAGACTTCTTCACACACGTCTTTTCTTGAATGTTCACAGTGTCCCTAAGTTGTCATTGCCGCTGTCCCCTTTGGCACAGATAAGGACAGGAGATGCGGAAGTGCCCGGCCTATGGTGGTACTGCCAGCTAGAGGCTGGGCAAGGCTCCCAGCTTAAGAGGCTGCTACCCTCGCCTTAGAAAACCAATCACTAGGCTGCAGCTGTGAGAAGCTTTGGCACTCTAAGAGATATCTTTCCTTTTGCATAGGAATTCTGGGGGCACTTGCTTCTGGTGATAAACAGGCAGAATAATGGCTTAACTGTGTGTCACGGTTTATCAGTTTCACAGCAGGGTACGAGTCCAACTGTGCAGGCTTTAATGGAGTCCAGCAGCTTCTGACTACACTGGGCCTTCATGCTGCTCAACTAGAGGATTTCTGCGCATCTTTGCGGTATCTGCCTCTGCAGGTCATTTCCATCATGCGTGTTTTAACACACGAGACAACTAATGCCTTGTCTGAGGTGCTACCATTTTCAGTGACATCACACAGAGTGGTGGGTCTTCTTAAACCAGCTCTCCTTAGGAAGTGGCTGGTTTCATTTATTTTGCTTTCTTCCTAATATAGTTTTTGCTTTAAAAGAAAAAGGACATGTATAATGTATAACTACTGCATAAATGTTACTCTAGGACTTCCAAGGTAAAATAGAGATTACAAGTTGCCTCTGTGCGATATGATGCGTAAGAAGATTCAGGTTGGTATAGAGGGTTTTTTTTTTTTTAAGAGAGATTAGAAACTAATCAGGCATCATAAACGGGGCTATGGGACAGAGGGAACGTGCAGAGAAAGAGGGAGTCAGCAGGGAGTAAAGGGTCAGGGACAGCATGGCTCTTCCTATGGCTCTCTGGTGGGGAAGAGGAAATACAGAACTGTATAAACACATGTGATGAAAAGTCCCAGGAAACTAGGGAAGAAGGGTCATCCCTTAACCAACAAAAGCTCACAGCCAGTATTTTAACCGTAGAGAAAAACTGGCTGCATTTTCTCTCAACTAGGAGGCAGAGAAGGTTATTTTCTCTCTCTAATTTTATTGACTATAATAGGAAAGTTTCAATTTGAGAATGAGATAAGAGAAAGGAAAAGAGGACATAAACAAGAAAGGAAGGGCTCAAATTAATCCTGTTGTCAGATAACATGATTCTATACTTAAAAACCCTAAAGACTCCACCAAAATAACTCTTCATTCTGATCATTAGCATTGGCAAAACAGAAGCGCACAAAGTCAACATACATAAGTCCATAGCTTTTCTATATGCCAGCAATGAAGTCACCAAAAAAGCAAATTAGAGGAGCAATCCCATTCATAATTCTATTTTTAAAAAGTGAATAGAATAGATCCACCCCAGTAGGTGACAGGTCTCTATGACAATTCTTTTAAAGTTCCGAGGAAAGAAATTGAAAAGGATTCTAGAAGATGGAAAGATTTGCCCTACTTACAGATCAGCAGAATTTATCACGAGAAGCTGATTATACTGCCAAAAGGAATCTACAAATTAAATGCAATCCTCATTAGAATGCCACTAAAAATACACAAAGAACTAGAAAAAAAATCCTGAAATTCATGTGGAACCCTAAACGACCTTAAGTAGTGAACATAATTCTGAGCAGAAAGAGCAATGCTGGAGGAAGCATGGCAACGCCTGATCTCAAATTATGTTGCAGAGCCATAGTGTCAAATGGTACCGGCACAAAGACTCTCACTCACACATACACACCCAGCCGACCAGTGGAAACCAATAGTGTACCCAGAAATAAACCCTGGCAGCTAATGTCTTCCCAACTTTTAAGAAAATTGCCAAAACCAGAGTTTTAGGGGAAAAACCAGCCTCTTCAACAAATGGTGCTATAAAGCCTGGGTATCCATCTGTGGAAGAATAAAATTAGACTCCTATCTTTCAACACTGTTAGAAAAATCAATTCTAAATGGATTAAATACTTTAATCTAAGACCTGAAACATTGAAACTGTTAGAGAAAAACAGGAAGGATGCTTCAAGCATAAGCAGAGGCAGAAGCTTTCTGAAGCTGACTTTCAAAGCTCAGCCAATAATAGCAAGTTGAATATGACGTCATGAAAATAGAAAGCTTCTGTGTAGCCAAGGGAACAGTCAAATGAGTACATAGAGCTTACAGAATGGGAGAGAGTACTTGCCAACTATGCATCTGACAGATGATTTCTATCTAAAATTTATAAAGAACTAAAAAATTTAACTACCAGCCACCACAAGCCCCAAAATCACCCAAAAGAAGGTATACAAATGACCCATAAATATAGAAGACATGCTGATTATCCTCAGCCCTCGGGGAAATACAAATTCAAACCATCCTGAGAGTCCACCTCTCTCCAGTAGGAATGGCTAAAACCAAGGAACACACAAATGATGCTAAGGATACAGGGGAAGTGTGCCCTCCTTTCTACATTGCTATTGCATGGGGTCCCTCAGGAAACTAAAACTAAAACTACGATGTGATCCAGCTATTCCGACTCTGAAGCCAGCAACCGACAGGGACACTCGTATATGCATGTTTATTGCTGCACTATTCCAAGCTGCCATGATGTGTTACCAATCTAGATGTACAGCAACAGATGAATCCATAAGAAAAATGTGGTACCTATCCACACAACAGACTCACTCAGCTGTGGAGGAACTCCTGCCATTTGCCAGAAAACAGGTGGAACTGGAGATCATGTTAAGCAAAATAAGCGAGGCTCAGAACGATAAATAGTACATGCTTTTTCTCATATGCAGAACCTGAATTTCAATGTATCTACGTAAATATGTATGAGTGTGTGAGATGAAAGTAGGCAGGGAGATGTGTGGAAGGAAGAAAGGGATTAAAGGAAAAGAAAAAAGAGAAGGTGAGTGGGGTAGACAAAATGTAAATATCACATTTTATTTCATGTGCGGAATCTAGATCTGATAATACTTTCATATATACAGGAAGAGAGAGAACATTGTAGGTCCCTGTGCCCAGTAAGAGCGAAGTGGAACAAAAGGAGTGGCCAATTCAGAGCAATTCTGAAATGCAACGGGCTGTTACTATAAGTTCCTCAAGGGCTAAGGAGATGGCTCAGATGGCTTGCCACATAGCATGAGAACTTGAGTTTCAATCCCCAGAAACCTTCATAGATGTCAGGTAGGCATGGCTGCCCGCCTGTGATTCAAACCCCAGAGAATGGAGACACCAAAATCAACCATATCAAGAAGCTCTGAATTTGCTTGAGGTCCTTTGTCTCAATGAATAAGGTTGAAGAGAAATGGAAGCTGATTTCCAAGAACACCCACAAATGTGCATGCATATGTGTACACACACAAAAAAAACATGCATACAGACATGCATATCACACACAAGCACACACATGCAAAAACATGCATATAGGCATGCATATCACACACAAACATATACAAACATACACACATGCAAAACATGCATATAGGATGCATATCACACACACACACACACACACACACACACACACTGGAAAAACAAACAAGTTTTCCAGGTAGGATTTGGTTCTTCCCTTACCCTACGCTCTGAGTTCTTGATTCTACCCCCTCAGCTTTTTCTTTGCATGAAATGCAATACCCTCTGGAGTTGAGCACTGTTCATAGTATGTTTCTGCCTTTAGAAGCTAGATGACCAAAGACCTCTCCACATTTGGTACCACCTCCCTTTTTATCCAAGATTTACTGTGTTTCTACCAGGTTTCCCATGAATCCCTTTCTTGCCATGAGTACCTCTCTGGAAGGCAACTGGTGGGAGTCGCCCTGACAGCAGCTAACTTTCCTCAAAGCAGCTAATTTAAAAGTGGTAGCACAAGTTTATGATCAGGTTTCCAAAATCGCTCACCATAATTCTTGCAACATTCTGTTATTTTTAGAGCCTAGCCCTATTCAGTGTTAGAAGACTGTATGAAGACATGATTACTGATAGGTAGTAAATGAGCGGAACCCTTTTAGAACCTGGCTCTCATATTGGGCTAGGTCCTATGGGCAGATGACTTGCATTTGCTGTGTGCAATGGGCTGAATAGTTTTATTTCCTCACTAAATACACTAAAGCTTTCACCCCCACAGTGACTCAAAGGTTAATCCATGATGAAGTGATTAAAAAAAAAACAAATTTAACTTAAAACTTTGTCTGCCTCCTCACTTATTCATATGCTTGCTTTTATAAATATTACATTTATCAGTCTCAGTTTGGTGTGGCTTTCTTGACTGTATGCAATAAAGAGCTTGGGAGAGAGAAATAGATGTGCTAATATTTTGCCACGCTACAAAAGATCACATAACCTTGGTGACCATCTTTCTTATATCAGCGCGAAGAAATATATCCACTAAATTCATTAATTTTACAGAGTTGAGTCCACCAAGTTAAGCATATATGGGTGAAACTCACTCATGCCATGAAGGGGTTAAGGCTATGCTGGGGAGGTGAACAAGAGTCTCCTAGCTTGCTGTTTGGGGGGGGGGAGGATTACAGAAAGCTGACAGATGGGGAGGGGACATGGTACCTTGGTGACAACAGGCCTCCCTAGCACTCACCTTGCTTAGCAGGCTAGGGCAGGGGTTGCAAGGCCAATGGCGGGTCCCTTTTCCCTTTCATGTGGAAACAAAGGAAGCATTTCTAGCTTCCACCATTCCATCCTCATCCTTAAAGGGGCTCCCCGTGAGGAAGACTGTCAGCCAGAGTGGCCCAGGCTACTTACATCCGCACCAAATATGTTAATAGCATCTCTATTTTTGTGTCAGAAAGTCATTTTGGAATTTAGAAGAAACGGGGGACTTGCCTGACGTCCATACCAAGCCACATCTGGATTCGTTTTTGTTTTTTTTAAGCACAGTTTGTCTGCTAACATAGAGGAGGAGGCCAAGCAGAGACAACGCGCATGCACTCTTTGATGTATGACTGTCCCATTTGTGACTACATTTCCTTAGGAACTGTAGTTCACTTCTTGGAACCTGTTTTTGAACATGCACAAATACTTGTGAACTGGCGGAGTTTGATGGGTGCTCATTGACAGCATAAATACAAGTTTGAGTGCGCAGTCCCCGAGGTCTTGTGGGTATTCAGTAGTCCATGTTAGTACCTACTGGAAACAACACTGCCAGCCAACAGAGCGGGCCCCAGAAAGAGGACCTCCATGCCCTTTAGAAACTGGACATTTTCTAGCTTTGCAAAGACAATACAATTAAGACAGAGATGGCTAGAAAGTATGTTAAAAAAACAAAAACAAAAACAAATTGTGTAGCACTGGCGTTATCAGTCTTGTTGGGAGGGCATACACCCATTCTTAGGAGCAGTTGAGAAACACACACAGAGGTATCCCTAAAGCCAGCCGCAAGTCAAGGGTGCCTCAGCTCTCATGCCTGACTGTCCCTTGATAACACTGATGTTTATCAGTGTGGGTTCAGTTTTTCCTTTGGTTAAACTTCCCCCTCACCACATTGGGTAAAGCCATTGTCCTCAGAAGGAAGAGTGATGTCGTGGTGTGGGGGGTTGGGGGGGGGGGAACCACTTCTTTGGGAGGGTTGATTGTGGCCAATTATTCCTGGGCCCAAAGCGAAGCCAGAGAGTGGCTGTAGAGAAAGCAACCATTCTCACGAGTCATGAATCATGTTTTTGGCTTGTCAAGGGCAGTTGACAGAGGGAAGATGCCTGCTCCTTTTGCGGCAGGATGCCAGAACTCATAACTCTTTGGCGCTGGAGCCCTGCGGTTCCTGTGGGGCCATTCAGAAGCAGGGAGACTGGTTGTCCTCGGCCTCCTGTTTTGTGGCCTCTGTTGGGAGTGCCAGTTTGGGCTGGCTCAATGCCTGGTGGCTCCTAACCCTTCAATTTCTTTAGCCAGTTCAGAATTTTGGCCAGTAAGTCAAAAGCCCTCATTTCTTGGCGGCCTTTTCATGCTCTGTGGCTTGAGAAAGGGCTCGGTGTGAAGTCCTTGCTCATTTGGGTGGCGATTTCTGGAGACCCAGGACCTAGAGTTTGCCTGGTATGAGCTCTGACACTTTTACAGCTGACTTAAGAGCAAAGCCCACGCTGAGTTTAAGCTCTGTTTAAGTGGCGTGTGTCTGTGCCTTCGAATCTGCCATTGCTTTCAGTATGTAGTGTACTTGACTCCTTTTAGAGAGGGAAAAGAAAGCCCAGTACATGGGACAGAATATACCAACATCTTTATGGTCAAGGTGAAATCTCTAGGCTCAAAGTGACCAAGGCTTTGTTTCCAAATAAGACAAGTATTTAGAGAGAATTTTATTTCTTTAATCTTTGGTTTCTTCCATGTAAATGGGAACAGCGTTTAGATCTTGTTGACTCAAAATCCTAATGAGAATTTCATGAGATAAAGTCACAAGAAACAGTACAATCCTTGGCCCACTGTATGACTCAGAGAGTACAGTTTCTATGTTTTCCTTTGTGCCCCACCCCTGAGGAATAGGGCTCGGTCATCTATGCTCTAATAAACCAAATTGTGATGAAAAGTATGTGTCCTCAGGCTGGAGAATAACCCCAAGCCAGTTTCCATGGTAATGCAAAACAGACTTTTCCAGTCTATATAAGATTCCAGATAACCCAAAGACAATCCTATCCAACCCAGAAGTTGATCTAGATATCTCTAGTCTCCTAAAATAAATATTTCTCATCATAAATTTGGAGGAATTAGTACCTCCAAACTTACCCCCTCTCAAGGATCTTTTTATGGACAGGAGAGATGGCCCAGAGGTTAAGAGCACTGACTGCTCTTGCAGAGGTCCTGAGTTCAATTCCTAGCAATCACATGGTGACTCACATCCATCTATAATCTGGAGAGCAGAGGAGCATGCAGACAGGGCGCTCATATACATAAATAAATGAATCTAACAAGAGGAATCTTCTCTTGTGTTATACTCATGCTTATTTCACTATCTGAGGTGACTGGATTGCCAGGGCTGAGCGCTTCCGGGAGGAGGAGTGGAGGGGGAGGGACATTCTCACACAGACTCCTCACCGGCTCAGGGTCTGGACCATCACCCCCCCATTTCTGAACAGATGTTGGGAGGTCATCATTGCTAAAGGTGGTCTGCTGTTTGTGATTTTCTATCCACTCTCTGCTTTCCCTGGAAAATGAGCCACCATTCATTCCCTTTCCCTGCTCAAAAACCTTCACTTTCGCTATGGTTTTCCCTGCTTTATCTTTTCCTCAAGTAAATATCTAAGTCTCCAGATAAATGAAACCAAGTGTCCAGATAAACGAGACCATGGTGCTGTACTCTGAATTCCACATCCCTTCCTACCCCTGGGGCCTTTGATCTTGCTCTTTCCATGACCTGCAGTTTAATATTTGTGTCCATTTAGTCCAAACACCTCAGGTGGCCCCTTCCCAAACATACCTGGCATCTAGGCTATTCAGAGTTACTTGGATTTAAAGTAAGCATGTCCATGTTATAATTAAAGATGCCCAAAACACACAAGGACAAAGAGACTATGGTAAGAAATTTTGACAAGCTTTTTGAGGATAAAAATAGAAAAAAACATCCAGAGGAGAGAGCATCTCTTCAAGGGCCTGTGAGGTAAACCTCAGAGCCCCTCAGAGACCCACAGAGACCAATAGAGCCCCTCAACAGGGCCCCTCAGAAACCAACAGAGTCCCACAGAGGCTCTCAGAGCCCATAGAGCCCCATAGAGACCAAAAGAACCCTACAGAGCCCCTCAGAGACCCACAGAGCTCCACAGAGGCCCTCAGAGCCTCACAGAGATCAACCGAGCCCCCCACAGATCCCCAAAGAGGCCCCCAGAGCCCCACTGAGCCCCCACAGAGATTACCAGGTCCCCTTAGAGACCGACAGAGCCCACAGAGACCCACAGAGCCACTGGTAGGCTTAGGTGTCACACAGAGAGACTGGAAGAAGGGAGTGGGGTGTCAGAGAAGCGGAGATATGGATTGACTGCTTTGGTTAGAAAGTCCGAATGTGGGGTTGGAGAGATGGCTCAGCAGTTAAGAACACTTGCAATTGCTGGGCTGTGGTGGCGCACGCCTTTAATCCCAG
Organism: Microtus oregoni; assembly: GCF_018167655.1. Taxonomy (NCBI): domain Eukaryota; kingdom Metazoa; phylum Chordata; class Mammalia; order Rodentia; family Cricetidae; genus Microtus; species Microtus oregoni. The sequence goes on from NW_024543093.1 coordinate 982,296, forward strand.
CACTCGGGAGGCAGAGGCAGGTGGATCTCTGTGAGTTCGAGGCCAGCCTGGTCTACAAGAGCTAGTTTCAAGACAGGAACCAAAAGCTGCGGAGAAACCCTGTCTCGAAAAATCCAAAAAAAAAAAACAAAAAACAAAAAACACTTGTACTCTGTCATGAGGTCTAGAGTTCACATGCATCCACTCATACTATACAGTTCACAAATGACAACAACTCTACTTTCCAGGGATCCAGTGCCTTCTTCTGGTCCTCATGGACACACACACATAGCCATGCGTGCACACACAGCCAGACAGGTACACACATATACACACATACGAACAATCATAAATAATAAAAATAAATCTTAGGACCTGCAAAGACAGCTCAGCAGGTAAGGCCTGATGCTACTCTTCCAGAGGATGGACGTTCTGTCCCCAGCACTTAGGTCAGGTAGCAGCTGACCACTACCTGTAACTCCAGTGCTCTCTTCTGGACTCTGTGGGTAACTGCACGCATGCATGTGTGCATGCACACACATAATTTAAAAGTCATAAAAATATTTGAAAAATAAATCTCTTTTTAAAGCAAAGCACTTGAGCATCTGTGTCTATTCATATTATTTTAATAAGTGCACCAGGAGAGCACAGTGTATTATTATAACATGATATAGTCAATATTGTATATTAGGGCATTGCCATCTCAGAAACACACAGGGATAGGGAGTGAAATACACTAAGGACCACAGCAGGTTTAACAGAAAATGAACTCTGGGTAGGCATAAGCCTGTTTCTTCCCAACTACCTGGCAAGCCAGACAGGGACTCCTCAGGATGGAGAGAGCAGGTACATTGTCTATGGAAACAGAACCGCTCAGATGAAAAACTCCAGATGTGGACATCTGGGAACTCTAGCAGGAAAGTTGTTTATCTGGCCTGCCCTCTCCAATCAGCAAGTTGGGCAACCAGGAAGCATGGACACATGTACACAGTTTTCAAAGTAACAATGAAAAGACAGAGGCAGAAAAGATAACAGACTTCCACCTCCAATGTTCTGAGATAAAACACACAATTCAATTCATAGAATTCTTTATTGAGCCAAGTGTCAATTGTGAGGAGGATAAAAAAAAGATACCATCAACTATCAAGGGCTAGAACAATTACTTCTACATTCCCTTTCTTTGGAATTTCTGATGAATGTGTAGTATATTCTCTGGAGAAAAGGAGATGTTCCCAGGAATGATGATCCAATGGAGTGCCTGGGTAACAACTGTGCCTGGAGATAGTCCAAACTGGAACAGAAAGCCTGAGAGGAATCCGAAGCCCCGTTGATGGGACTCTTAGAGGGGGAGCATTGCTCTATTATATAGCATTCTTCATATTTTAAAGGCAATGGCAACAGGCTTTTGATAAATTGGATAAAGCCTAGTAAAGGTTAAAGCTGGAGGAACAACTAGAATAATAAGTATAGTTAATTTAAGACAAAAACAATTTAAAATCTCATTATCACAATGTATTACTTAGACCTGAAGTAGGGAGAACTTACTTGATCATCTCAATCAATATAGATGATTTATTTATTCACTTATTATGCTGAAAGACTAGAGCAGGGTTTTGTAAAAGGAAATTTCAGTACAGGACAAAAGAGCAAACAAAGTATGTTAGGTTGTGTGGAACACACGGTGTTTGTGTAATATATGTTTGCTTTTATTCTTATCCATAACTTTTTAAAATTATAAAACCGTTCCTAGCCCAGGGATACAGATACCCAGGCTGGTGGGTAGATCTGACCATAGGTGGTCGTTTGAAGATTTCAAAGTCAGGACAAGGAAAGGAACCTTGTGGGTAGTTGAGGTTGGGATGTGGGATAAAATGCTGAGGCTTCACTTGCCAGTGGAGAACTTAACAGACTATATGTTCATCAGTACAGGTCAGTGCACTATTTAAACACAATGAGATTGATCCAGAGAAAGCTACCAAAAGATTTTTAGGAGTTACTTCTGACTCTTGAGACTAGGGGCCAGGGAGATTGACAGTTACTATTCATCTTGTCATCATAAGAGGCATGATTACTTTAGTCAGCTCCATGAATACTGATTTCAAGTAAAATGCTATAACAACATAGAGAGTTAACCTTAGTCTGATCTGTGCTCCTGCTGTCTCAGAGCGCCGGTCCCATGTTCCCACTGCTAACCAGTAGTGTGGCTTCCTGCTGCCCCTCTGTGAGTTCTGGTTAGCCTGTGCCCTAAGCTTTAAACTGTGAGCCACAAACCCACATTGGGCTGTGAACAGAAGGTGTGGGCCATGGATAGGATAAGATCAAAGACCAAAGGTTAGTTCAAAACTGCTCACATGATGAGTCTAAGGAGTTTCTGACTGTCCTCACCTGTTGGGTATTACGAGGTTCACTACAGCTTTGGTTGTGTGTACACTGCACACACAATGCACACATTGCACACATACCCTATGTGCTCAGCTTACATCATACCACACAATTCCAGATTCCAACTGCTATGTGATATAAACCATACTGTTTATATGAAAAGTTTTCTGGGTTTATAAAAATGTAATGGTTTAATGAAGGCAAACAAAGGCTTTTAATATTTTTCTACCATCATTCCTTACCTTAGTATATCTCTGGTTTGTATTGTTAGAACACTCAATTTTTAAAATTGATATTTGAGTTGCTCGCTTGAGTATTATTTTTTAAATGTTAAATGAATTTTGATTTTAGATTAGGACAGAATTTCCATCAATTTCTGAAATGGCTATACACATCTTTCTGCCATATTTACAGGAAGTGTAATTCTCAGCATTAGTGGGTATAAGAAAAATACCGGTCTATTTTGGAAAAATTGAAGATGATCAAAGTCTTGTACTATCAAATAGTCAGCCAAGATTTAATTCTTTACGTAAAAATAAACAACAAGTACATCCATTTCCCCAGCAGGAAGTTTTTTTTCATCGTCAATATAAATAGTAACATTATATGTATACCAAAAATAATTTTAAACCTATTTTTGTGACTTATACCCAGTAAATGCTTGCTTTGTTATATATGTTTTATATACTTCTATTAGAACTATGTAAAATTTTCTCAGGTAAGAAGGGTTCAAGGACAACAAACATGTTTAAGAAGCCCTGGTTTCAGCCCACCCCTGTATCTCTGCTCTTAGAGATTGGCTAAGGAGCTCAGACTGACACCAATACCAGGCTAGCACAGCTATGACAACAGCCGTGGACCAGTGCTGTGCATCTAAGTGGCTCCGCAGAGAAGGATGCCGAGCTGAGAAGAGAGGCACAGTGGAGTGAGCGTATCTCCATTTACTGCGGGAAACCAATTTAACTCAGCAAAGGCCTCGCGGTGGCGTGAAATCTGGTTGGTAGAGCAGAACGAGGAGTCCTCAGTGACATATTTAAGCAGCTGAATAAACCGAACATGATACCCACCCAGCTGTTCTGTGTCCTCTCTAGATTTAGTACTCCCTGGAGACTCCCACTGATCTCTGTTTCCCAGTACCCGGGACTGGCTGCTCCTGGGATTGTTTTTAAGCAAAGAAATGCATCTAAGCCCAGAAACAAAAAGGAGACAGCAATAAGAGTACAAAGGGATATTGGGCTGTCTGCTGACAGGTTGGGTCTCTTCTCTGTCCGAGTTGTTCTGTATGAGAATACTTAACGTCTCTTCAGCTCCCAAGCTCTCCTTGTCTTGGGAAGTGTACTGAGCAGTACCAAGACGATATGAGAGAGATCCATTGCTTGTTTTCTGATTGGTAGCTTTTTATTCTTTCATCAGAAATTGTATAGAACCAGTGAAATTTTTGAAAGCACAAGAAGCCTAGTTCAATCAATAGCTATCCTAGAAAATGGGCGTTTGTATCCCATTCCCCGCTGCTGTTTGATTCTGAGTCACTTCGTATTCACTGCCAGTCTAAGAAAGAACAATGAACTAAAATCCATGTCCTTGGCAGGCTTGTCCCTTCCTTGGGGGTCTGCCACGTTAGTCTCTTTTCTATAGCTTGTGACTGTGTGACTACCTGCATGAAAGGCTCCCAGAAGAAATTGCTCCAGATGGCTTTTGTATTCCAAACAGGGATTTTAAATTTGTTCCTTTTAATGCTGGGAAAGTATATAGGTAAGCAGAGAAGATTGTCCTTACCCCTCGGTTATGCTGACCTGAATATATAATTTGTCAGGTTCCTGGCACCAGAGGCAGAACTCCAAGTGAGGGGCTGATGGACGGAAACACCCGAAGTCTAGAGCCCACCCACACCTGTGTCCAGGAAAGCTCGGAGCTGAGGGAGGAGCCAGCTTGTGCCCTTTGGGAACCATTTGGCATTTGTCGTGGCAGAGATGTCCTCTGAATAATTCTCATGGAGAAATCTACTCCGATTTAGTTTCTAGGTTAAGAATGGGTGCAATTGCAGCTGTGGATAAAGACAAGGTAAAAGAGCATACCCTGTCAAAGTTTGTCTTCCATCACTGTGCTAAAGACTGTGATCAGAAGCAACTTGGGGAAGAAAAATGTTTACTCCTCTTCACAGATTGCAGTGCCTCATCAGCAGAAGCCAAGGGGAGGGACTTAAGCAGGGCAGGAGCCTGGAGGCAGGGACTGAAGCTGAGGCTATTGAGGGACACTGGTTACTGGCTTGCTCCTTATGACTCATTCAGCCTGCTGTCTTATACTTCCTGATACCACCTGTCTAGGCTTGCACAGCCCGTGGACCAGTCCATATCAATAATTAAGAAAATGCCCTATAGACTTGCCTAAAGACAATAATATGGAGACAGTATCTCAACTGAGGTCCATTTTCTAAGCTCTCTCTAGATTTAGGTCAGGTTGACAAAAGCCCAACCAAGACACACTCTAACTTTGGAAATATCTGCTTACTTATGATTCATTTCCTAAGGGTTTTGGTTTAGAAAATGTTCACGTGTAATGTATGTCTATTCCCAAGGTGAGCAGCAAGCATTACAATCACTGTATAAACACTGGGTGCCCTGAGTAACCATCCCATGTAAAGCAGTAGTTTTCCACCTTCTTATTGTTGTGGTGACCCCCAACTATAAAATTGTTGTCATTGCTACTTCATAACTGTAATTTTACTACTATTTAAAATCGTAGTGTAAACATCTGTGTTTTCCGATAGTTTTAGGTGACCCCTATGAAAGGGTTGTTCAATCCCCAAAGGGTCATGACCCACAGGTTAAGAACCACTGCCCTAAAGGACTTAACACATGAAGACCAGTATCTTGGCCCTTCTTTCATGACTTGTGGTATTTTCTTTGTTCTGTTCTTTTGATATTTGGATTGTAATAGAACACAGAAGAATTATTTTTCTGTGTGTTCATGTCTGTTTGGGCTCTGTTTAGATACTGTGCTTGTATATCCATTTTCCTCCTGGATTTAGAAAGTTATCTGCTGTAATTTTATTGAGTAGATGCTTTATGCCTTCTGTTTATATTTTGGCTACCTCTTCTATAGGACAGATTCATTAAGTTTGCTCTCTTAACCATGTCCTTGAGGTCTTTAATGCCATGGTCATGGTTTCTTACTTATTTTCTTTATTGTTATCTGAATGAACTAATTCTTCAATTCTTTCTTTTGCCTATTCTGGTCTAGTGGTGATGCTTTCCCAGTGATGGTGTGTGTGTGTGGGGGGGGGGTGTTTAGAAGGAATTCCAGACTAAAAACTTATGCTATGCATCCAGCTTTTACACAAACTTTGGAGATTTGGACTCAGATCTTCAAACTTGCTTGAGAAGCACTTTTACCCTCACTGAACCATCACCCCAGATCAAGGTTTGCTGGTGGTGGTGTTTTCCCCTAATATAATTTATTGAACTTTTCACTCCCATGATTCTCATGTGTTCTCTACCCACACTTTCTCCTAGTCAAATTTTTCTGGGCTTAAATTCTTTCCAAATTGGTTAATTCCTCATTCAAGTATTGAAGTAACATCTACATCTCTTTGAGGTCATATACAACCTTTAACATTAGACTTTTGAATTATTTGTTCAACGTTAAAACTTTCTATATCCTTTAATTTAATAATTGCAGAGTTAGAAGCTTTATAATGACAAGGGTAGCTGCCTAAGCTTATAAATCTGTTGTCTTTATCTTCTATAAGGTGAGATAGCTTAGTGGATAAAGGTGATTGCTATACACATCTAGCTGCCTAAGTTTGATTCCCCAGAACTCATACAAAGGTGGAAGGAGAGAAGTCACTCTACCAAAGTGTCATCTAGTCTCCTCACATGTAACTGTGGCAGGCATGTACATCAAACAGGCACACACACATACAAGCAATAGGTACATTTTTTTTTAATGAAGCCTGGTTCCTACTGAATGACTAGCCCTTTCGTACCACTGGGAAGTTGAAAGAGCTTAGGTCAAACCATTGTGAAATGGAGATCTTCTGTAGTTATGAATGCTACAATGTTGAGTGTAGGGGCAAAATTTCTTTCTTTCCAAAGGTTCCAGGGATAGTATCGTATTTCCTTTTCCTCTGCCCACATCTGGAGTGTGCCCACTTAATTGAGTGTATGTTCTTGTATCATCCTAACTCCCATTTCTGTTTTTTACTGTCTGCCTACCTCTTCTGTGGTCTCTTGCGATCACACTGAACCCAAGTGACAGCCCAGAACTATCCTCCCACCTAAAGATCTTTAGTCTGAGGATGAGATAGTTAAGGTTTGTTGTAACTAGACCAAATGTAGTGGTGCATGCCTGTAATCCCAGCCCTTAGAAGGTGGAGACATTCAAGTTCATCCTTGACTGCACAGTGAGCTCAAGGCCAGCCTGGGCTCCAGAAGAAATATATCTCATTCAAAGCAGGCATGAACATTTCAAGGGAAGAGCACTGTTTGGCCTATAAGAAAGGGTTGGAGACAGTTTGATCTATCACCTGGTGCTTAGATAAGAATGTGTGTTAGAAGTATAATTTGGGTTGGGCAGTGACATGCCTTTAATATTAGCACTTGGGAGGCAGAGGCAGGCAGATCTCTGTGATTCAAGGCCAGCCTGATCTACAGCACTAGTTTCACGACAGCTAGGGCTGTTACACAAGGAAACCCGGTCTCAGAAAAACAGAAAATATAATTTGGAAGTCTTAGGTTTCAAGGCAGTAGTTGGGGGAATTTTGGTTGATCTAGGGTAATACTGCACAGTAGGAGAAGACGGATGGGATGAAAATTAGCGTTAGATTCCTCTAAATCAGTAAAGTTCCTAAGTGAAAGAAGAAAAGATCAGGAGATACCCAGGAGTTGAGGTGACTTCCGGGCCCTCATCATCAGAGTTCTCAGGGACCTGTGTCCAGTCCATGACTCCAACTTCACAGTGGCCATCCAAGTTCCTTGCTGCGAATGTGGCGCAAGTATCAGCCCAGACATTTCTGACCACCATCCTGCTTGATTCGGAATCTTAGTTCTTACAATAATGTTTGATGTGATTATCATACATGACCAGGAGACATTTGGAGTTCTCTTCACAGACTTGGAAACACCAAGGCTTGAGGCTGATTTCTCTCAAGAGTTTCAGAAACATAGTTCCATTGAAGGAATACTCTTGCTTATGACTGTGAATGACTGCAAGGTAACTTCTAACCCGAGGTGGCACCCAGGCAGGAAACGTGAATGATTTCAAGAGCTGTCAATAGATACCTGCATGACAGGCTGCTTACAGGTCAATGGGACAGTTTGAAGATGGGGAGAAAACTCTGGCTTTCAAGGGGAGTTGGTGTAAGCTTCTTGCTATCCATCCAAAATGAGAGAAATGTTGCATCTGAGAGGATGCATGGGGACTTTTACAGCAGTTGATATCAAAGTATGTCTTGTTTTTTCTTGTATTTTTATTATGTTTTATAAAAGCATGAGTTTGAAACAGACAGCTTAAAAATCTGGTGATTCTTCATAAATAGTAGGCCAAATACAGATTAGGGACAAAGGCACCACTAGGCTCATAGGAATGGGCAGTAGAGTCCTGAACAGAAGTAGTTAGAAGGGAGACTCCTGTTTTGTTTTGTTTTGTTTTAATCCAAATCTTAAGGGTTTACTTGTCCTGAGTTCAGATACAGTTTTGTGTAAAAGTGACTCGTGATAATTGATAGATTTTATGTATGCATGTTTATGTGTGTGTCCATGCATGTATACATGCAGGAATTCATGCCCATATGGAGGCCAGAGATTGGCATCAGGTGTCTCTCCATATTGCTCTCCACCTATGTTTTGAGACAAGGTCTCCTGCTGAACTTGAAGTTTGCCATTTCTGCTAGACTGGCTGGCCAGCAAGACCCGAGAATATGCTTCTCTCTGCCCTTCCAGTTCTAGGGTTACAGACATGCTCCGTCCACCCCACCTGGCTTCCAGGATCTGAACTCAGGCCCTTGAGCATTTTACTCACCAAGTCATCTTCCCAAGTTCTAAATGTCTTTTTTTTTAAGAAAAAAAAAAAGCAAGCAGAAGAGGGCAAGAGAATGCTTTGCTGTTATTTCCATTGACTTAAAATAAGAAAAGTCATTTTCTTTCTATTAAATAATAGTATCTATGAACATGATAATACCATATTTTCTATAAATAATCTGCATGCTTTTTTTTATAAATCGTGTATAGAATTTGAATCCATCTGTCCCAGGAACCTTGCACCTGCTGCTTCCTGCAAATGCCAAGCTTTTCCTCAATGGATTCCGATTACTATGGTGACCGTTATGTTTCTTCCATACTGAACCTCCTGCAATCACGTCTATGAGTCACTTCCTTCATAAAGCCCTCCTAGTTGGCTGTGCATGGCAATGTTAAGAGGACCGCTTACATAATTAGTTATACAATTCCTGTGTTCCCATTAAACTGTGTGTTTCATGAACACAGACCTTATGTGCTTCAGCACCATGTCTTCAGAGCCCAGGACACCGGGAAACTCACCGTGGGTATCCGTTACATTTTTGTTGAGTAGAGGAGTAGAGGGATAAATAAACTAATGAATGAGCGAGTGGGTGTGTGGATTTACTTGGCTTCTCCCCATAGCTGCAAGCTTCAGCAGTGTCTTTTTCTCAGCTCTCTGTCCCTTCCACACATCAGCACTAGTTTTGTCATCACTGATACTAGACTGGCTAAGAATTCAAATTCCTTCCTAACAAAGCCTTACACTGCTAGGAGAGAAAGTCTCAGCTCCTTCTCCAGCCTAGGTCTTCTTGAGAAACACTGAGCCTGTGGATGTCAACCATAATCATTTGCCCTTCTCAAGCAACCTTGCAAGCCTTTGTAATGCGCTAATATCACTTCCTCTGAAAAGCAGGTACCCAAGTGTTTCACTGGGAAGATAGTTAAGAAATGCAAAGCAGAGTTTGTTAACAGCAGGAGGAAAAGAGAGAGGCCTCTTGTAGGCAGCCAAATGCTGTGCTCTGTGAGCATGTAGTTGACTCTGGTAATGAGAACAAGAGGCAGGTACATGATGCCTGTTCCTGTAAATCTCTCCAGAAAACCATCCACCTCTTCACAGAAAATCACTGAGAAGGTATACCTAAGGACCGCTCATCTTTACTACTTCTCACTTTGGTTAGGAAAGGAATCACATGATATTTTAGGGCCCTGAACTAACTGAGTAACTGTGTGTATAGACTCAGAAGGCACTTGCTTTGTATACAATAAGTAGATTATTTCCAAGTCTACATTCCCAGGAGGCTACAGCTCTATGTCTGGGGGGGTCCCTGGATGTGACTAGACTTGGTGGTGGAAGGAGAGACCTGCTGACCTCCTGGTAAACAGAGGCCTCAGGAAGTCAGCAGCAGGTATGGAAGGGGCAGAATCCAAGTCAACAACCAAAAAAAAAAAAAACTACAGGAGAGAGACGTAGTGTTCAAGTGTCTGTTGCGTTGCCTTCCAACCTGTGGGCTCGGTGGCCCTGACACCTGCTAGTGGTGATGGTTCAGCAGGGACAAGAAACAGATGTCCATGGGACAAAAATCTGATGACCGTCCTTGTAGAGTCAGGCAAAAGAAAACAAAGAAATCTTGACTTATTACAAATCTATTAGAAACATAACATACTTTCTACTTGCTCTGCTGGCTTTTGTTTTTTAATTTGGTATTAACCTCCCTTTTGATGTTTACCAGGCCATTCTGGCTGCGGTTGACATTCGCTGATGTGTGGTCTTTAGCTGTGACATATATAATTAACAAACAGGATAAATATACGCCTCGCCGTTCTGATATAAGTGGTGTAATTAGATATTTCTCCTCACGTTCTTCGGAGAGATAGTCACAATCAGCAAAGGAATGATTGAAACAACGAACCAATACATTTCCCCAATTCAACAAAGAAACCATCTCTCTAACTAGCACTAATTTGGAGCCAAAGGAATTGTTTGATGCGAATGCTTAGCGCTCACTCAGTGAAGATGTATTCAATTAAATTGAATTCAATTGACAACTCAAAGAAATCATTCATATTCAATTCGAAGCACGGCTTCACAGGCGTCAGAAGTGGGAAGCCAGTCTTTTATTTGGAGTTTCCACCTCCTGGGTGTGTGTGTGTGTGTGTGTGTGTGTGTGTGCTGCGCGCGCGGTGGTAGTAGTGAGGTGTTTGTCTTTTGTTATTTCTTCTTTCTCCCATGTAATTAGACAGAGGCGATAGATCTTGTCAAGACAGTCTCTCTGACTTTTCAGATAAGAACAGAGTAAAAGCAGTTAGCAATTTTGGGGCAGAGGAGAGGAATCAAGAAAAAACAACCCTCTGCATTTGCAGGGGGGCTGCCTTCCTTGAGAGTCGACACTGCACACTCTCAATGAAGAACTTGTGTCAGTGCCTACCCAGCAAAGTTACCCCAGCATCTGCTCCAAACCCTCAGCTAAGCCCACCCCATCCGTTGTCCCCAAGATATTTCTCGATTTTCAGGCTAATTCAGTGAACCCGGTGATTTTCACCAGTTTTCGATTTGAAGGTCTTTCTCTCTGGCCTGGTGGATTACTCGGTAACTCTTTGCTTCTTAAGGTTTAGGTTAGTCAATGACACCAAAGGCATGTCTGTAAAAGGCTCATAGAGTAAGGAGGAGGCTCATAATACTGCTTTTGCAAAGTGCAATAAAACGCCCAAGTCTACCAAGGACTAGTGGGCCCTTGCACATGACAATTAAACATTAACAGGCCCTGGGGCCTTGGGAGCAGGGCCCAGCAACCCTTTGAAGCCCTGTTTGCCAATTAAACACCGTCTGACATTTGCGTCAAGGTGGCAGGGATCCAAAGCAGAGATAGGAACGTCAGCCACTTCAGGGGCTTTCATTAGCTCCCAGACATTCCTGGCCTGGCCTGTTTCTTTACTATTGCCAAATCCACACCCTGCTCGGGAACTCACTCAGAGCTCTGAGAAAGTTTACTGAGATAAGCTTATAATGGAAATAGCACTTTGTCACCCTTTACCGCTTGCTCCTTGTTCAATTATCTTTTATCTGTTTAGAGTTTTTGCCAGCTCTCCCAACGCTCCCCAGGATGAAGCTGTTGGACCAAAAGCTCCCACTGGGGTTGTAAAGAGATGTATGGGGGGGGGGGAGGGAGCACTTGGTGCTTGCCAGTCTGACCCGGAAGCACAGGACTCTCCTCATAATTTTAAAAACTGCTATGAGCGTACTAGTAAAAAAAGCTGTTGCATTTCTCAATGTGGAGAGAACGTTGTTTTTGAGGCAGATCTATAGGCCTTCCAGGTTCTCCCAAGTAATAGAACTGGGTGTTTTGAGCAGTGAGCGTTCTACGAGTTCTGAGGCAAGGTGGCGAACTCTGCTGTGTATCACCCTCCACTTAAGGTGCCTTCTGTGAATGCATGTCAACGTGGCACAATTTAAGTTTGTTGGGATAGGCCCTGACCAGATCTCTCGCCACTGTAGTATGTCATGGGCTAACTGAGCTCCCGTTGATATGGAATGCAGTACCAGTTTTGACTTTGATGCCCGAAGATGGGTAATGTTCATGTTCAGTTCATCCCTGACCGCAGGATGCAGACTGCATTCCGGTTGCTGAGATGGATGTGAATTGAAGCTCCCCGTCAAAAGGATGAGGTGACTTTTTTCAAGGGAGAAGAACTCACTGACTCATTGCTAACTGGCAGAAGCAGGTGGCCATGTGTGACACGCTTGAGTGTGGATCTTGCAGTTGCTGTCTGGCTACCTGCAACTCTAGAGGAAGGTGGCTGCCATGCTGGGAAGAGACTCAAGAGCCTTGTGGAGAAGCCACACAAGGAGGAACTAAGGCTACCTGCCAATAGCTGGCAAAGCCCCCTGCCAAAATTCACACGATGGAACTTTGAGACCCAGTGCCTAGACCCAGTCAGCGATGGCATGTTCCTATCTGACTGCTACCTCAGCTCAGTCACAATCGCTCAGCCTATTTGCTCATTGAGTTCCTGACCTACAGAAAGGGTGGATGTATCAATGTTTATGGTTTAAGCCACCATTTAGGGTTATGTGATATGTGCCAATAGATAGCCAATGCACCTCAACTTGCTGCTAAGAAACTACTAAAGGGCTCAGAGCAGAGAGACAAAACAGCTTGGTCAGTTACAGGCTGGGTGACCTCGGGAGATCTTTACACCTGCTGTCTATTGTATGGATGGATGGATTCACCAGCCCTTCAAGGCTCTCCCTGCATTGGTGCTTCATTATCTCTGCTTGGCTTGGTGGCACCAATGGTCATTACTGAACTTATGACCTGGTTTCATCATCTAAATTTCATTATACCTCTAGCCTATGCCACACAGGAAGTGGTATAGGATGAGCACACGTTGTTTGTTTGTGAATACTAGAAGAGAACTAACCCTGTCCAGGCTGGGTTTGATGAAGCCTACATGATGCTGTTGAATGTTTACCTAAACCAGTAGGTTCTTCTGGGTTTTTTTTGCCTAGTGGCTTTGTCATAAGTCATGACATGTGATTCTTTGTCTAGTGGCTTTGTCATAAGTCATGACTGCCTCTGCCCACTCAGAAGAATGGCTAGCATTGAAAACAATAACAAAGCCCCACATGGCAATTCTTCACTATAAACGAGAGATTCCAGCAGGCATAGCCACTAACTTTCTTTGTAGAGTCTCAACCAGTGGCTTTTTCTTAAACACCTGCCCCTGGAAATTGTAAAACCTCCCTCCAGTACCAGTGTGACCTGAATAAGGCATCACATGCAGAACCCTGGTCAGAGCTCATGAGGGTCAATCTTCAGTCAATGGAGAGCAGGACACATGGCACTTAGGTTAGCACACGCCAGGCCGCGTCTGGCTGCATGGCCTAAAAGGGAGGACCTGGTTCGAAATGATGAACTTTCGGGTCTCAGTCACTTAAGAGAGTGATTGTGGAGGGAATAGATATGATTTTGCTAGATGACAGGGGAGGCTGAGATGCAACAAGATTCTTCATCATTTTAATACAAATGAAACTCTCCCCTGGTCAGACTTGATACTATCATAAAACACGAACACAATTTTCTCTCCTCTATAGGGCCGGAATATAAATATATCCTTCCTATAGTTATCTGATGATCTGGAGTCTCCATTCACCCACGGAAGTGCCCAAAGTGAGGAAAATTAAAAGAATGGCCTCATATATAAAATTTTTTACATCGCTCTGTGTGTGTATGGTCATGTGCATGCAGGCACAGGCATGTGTGCAAGTTGACATGTTCACATGTGCATACAGAGACCAACCTTGGGGATCATGGCTCAGAGCTGTCCACCTTGCTTTCTGAGACAGGGTCTCAGTGGGACTTAGGGTTCAGCGAGTGGGCTACAATGCCAGTCGGGTAGCCCTGCCTTGCCAGGGTGGTGGTGACACCTGTGTACCTACCATGCCCAGCTTTTCCATGTAGGTCCTGGGGGACACACTCAGGTCCTAGTGCTGGCATAGCTATTCTATTGCCACAGTCTGAATCCCCTCACTGCTAGCCAAAATCAAGCCCTTTTATGGATCTTTTAAAGTTTCCAAAGAGCAAGCATTCATTAAAGAGCCCTCTATTGCTTAAATTGAGTTAGAAATGCGTATCAATGGATCAGTGAGATGGTTGAGTGGGTACCGACTCCTGCTGACAAGTGGGACAACTTGAGTTTAATCCCCAGGTCCTATATGGTGGAAGGAGAGAAGGGACTCCTGCCAGGTGTCCTCTGATCTCCACAAGAATGACTCGGCATGTGCCCATCCCTTCCCCCATAAATAAATAAAATAAATAACTTTAAGCATTAAGAAATTAGTGTTGGATTGCATTCTGGAGTCAATAACACCGACTTCACATGTCTTTCCTTCCTCCAAACACATGCCTGACAAAGTGGCTTCATGTGTCTTTCTTTCCCCCAAACACGTGTCTGACAAAGTGGAGCTGGAAAGACTCGTGGACCATGGTTGAGGATACTGTGATGGAGCCGAGGTCTGGTATATTCAAGTTCATGGTGATTTTTTTGCTGAACGAAACCAGATTGACCCAATAGCCACACGGGCAAAGAGGACAGAGGGTTTCAGGAGTCTAGAGGAGTTGGGGAAGTATGGGGCTCACTTAACTTGGTGCTTCACAGACCAGCAGGAACCCACTCAGGGGGTGGACACACAATCTACCATTGGACTCTGTACTGCGCAGCTCATCTGACCCCAAGCCGCTCAAACTCAAAGGCTTGTGAATGAAATAACTGTTCTTGCTGAGACTCGATATTTCCCCCCTTTCAAAGTCAGCATGCTATTTATTGTTGAAATGCTTAGTTTAATACATTCAGAAGTAGAGGGTCTCCTGGGAAATTGAAACAAAATTAGAAATAGTCGGAGCTATGCATAAGCTTTGGATGTTTCTCTTTAACCATATTAGTCTCAATGTTTTGTGGGATTGAATTATTCACTGCAGGCAGGGAGAGGAAAGAGAAAACTCAGTTGTGTTTCTTCCCACTGAGTAGCATTAAAATGCACGGAAGACTGGACAAAAAGTCTTATGCCAGCATACTTATGAATTAGTTGTTTGAGAAGCCTGTTGTAAAAAATATCTAAAGAATGCAAAACCATTGAGGAAAAATACTGGGAAAAAATATTTGGGTACTGAGAAAAGACACATGAAACCTGTAGATCCAACAGTGATCCAACAGCCTTTATAATCAAATCGAATAATAGCTATAGCTAAGAAAGAGTAGTACAAAACCATTGCATTGTGAAGACCCTCACTTTCTGTTTTCAAGAAAAGGGTTCAAACAATTTAGCATCATCATCCACATCAGTTCATTAGATAGTTCTATGAGTTTGGGTCTCTGGGGCAAAACTCAAAACTTAGAAAATTCACAAATGATTTTATCTTACCATGAAAGTGTCAATCAACCACCATGGGTCAACCGAAGGGGGGGGGGAACTATTCCTATGGGAATCTCTCCTGCAATCTTAATGCTAACCCACGCCTCCCTTTATTATATAATTGTTCTGTGGTGGGACAGTAATGCTACTTTACCTATACGGTGTTATCTGCACATTCTATCACAACATTAACGGAGGGCTGATGAGGTGGCTCGGCAGGTAAAGGCACTTGCTGCTGTGTCTAGTGCCCTGCCTTTGATCCCTGGGATTCACATGGTAGAAAGAGATCCTGCTCCTACGAGCTGTCTTTAGTAACCCCTTCATAGGCACCATGACACTGCATTACTTGTGCATGCGCGCAAACACACACTTCAGTATAGTTTTAAAACACTGTTTCCTGTGAAGGCTAGAAAGACAGTTCTGTGGTTAAGCATCAGTTGCTAGTGCAGAGAATCAGGGTGTAGATCTCAGTACCCACATAGACTCAACAGCCACCAGTATCTCCATTTAAGGAGTTTTTTTGACTCCCTCTTCTGACCACCACTGGCACCAGGGACATATGTGGTGCCCATACATACATGTAGTCAAAACACTAAATGTTGGTATTGTACCTAAACAGTAAATCATCTTGAAAAAAATTGATCTATTTATAATAAGTAATCTTTTGGATGATTTTTTTTTCATTCGTGTAGGTCTTCAGACACATAAGAAAAATTATTTTATTTTCATACTTTTATTTGTATGGCTGTTGAACATTTCCTATTGGCATGAATAATGAGTGTGTAAATTTCTTGGTGACTCCATCTGCTTATTATTCAAATATAGAATAGCCAAATAGTATTTTATAACTTGGCTTTTGAAACAGATAAATGAAAAGGCTAGAATAAACTCATTACTTACTATGGTAAAGTAACCATAAAGTAACCAAAGTTAAAGCTTTTTTAACTTTGATGATCATTAATAATTTAAAATAACTTGTTTTTATTATTTTTTACTTTTGTATAGACACAAGAACATGGTTTTCCTTCACCATAGTCTTCAGTTACTTCAGTTCCTTAAGCCATGTTGCTGCCTGATGCCCTCTACCCCCTCTTCACCCTAGTTCACATGACTCTTACCCTCTCCAAGGCTGGAGCATCCTAGTTAGTCCTCCCACCTTGTATAGCGAGTTCACCCACCCTCTGTGGGCTTCCTGCTTTGTTACCAGCTAAAGACCGTGAGCATCTTCACAGCACAGGATGCTTATGCTGCCCCAGCACAGAAGAAGTTCCTGTCTTTCCCCTTCTCCCCAGGTAAATAAAAGCTCCTTACTGTTGACCTGGACCTCTCTCTTCAGCTTCAACCACAGTGTGCATTCGTGTCTCTCCAAGCTTCAGCGCCAGTGGCCCCTAAGGCATCTTTCTTATATTTGTCATCCATAGAAGTCTTGTGGGGACCAACTGGGTGTCCAAATCCTAAATGGCAGCTTGTAGGAGGAACAGAGGTGGCCCGGTTTCTTTCCAGAACAGCCATGCTGATCTGTTCACATGACTAGGCTTCTCAGCTGCTCTGCCTCATACTAAAAGTGATGGTCTTCCTACTGCCATCTTCTGGAACCCCATTCGCCTTGTTTTATATATAATGATATATATATATATATATATAATGTTTTATATATATATAATGTTTTATATATATTGATATATATAATGTTTTATATATAATACGGTTAATATTAAGCAAGCTCTGAAGCATATTTATAATGAATTAAAACAATAATGATCGTCCTCAATGGAAGGCATAGATTTTGACTCTCCATCTTTCATCCCCCAAGAATAAGACCTGATGAGGGAAAAGAGAAAGAAAGAAATCTCTAGAATCTGGTCCTTGGGAGTTGTTCAATGAATCATTCAACCAGAGACCCTTCAAATTAGGAACTGGAACACAACCACCTCTTCTCTGCCCTTTGGGGCACACAGGTCATTTATGGAAATTAAATATACAGGCTTTACGAAGTAGAAAACCTATTCCATTAGGCTCGTGTTACCTCACACCACAGAGAGTTAAAGTCCTGATGATTCCCTCATGCGGCTGGCATTTATTCCATATCAGCACTGTGAAGACTCCTTGGCTTTGTAGCTTTATCAATATCAAGGAACACTATACACTTTCTATGATGGTTTCTATCAAAGTACTGCAGAGGCCTTGGCCTGGAACAATGTCCTCCATATGTATTTTATGCAGTCCTGGGGAGGACATTTCCCTATGCTTCGTTTCTGAAAATAAGCAAGTTTCCTGAGGAGGGGATATCCTTCCATCCTGTGACTGCAGTTGCTCCTCTCCCCCACTGCACTGGCCGAGTTCACACCGCAGATCCCATCAATAGCTGGGCAAGGCCACTGGGCACTAGCGCTATGCTCGGTTTGTGAATGTCACAGTTTCCGACAACCAGGAGCTCCCAGTGCTATCTTGCTTTCATATTCTATTCTTCACATCTTTGTTAAAGACTTCAGGCATTGACTGTAAATAAAAAAGTAAGGAGGTTATTATGTATGTATCCCTCCATGGTACAGGCCTCACTGAAGCTTGGCACTCAGTCCAATGCCCAGAAACAACTTATAAAGAAAGAAAGAAACCTCCACAAGTGCCCAGGGACATGGCTATCCAGCTTTGCTAGATACTTCCTGTAGCGTGGTACTTGTCATGTCTCAGCTGACCAGCTCAGAGTCTAAGCACTGTGGATTATCTGTTTAACGAGAGGGAGGGGGGTCTTTGAGAGGGAGGGTCATTGACATGTGTCTGAAAAGGATGCTATCCTGTGCGCTTGCTATCGCTCAGCAGTAAGTGCTTGATACATTTTGCAAAGGGTGGTCTCTGCTTCCGCTCCCCTCCAACCCCGCATCCTTTTCAGAAGGAAGGCACCCCTGCTCTGTCTGCTGTGTCACAGGCCAGCCAGAGAGGCTATGCCAAGGTGTTAACTCAATAGTGATTCAAGTGTTGTCCTTTAAACTGCCATGGAACCAAAGCATATGGGGAATTTAATTGGGAGCTGCTCTGTTCCCATCTTTACTTAGTCAGAAATAAAGCATGGCTGTCCCTTTGGGGTTATACCTTTGTTCGTGGTCACTCAAATGAGAGTACCACTCTCTGGCACCGGCCTATAAATTTCACAAGCAATAACATGGCCTGATAAAACCATTCTCAAGCGATTCAGTGTATGAAATCCATATGCCAGACAAATGGCATTGGGCCTCTACATGGCACATTCTAAGCACCTGCTCTACCATCATGGGCTGACTCATGTTTGAGGAAAAAATTAGCTATGTACTTGTCATTCCTTTATTCTGTCTTTTGGGAGAAAAAAAAATAAATCATGTTTGAATAAGTCTAGATTTTCTAATGTGAACAGTGGAGTAGGATGTCAGAAGTGTCTACAGCAGCGTTAGGTCTGCCAAATATATTGTGATGTTCTAGGGCATATTAGTCATGGAAGACTTACTGCTACAGCATTAAACCCAATACGCATTAACTCAGCATAGTCCTGGGATGGAATTATGACAGGTATTGGCTTAACAAAATCAAAGTCCATTTCTCTTTCAAATGGAGATGCCTTCCTGTGTCATTCTGGGGTGCATCGTTCATGACAAACTGTGGATCTGCTTCCTCTTGGACTTCATCGGCATCTGTGTTCACCTGTGAGAGAGGGAAAGTGTAGAACTCAGACTGGAGGATTTCATGACCCAGGCCTGTCTGCACCATCGGTTTGACCAAATTTCTTTACAGGTCCAACACCTAATTCTACAGGAGACAGAAATGGAATGGGAGTAGCATCTAGAAGGAAGAAAATAAAGACTTGGATGAGCAAATAACAATTTATGTTCCAAGAGAGTAAAGCTAGTTCCAATGTATGTTTGAGGTGGAGACATTTGAACTTAGCCAAAGGTAAAACTCACTTAAAATGTTTAGCTGTCCAACAGTGCTTTAAGATGTGAGAAGATTTGCATCAAGCCCAGGAAAGGCATCCCCCATGGTGAGGCTGCTGTAAACACCATTTCAGCTTTGGAAATGGATTTTCTTCATAAAGTTGATATGCTACCTTTGGCTCATGGTATTTTAGAGTACAACAGATTTACTTCTTGCTGGGGGAAGACAGCTCGGTTGGTAAAACACGGCGACCTATGTTCAAAGCCCCAACATCCATGTGAAAGCGAGGCAGGTGGTGGCACATGCAGGCTCTCCGGGGCTGAGAATGTAGAGGGAGGAAGCTCACCCAGGCTCACAGACCAGCCAGTCTAGCTAAGTGAGTGAGCTTCCAGTTCAGTGAAACACCTTGTCTCAAACAGCAGGGGAGAGGGCAATATACGGGAGATACTCAGTATTAAGCTCTGGTTGCCATGACATTGAAGGAAGAAACTGAAAAAGACAGAAGATGGAAAGATCTCCCTCCTATGCTCATGGATCTTTGCTACGGTGGGACTAACATAGTAAAAGTGGCCATCCTACTAAAATCAATCTACAGGTTCAAGGCAATCCCCAACAAAATTCCAACAGAGTTCTTCGCAGATTGTGAAAGGACAGTTTTCAGCTTCCTATGAAAACACAGACATACACAAATTAAAAAACCAGGAGAGCTGAAACAATCCTGAATGATAAAAGAATTGCTAGACGTATCACCATCCCTAACTTCAAATTGTACTACAGAGCTATAGTAATAAAAACAGTATGGTATTGACACAAAAATAACAGATATTTTGATCAGTGGAATCGAACTGAAGAACTAGACAAAAATCCACACAACTATGGGCACCTGATTTTTGATACTGAAGTCAGAAATACACTGGAAACAAAAGCAGAATCCTCAGCAAATGGTGCTGATCAAACTAGATACCTTTTCTTGGGCTCTTTTCCTCTTATTTGTTTTGTCCTTTTTAAATGTGTTTGTTTTATCTTATCATATTATATTTTATTAGTTTTCCTTAGAATCCTGTGTTTTCTAGTGACAGAAAGGTGTGGATCCCGATGGGAGGAATGGAGAGAGGGGAAACCATAATCGGGATATGTTATGTGAGAAAAATGCTATTTTCCACAAGATGGAAAAATGTCCCTCTTCTTGCTACATGTTGTACATGCAGACAAACCTGCACAGGCACACATACATTTACAAACACCTACACACAACACACACTCAAATTTATTGCTTATAACAAAAAAATATCTCATTCAAATTTCTACATAATTTTCTCCCCTTACAAAGTTCTTGCCACAAGCCTTTTGAATTTAAAAAAAAAAAAAGGAAGAAAGAAAAATCAAATCTGTCTCCAAACCTCTTACAGGAATTTCTTGTGACCTGAGAATATAATTCATGTTTGTGCGCAGTCTCTCACTCTAACCTAGAATGGTAGCTTCTTGGGGAACTCTGAGTCTGTTGCTACTCCTGGGAGAGTTCTGGACACCAAGAGTGTTTAAAAATTTTGTTGAGTAAATATAAATAAGAGAAAATTAGAACCTTATAAACTAAAATTAATTGTTGTGCCACACAATGCTCACATCAATTTGAGATTAAAAACAAGACAGGAAAAGTCGGATTTCTTTTCACTACACTGCTCCTCACATCACTCTTTGGTTGTGACTGTCAGTTAAAAGAAACTGTAGGGAGGAGAAGCCAAGGAGTGATATGGGCTCTTTTTATCAGAGACCAAGCTCATTCATGAGGGCTCTCCCTATGATGTCATCATCTCCTAAAGGCTCCAGTCCCTCATATTGTCACGTGACGCTTACAATTTCAACATACAAATTTTGAAGAGACACAAAACTTGACCCCATAACAGTGGATATTGAATTCCTAGCAACAGATGTAAGTCCAGGTGAAGCTCAACAGTATTGACATCCCCTTCATATAGAGAGATAAATGCAGAGAAAACTATTTCATGAAATAGCATTAGATATTTGTTTATCCTGCTTCTGTGTGTCACCCTAGGAAGTATACTGTCCTCCAAATTTATATATGTATTTAAAAAAAAACATTCACATGTATGATTTCATTTTCCCTTAATCTTGATTGTTGAAAGAGCCGACACTGTCCGGAAATGGAAATAAAGATATTCAAAAGTTAATTCTCTTGCTCAAGATGAAAGAATTTATGGGTGACAGAGATACAATAAACCCCAAGCCCCACCTTGACTTCAAGCCTGTGCCTGCCCCACCTCCCCCCCCCCAGGAAAGCTCCCTAGACTATTCATGGGTCACGGGGCTAGAAGCAACTTACAAATTCCTTCTCTGGGCTTTCCAATGTTATCTGAGGGTGAGACATCCCTGGGATCAACAGCAAGGCTTGCCAGCCCCACGGATGGTACAACAACACGGTTCAGACCTTTACATCATGTCTATAGGATTATCTGACCCTCTGCTGGGTAAAAATAGTCGATGCACTCATCATAGCTCAGACCAGTGCACATGATGTCCACTTATCTGGGACATGCAGGCCGTTCATGCAAGGAGCCCTACTCAGCCCCATGCTCTGAGAACCTCTGACTGGCTCTGGTCAGCCACACAGATGCCTGAGTATCCTTTCCTGTGGGTCTGCCTCTTGCTGGAGACTCCCAAAGTCTCTGTCTTTTCCCCCAGTGTTTTCTTTTTGAGAGCAGAGAGCATTGCCAATTATCTCTGTTAGTCACTACCTCATACACAAAGATTCATTAATTGGACAGATATTTGTTGAGTACCTTCCCTGAGCTCTGCTCATGTTGCTCAAGATAAATCAGCGAGTACACCAGACAATAAATAATTCCTGCCCTAGCAGATATTATAGTCTAGTAAAAGAAAACTAACAGCCAATAATAGACATAACAAACGGGTGGAGAATACAGCAGGACAGAAGAGGGCAAGTGCTGGCAGCAGGGGGACCGGGAGGGGGTGCGATTAGAGGGGAAAGAATGCCGAAGGCGGAGGTTCGCAACGTTAAAAAATGTGAATAAGGCAATTACTGTGCTCAAGCGGGTAATGTTCAAGCAGGAGCTTGCACATCCACAGAAAGAGAGTTTGAGATAGAGAGCAAAGGTCCTGTGTGGAATCAAGATGCTAAGCATGGTCAAAGAGGGCTCATGTGGTGGCAGCCGGTTAGGGCTACGGGGAATAAAGCTGAGCTTGGAGAAGAAAGGTCCTCGAGGCCCTTTTAACCATTTGGCTTTTACTCTTAGGAAAAAAAAATGGAGATCTGTGGCAAAGGATGAAGGAGAAGGCAGAATACAAAGTTGACCTGAATTGTAAAGAATGGCTGGCTACTCTGTTAAGAGCAGAATACAGTGAGTGAGTGAGTGAGTGTGTGTGTGTGTGTGTGTGTGTGTGTGTAGAAACCAGTTAGCAAACTCTTGTAATAATTCAGACGAGATAAACCTGGAGTCCTATTGGTCTAAAGTAGTGTAAAAGGGACAGTGGAATTATGTGCATTATTTCTGAATGGATCGGATTAAGATGTGAAAGAACAGACTAGTCAGGGAAAAGTCTAAGGTTTGCATACCTCAAGTGTCTCAATACAATGTTTGCATGGGGGAGCGTGTTACGATTTCATTTGGGTTCTTGTGATTTGACCCGTCTCATTGACAGTCCTGCATTTTTATAGAGTAGACAATGTGAAACACACGTAAAGGACGGGAGGAAGGTGCAAGGTGGGGACAAGAGCCTGGGAACCCTCTGTGTTCTGCATTGAAGTCACCGAAGCTGCTCTGCACTGAAGGTTTGCACTGGGGTCACATGTGGGAGGTCTCATTCTTGATGTGGTGATGTGTAAAGACAGGACTTGGAAGAGGTACTTGTTTTAGAGGTGGTCACCAATGCGAGGCCCCACAATGGTGCCATTAGTGTCTTTCCCCTCTCCTTTTCTCTCCCTCTCTCTTTCCCTGAGAAACCATAAGTATAGGAAGAAGCCAATCACCAAGAACCAAATATGTTAGCACCCTGATCTTGGCCTTCTAACCTTCAGATCCCTGAGAAATAAATGCTGTTTATACTAATTCATTATTACAGCCTGGCTGAGCAAGCAAGACTGAAGGAAGTGAGTAGTGGGAAAAGAGGACAGAGAACTAAGAGCCACGCTATGGACTCTCCAGGGACAGAAGCACCTGAGAATCACGTCCAGGGATACAGAGGAAGTCAAGAAACTGGTTTATTCTGGAAGCTAGAAGATGAGTAAGAAAGGGTGGGGGAGGGGCTGATACTTCTGTTTCGTCAAGGAAGCCGTTGAGTAAGATGAGAACAAAGAACCTTGTGGTTACCAGACTGGAAGTCATCCATGATATTAATGACCATTTCCGTAATTTTAAGAGGAATTTTTAGAATGTGATGTGTGTAGAGCTTCCAACGCCTGTGAAGAGTTGTGCTGCAGGCAGAGAAGTATTTAGATGGGGGGGGGGGTGAATGCGCAGCCAGAGAAGGCTTTGGGTCGTTGTTAAAGATGGGAGCATGGCAGCATTTTTGTAACTGAGTGTAAAATGCAGGAGGGACACTGAGTGAAGCGATGGTCTTGCATGCTCTGGGGGATGTGAGAGTGGCAGAGTCAGTGTCCACCTATAAGAAACGACTCTTAAATTCCGGTCTAAGGTACCAGCTACAGAGCATTCAAAGGTCAAATGGTCACCCTTCTCTTGAAGGTGCCATGCTTCCTGCTGTAACCACTTGGCTCTGCTGATGTATTTTATCAAGCAGTCAGAGGCAATAGGTATGTGGTGGCACGACAGTGTCCAGTCCAGGCTCTTTGGTTTGAGCAATCGTTTACTGCTCCCGAGTGTTCTTGTGGAATAGAGTATTTTCTATATCTAACCAAAATGCCGGGGATGAGATGGAAAGTGGGTCTCGCGGGAAATTCGCGAAGTATTAGTCTGGTGATAGACTCCTGGCAGGAGAGAACAAAACTGATTTCTCTCTATGGTGCCATCAGTGCCTGGTACATACAACAGCTGCTCAGTTGACAAGCTATAAAGTCACCGCCCGGTGTAGGAACTGTTCGGGGGTAGAGTCAATACATAATTATGCGTTCTCATTCTTTCAGGCTGATTCCCTCAGTTCTGGAAATAAAACCAGGTCACTTCTGCTGCCTCTTTGGAAGAACCAAAGAGAAGAAATGAGGTTCAATGAAAAGATCTTGATCATTTTTTTAATTGAATAATTACCTTTCATTGTTGGAAAGAGCTAGTAGCGAGGTAGTAGATGAGGGTTTTTAACAATTGAATTAAGGTGAGCCATTGAGATGGCTTAGTGTGATGGCTTAGTGTGTAAAGGAACTTGCCACTAAGCTTGACAACATGAGTTTGATCTCAAAGACTAACAGAGTAGAAGAGATCATTGATTCTTGAATACCATAGCATGCTTGTGCATGTAAACACATGCATGCGCACACTTGCACATACACACACACAACAATGTACTCTAATTTTTAAACAGAATATCATTTCAAACAAACATGGTACCACTGAAAACAGAAATAGAGTTATTGATAAACGATGAGTGGGGTTACCATTTAGATCAGTGGTTCTCACCTTTCCTAATGCTGTGACCATTTAAGACTGTCCCTCATGATGTGGTAAGGGACTGATTTAAAATCTGAAACTTAAAATTATTTTTGTTGAGGGAACCGCTTGTTTGTCCTGGCTGCCTAGAACTGAAATAACCACACAGATACTGCATTAATTAAATCACTGCTTGGCCCATTAGCTCTAACTTCTTATTGGCTAACTCTTACATCTTAATTTAACCCATTTCTATTCATCTGTATATCACCACGAGGTCGTGACCTACCAGCAAAGATCCATGGCGTCCCCTGACTCCACCCTTCTTCTCCCAGCATTCCATTTAGTTTTCCCCACCTTGCTATAGGCCCAAAGCAGTTTCTTTATTAACCAATGAAAGCGGCACATAGACAGAAGGACCTCCCACACCATATTTTCATTGCTACTTCATATATGTAAGTTTGCTAGTGTCATGAACTACAATATTAATATGTTTTCCAGTGGTCTTAGGTTACTTCTGTGAAAGGGTTGTCTGGCCCTCAAGGGTTCTTGACCCACAGACTAAAACCACTGCTAGATGAAGAAAATGATGGTGATGATAATGAGGAGGATGGCTACAATAATAAGGATAATGGTAGTGGTGAGCACAATGGAGAAACTTTAGTAAATGAGGGACTAGCCAGACAGCACCTCCACAGCTCCTATGACCTACCTGCTGAGAGGCACAATAATGAGTCATTTATGCAGCTAGAATCAGCTTTGCATTTGAATTCTAGCTCTGGGAAATACAGCTGTGCAGCCTTGAGCAAATCCCTTGGACTTTCTGGAAAGATCTCAGCTTCATTATTGATGGAAGGGTAATAAATATAATCTTGCATACTTAACAGACCCTCGATGACAGACAAAGTCTCATGCATGAAAATGGAAAACATTCATACACCAGACACACAATTAAGCCTTAACCTTTTCTCTACTGAATTATCATCATGTTTTTTTGTAGAATCTTGATTTTCCCCTCCCCCTTTGATTTTTTGCTTTTGAAAGAAAGATGAGCAAAAAGTTATATGATAGTAAGAGTTAGCATCAGTTCAGGCATTGCCCTATATTGGGGCAGTTATGCATTTTAACAGTGCCAGCCCTAACAACAAACAGTGAAAACAACTAAAATCTTCCTCCAGTAAGCTCAGCTATTTTGACCTGCTGGGGCATTTCTCTATGCTCTCAAGTATGTTTTAACAATATTTTTGCTGTTCTTGTTGCTGGTACCCACTGAGATAAAATTTACCACCAAGACATCTGCATTGACCTAAGATACAGCCGTCATATCTTTTCCTTCATTGTTCATCACTGCCCCCCTGCCTGAACAACCACCTAACTCATGTCCAATTTTCCCCCTCCAGAACAATTTTATTAGTTTAAAAGAAAGACCTCAGGACAAGCAAGTTGTAAATCTTAGATCCCAAGGAAGAGAATGGAGGAGAGAAGGGAAAATTTTAAGTTTCAGATTTTTGTGTTGCTTGAGTTAAGCTGGAACAGAAGTCAGCTACACAGTGGCAGGGAAGTAGCTTTAAAAAGGGGGGGGGGGAGTTTAGAAAAGAGATAGAGAAGCTGGGCATGGTAACGCACAGCTTTCAAAAGACAGAAGCAAAGAGAGCTCCGAGTTCAAGGCTAGTCTTGTCTTCACAGCAGCCAGGACTACTATAGCATGAGATGTAAGTCATAAACGCAAGCAGGCATTCAAAGCTGTATGTGTGTGTATGAGCTCTATAAGAGACTATTCTGGGGGTGGGAACTCTGGGCAGAAAAAGTACATTAAAGGGATAATTGTTCCACCTATCTCTTTAGCATCAATCAAGATGACCCTTACTTTCCTAGGAGTGGTCCAACATCCCTGAGGGATGGTCCCTTGATCAGGACCCACCAAACTGAATTCTATTCTTTATTACAAAACCTACCTCCTGAGGAGGTAACTCTAAAATCCTTCAGGAGATTAGCTAGAATTGGAGAATAGATGTAATCCATTTTCATGATGATAATCTAGAGATCCATTTCTGAGGGCTTAACCTAATGTCTGTCTGGTGATCTAGCGCCCACCCTCACATGCAGCCTTTAAGTAGGAATGCTCACTTAGAAGAAACAGAACCAGAGCTCTCTTCTGACTAGAGAACCAAGGGCCTTTCTGGAAGTGCTGCTGGATTGTCTGTCTGGTTTCCACCCCTTATTCCTATCATTTCCACCTCTGGAGAGGTGACCCTAACTGTCATTAGGGTGATGATCAATCTGGATCATTTGAACTGAATGGGTATTTTGGTTAGAGAAGTTGGGGTACCCCTTCAGTGAGCCTATCTCTTAAGACACTACAAGGGGGCTGCTAGTTCCATTTGTATTAGAGCCAGATGTGGGGAGGAAAGAAAGTCTCTGGGTGGTGCCTAGAAAGTAAAGGCAAGAGTTACTGGCATTCTAAGTCATAGACAGGGGAACCAGGAGAAGCCAAGATGGAGAACACTTTTTAAACATCCAAATCAAAGTCCATTAGAATCTCTGGATGGTCCCACAAGTACATCCATCCATTGGGATCCTTTTCATTTGACCTCCAAAACTGTACTTCAGAATGATGAACCCAGGACCTATTTCCAGTGCTTTGATAACTGTTGGAGTGGCTATAATTATAATGTGAAGTTCATACCAGATTGGTGGGGGGGGGGGGAGAAAAGGAGAAGAAGGAAGAAAAAAAGGAGGATGAAGAGGAAGAGATGAAGAAGGTAATAGAGAAGAAACAGTAGTTTAACCATCGTTCAATTTTTATGTTAAAACAATTGTGGGCCTAACTCTGGCTCCAGGTGGTTCTGTAGTGTTTAGTCAGCTAAGGGCATGATGTCCTGTATCTGGACATTTTCCTTATTAAGAAGAAAATAATTAGTAAGAAATGGTTGTCTAATTAACATCTCATATGGACTTAAGCCCAGTTTAGTGTCTAGAAACTGTGACCCCTTGGACTTTGAAAGAAACATACCGATCATTTGAGGATTTGTTATATCCATAGATAAGTGCATCTTAGTATAAGTGCCTTTCTCAAGCCTCATCAGAGAAGCTTCTCTTCTCAGTCCAAGGAGAATAAGACAAAGATCCACAGCTGACCAAGGTGTAGAGAATAAGAAATGGTGGAATTTTCAGCCCTAAGTGGACGTCTATATCATACACACTCTCTCCTCCCAAGGATCCGGGATCGTTGTGAAAGAGAAGGTAGAAATACAGTAAAAGCCAGGAGCTTTTACCATAGCAAAACAGCATTTTATGGACACAACAGGACAGTTGTAGATATGAGCTGACAGCAGCTGTCATACCAGACACATTACCTGTACAAGATCAAGCCAGTCAAAATCCCAGCCTGGAAGGGAGGACGTCGTCAGGAAGTCCCACCTCCTGCCAGCGAGCTATTTGGCAACTGACAGCTTTTGAGAGAGAAAGTGTCTTCTCCAGTTATCTGGTCCCAGAGAGGCTACTCTTATCCAGTAGATGGCCCTCTACCCTTTCTCAAACTGGCAACTAGCAGCACTTAGTAAATTCTTTGGGGGGGGGGTGTTGTTGTTTAGAGAGAGGGAGAAATCATGAACTAGGAAGGGAATAATGTTGTTAGGGAATAGAGTGGAATTGTATGTATGAAATTCTCAATCAACTTTTTAAAGTTAGATTTTGGTTATACTTTGCTGTCAGGAGTTTAAGGCTGTGTAGGTGTGTAGCCACGTCTGGTCAGTTCCAACAGCAACTGGATTCATCTCTGAGCCCCAAGCTGAACAACCAGCATACTTGCCTTTGATAAACGTTCCGTCATCCCTAGAGTCCATTGCATGTTCAATGATGTATTATCTGTGTTAGGCACAAATATCTTCACTCAGTGCTGAAAGCAGCTGTAGTCAAAAAACACATGTATTGCTTTTTGGGTGCTGCCCGCCAAGTTCTCCAGACTCTTTCGAGACTGTAAACTTCTTAAGGAGGCCAAATCTACTCCCTTGTTGTGTAGTACTTTCCTCTGAATTGAATTATTTCCCTTTGGAGGAAGGATGGGACTAGGGAAGTAAACAACCACAGAGTCCCAAAGAGCTAAAACAAAATCCACAAGTTCCCTCCATATACTTATAGAAGCACTAACCAAACAGAGAGAAGAAACTTCCCAGCCTGCGGAGGTGCATAGGCATTGTGCAGAGAACGCCAAGGATGCAGCTTTTGTGAGCTCATCCCACAGGCTGAGGCAGACTTCATGGTGATGCAACTGTAGGCCATGATCACATACTCATACTCCTTAAACAATCCAAACAATCTCATTTGTTTGCCAGGTTGGGCTTTGGTAAAATCATTACTTTGTTCTGTCATTGGCTCCCTATCTGGGGGTGCATAGATGATGTGGGATTCTCCTCTGTATGCTATGAATATGTTTATTAGCATTGGCTGATAAAGAAGCTGTTTTTGGTCAATGGCTTAGCAGAGCAAAGCCAGGCAGAAAATCCAAACAGAAATATTTAAACAGAATGTAGGCATAGTAAAAAAAGACACCACATAGCTGTCAAAGGAGAAGGACATGCTGGAACCTTACTGGTAGGCCACAGCCTCATAATGATACACAGATTAATAGAAATGGGTTAATTTAAGAAGTAAGAGTTAGCCAGGAATATGCCTAAGCTATTGGCCAAGCAATGTTGTAATTAATAGAGTTTGTGATTATTTGGGTCAAGGCAGCCGGGAAACAAAGGAGCAGTCTTCGCTTACACATAGACGGCTGTGTGACATTTTCCCTAAGCAATGTCTCACCAATGTCCCCGGGCTCCTTTATTCAGGAGCCTACCCACCAGCCTCCATCCCACCACTCTATCTTAACAACCAGCCAATATTCCATCTCTATGGTTCTCTAAGAGCAGGGACAATTTCCATTCAACAGTAGTTTGTGTGTTTTCCAACATTTCCCAGCCTCCCTGGTAATTAGTAAGAGCAGGCAAAAGACTTTTTGAATCACGCCTCTGCTGTCCTCATGAGTGCATGCCCTTCCTTTATCCTTTTCTTCCCAAGTTCTAACAATATTAGCTGCATCAGTCCCCACAGTATGGGTCCAAAATGGGGTCAGGGTCACCCCGGATGTCACCTTAGTGAGAAAGAACCCTTCCTTAACGCGTCCCACCATTATAATGTCAAGGTTTCACTTTAAGGACAGTTGGTGACTAACCACTTTACTGGGACCATGTTCCAGCTTATGCTCAGTGAGATGCATATGTTGAAAACACACACTTCTGCATATGTAAATGAGTTTTTATGAAAAACAAAGTATAATAGAGTTTCACCTCTTTGGGGAGCAAAAACTAATACAACAGCATGGGACTATCATTCATAAGTCAAAGTTCTGAACCTCTGAGCTTGCCATCATATTAACAAATGTCACAAATATAATTGGGTTCTTGATTTTATAGACAATAAAATCCCACGGTGATTGGATTTTCTTAGTTGCTTTTGAAGTGCTAGATAATAGTGACCAAAATACAAATAAGCTTTCTATGTGATCAGATATTCTATGTGAAAATAATTATACTATTTAATCACCTCATTTGAATGCCTACCTCCTCCTTTCGCCCCGATGAGCATTTGATTGTGTCTCTTCTTGGGATATCCTTCCCAGCATCTTTGCTGTAGAAAGTGCTGATCCTGGGATCTGCTATCCTACTAAGTGCTGCTATCCCACTAAGTGTTACAAAAAAGATTCTGTGATAATGCTACCTAAAAACTATTGATTTCAGAGACCCTTAACAGGAATAGCATTTATTGAGATCATAGATTCCAACATCACCAAGAACCACAGCAAACATTTATTTATCAGCCATCTTGTGTCAGGCACTTTGCTGAGGGCTTTTCTCTTAGGCCCCACAGCAATCCTACAAATTGTGCCTGCTATCAGTGGGTGTAAAAAAGAGGACACTGAGCCTCACAGGCTTAAAAATGGAGACCTGTCACCCTGCTAGCCATGCTTTTTCCATGACATCATGGGCCTTCCATTCAGATGCCTCTGCCACCAGCCAGATGCCTTCGAGACATTTGGCGGCTGGCCAGTGTAAACCCAAGAGCAGGGTGTGGACACAGGATAACCTGATGAACACCTCCCAAGAATGAAGCCCAGGGCTGAGGCCTAACAGGGCATCTTTTGCCTAACCTTGTGTCTGGTGGTATGGTGACTTAGGCCCCCTTCCAGGTCACACGTGCCCACATTATTAACATGATAGCTATCTCAGATCATCTTCTTCAATGAAGTATTTGGGGCCACTCAATCAGTGTTAGGGTTCAATGAGAAATCAATGCCTGTTTATTCAAAGCCCTGTCAGGAGCTTGGAAAACATCGTGGTACTTTGAAAAATGAGGTTTTTTTTTTTAAGATTTTTTTTTTTTTTTTAAAAAGGGCCCCAATGATTTGAGAAGTTCTCTGGTTGCCAGTTGGCTTCAGTTGCTCCTAGGGGAGCCAATCCAGAGCCACCATGGTAATAAAAGCGCCCCCTCCCCTTTCTGGCTGCTTTCAAGAGCGATTAGCAGAGGGGGATTCATAGGCCTCGGTTTTGTGTTGTTTTGTTTTGGGGGGGAGGTTCTTTTTTTTTTCCCCCTTGCACTTGGAGAATAAGTTAATTATGATTGGCTAAAATTTGTGTGTTTTTGCTTTTATCCTTGAACCACAATTAGAGTTCCTGACAGGCTCCTGGCCCTCAGGAATTCCAGCTGGCATAATAATTGATAACCGTGGTTATGAATAGATTGGAAACAAGGCCGTGAAAGAATGCCCAGCCACTTCAGAGGGTCATTTATAGCGTGCTGAAGGGAAAGGAGACTTTCAGGCCTGGGAAGCCTGAAAACAGAACAAGTTTTTATCAGTTTCCCTGACACTGGCAGATCAAAGCCCAAGTTGCGCTCTCTAAGGGTTACAGATAATGGGGTAGCGGCTAATTCATTCTGCTGCCGGAGCCGAGGCCTATTCAGCAGGGTAAACCAGGGAGTTTTCATAGCACTACTTTGTAGTCTTTATCATAGCACCAATGCAAGAATCACCTTTATATTTTAATGAGACATTTGAAAAGTATTTGATTCTCTCTGGCTAGGGGCTCTTTCTCAGCTGAGACAGTAAGAAAGGGTCGCCCGAGGGAGCCTCATTTTCTGAAAGCAATAGTATCTGCATTCCAACCCCTCCCCTGCCGGTTTAATAATTTCAGCGTGAGCAAAGGTGGGAAAGGAGCTGAACAAGCTTGCCGTTAAATCTAAACTACATTCCCTTGACAGCCCATCCACCACCCCCAAGCCACCCAGAGAATGAGGCTAGTAAGATGGAAGTTCGAATCCCCTCTTGACCAGGCTCTGTGTGTGATGCTTCGAGGCAGTTTTCTAACCTCCCCTAAGCCTTCTTTCCCCCGCCCCAACTCTATGGAACAAAGGTAATAACAACAACTCTGTGACTGAGGAGGTTCAGGGCCATTCCTAATGTCTAATGGGGAGAAATTTAGAAGCATTTGGTTGGAAAAAATAAAAGGAAGTATTTGGTGGTTAAAGAAATGCCTGAGTGTTCTCCACCAAGCCTCGTGGAGCTCCCCTATCTGTGTTAAGTAGATATTTTGTTTTAAACTGTGCATTTTTAAGGGCTAAATTATTTCTCCATCAAGTCCATGTATTGAGGTTCTAAAGGCCCAGAAGGTCAAAATGTTTGGACAAAGGGTCTCCAAAGGAGTAATTAAGCTAACCTAAGGTCATATGAGTAGACTCTTACTCATCATGGACTCTTTAGAAGCGATCGGGACGCACACACACCAGGAAGATACAGCAAGCAGCTACACATCTACAAGCCAAGGAAGTTCCCAAGCCAGTTGCAGCCTCCAGAACTGTGAGAAATTTGCTGTGAAATGAACCAGTCTGAGGTATTCTAAGAAAAATTGTGGAAGTCATTGCTGACTAAAATGGACCTCTGCTGTTGTCTTCCTTACACGTTCTAATACTTTCTGAGCCTCTTGGGGGCTTGCAGCACCTTTCTGTTTCAGCAGAAAGGATGTGAACATTGAAAATGGAGGGTGTAAGCTGCGGTCCATGTTTTTTTCAAACGGGTCATTAGTTACTAGGCCTTGTTCTCTGGATGTTTCAGTTCCCTGTCTGTGAAACTGTGTGTGTGTGTGTGTGTGTGTGTGTGTGTGTGTGTGTGTGCGCGCGCGGGGGGGGGGGGGGTAATGGTAAGTGTCTTGTGACAGGAGTTCTGCAGAGGTGCCTTGCCTTGTCTTCAGATTTCCTGGGTGTGTGAGGCACAGAAACCTACAGGCCACACAGGTGAGTTTCCAGCCTCTAGTCTCCTCCCTCATGGGCACTCGAAATGTCACATTTGTGGCAACACACAGCCCCAAATCCGCCACCTAGAGCTACTATCTTCTCAAAATTCAGAAAGGGGGGCAAGTTCCGGACTGTAAAACTTCATGGACTTTGGCTGTCCATTACTGCATATAGACAAACCAGGGACAAGTCTCCCGCTGCTCTGCCCAGATGTGTGCATATAGCCGTTATCCTTCCTCCGGGGACAAGGATGATCTAGCTCTTGTGTCGTCTGTGCCCTGTAGGAGACATAGTTACAAAGTATCTGCTCCACAAAGTGGCCAGAGCTTTCCTATGAGACACGGGCCCCAGTAGAGCACCAGAAGCCAGAAGGGCTTAGCTCAGAATGAATCCTTTGGCTATCGAGGATTTCTGTGGTCCCTGCTCCCAGAGGCCCCCTTTTCTCCGCTTGTCTCTGCCTCAGACTCAGCTATAAGCTACCGCTGGCCAAGAATACTGTCCACTCCTCTAAGAGCCGCTAAAGGCTCTGGACACATAGCTTTCTTCCTCCAATTCGATCGGAGTAAACCGAAGCAGGAGTAAGCCCATTTTCTCACACGTTTTCTTCGCCATCCCAGAGGTCTGGGGAACACATGATGGACACAATCCGTGCTTAGTAAACCTTGGCGACCTGGCTTGACTTTATCATATGTTGGGGCTACACACATGAAACAGTCCCCTGGCAGAAATTATTAAAGAAATCACAACACAAATAGTTTGCAAACATGGACAGAGTTCTCATGACTTGGAAGAAACTATGACCTCATGTATAAAAAGTAATACAGAGCCCCTAAAATCATAATTCTGCCTCACAAATTAGAAACGGATTGTCCTGGGCCAGTCTGACTAGTCCCGCACAGTACACTCTGCCACTAATTGTGCCTTCCTTTCAGACTGATCATGCAAACCTAGAACTCAAATCCTTGCTTTTTTTTTTCTGATTAATTCCTTTGTTTTCTGAAAAGAAAATTCCAAATTCCTTAACTGCAAATTTCTTGAGTATTGAGTCCATTGATCCAAATATCTATCATTTGCTAATGTTTTTTATTTATTTTACTTCTACCAATATGCCCCTTGTACATTTCTCTTCTAGCGCTTACGTGGTGTTCACGTTTCCCTTAGCCTGGAATGCGATCACCTACATTCCTTACTTATCAAAATTATTCTCAAATTGAGGGCTCAGCTCTAACTCCCCTCCTGTCTGCAGCCCTTCCTGATCTAGTTAATCATTCATGCTTCTTCCTCCGCTTGTTTGAATCCGTCCGTGCACCTGCTATGTTTCGGTGGCGTGGCAGGAGAGGAGTCGGGAGAAGATGGAAATGGAGACGTTATGGAGAAGGAAATGCTCTCTAGATGTGCAAAGGGCTCTGTGGAGGGCTCTTGCAGAGCAATATCATGCCGGAAGAACCAGCTCTAAAACTCCTGAACCTGAGCCAGTAAGATGTGAGCATGCGTGTTGACAGTTGCGTATGCTATGAGGCAGGTAGGGAAGTCCAGGAAATTCCAGGCCCCTGCTATATCCTGCAATCCTGGATGAGCTGAAAAAATAAAAATTATTGTCCCACTTATGTGGCTTAATTGTCACCCACAGAGTAATCAGAAGAGGGTAGACTGATCCTCAAGGGTTGCTTCTGAACTGAATTGACGGTGCCAAGTCCCAATGTGTACCACTTGGTCACCGGGAAGAGAATTCTGACATGGGTGCCCCTTAGTTTGGATTCTCCTGTGCTTTCTCGTTTTCATCTTTTTTTGAAAAACAAATGAATGCTCTATCAAATTATAATCAAGTGACAGACCATGCTGGCGAAGGAGCATTCTATCACATACGATGCAATGAGTATTTGTTTCCTTAGTGAGAGAATCACGGGTGGCCTCAGGAGAGCTGCCTGTGTTCCTGGAGTCCTTTGTTAGTAACTGATGTCTCCCAACCTTGACTGCGAACTCTCTAAAGAGCGGGTTGGTGTTCCATTATCTCTCTGCCATTCAGTGGTTAGCTCTCTGGCATAGCACACGTCGTCTGTAGGCTTCTGAGTGAATAGGTGGCTTGATGGATGAATGCAGCAGGGGAGGGATGCTTAAATGGATGAGGAAATGAGTGTTTCTAGAATCATGAAAGAAACTCAAAAAACAAACAAAAACCTTTGACTCGCAGCCGTGACAGAGGTAGAAGTCCCTGCAAGATGCAACAGTTAGTCCTTTCTGCAATAGACCATATAAAATTACTATTTAATTGAAAAATGTGAGCCACCTAGCTTGACTGGAATTCTATTTCTTGTCAATCTAACAAATGTACTGACAAGATGTTGCCAAAGCTGAACTAAAATTACCCAGTATTAAAGGCAGACATGCACATGCATACCACACACACACACACACACACACACACACACCACACACATACACACACACACGCCATTATCATTACACAATGCTCAATTGAATTTGTTGTTGGACATCCAGAAGGCCTTTCAGTCTTCATCACTATATAAAATTTGAATCTTGGAAATCAGCATTTGAATACTTCCCCAGACACTTATTAGCTGTGTGACCTCTGGCCCAGCTTCATTTCTTTGAGATCAGTTTCCTCGTCTGTCAAATCGGGATGATAATTTCTGTCCCACAAAGACAGCGGTGTTAGTGCAAATAGGGTGACATTCATGTAAGTCCCCTTTGTGACCATGTATGAACTGAATGACCATCTGTAGAAGACATGTATTACGTATTCATCATGCCCTTTCCTTCTGGGAAATGGTCTCCTCTGTAACCAAAAGGTCCAGATGTCCATGAGACAACAGTTTCTTCTCCAAAAGTGAGCACCACTATGCATCTCTGTCAGACATAGGAAGGGACACATGGTCCCCTGAAATCATCAGGGCCTCCTTACTCTGAGTTATTTAAATTGGGAGCACAGAGAAAGACTTGCCCTCCACTGCATGGTGCATCAATCTATAGGGACTAGCGGGGACGAGGAAGCACAGTTTGGGAGCCAAACAGAGAAGAAAAGCCGTAGTAGATGGAGATCAATCACCAAGAAAGGCTGAGATGGGTGTAAAAGAAGGCACAGCTGGCTCCAGGTGTCCAAAAGCCAACTACATGGTTTCTCTTCACCTGGACAAGAGAGGTGGCATGCACTACTGTTTACGTGAGACCTGGTCACCCCTGTCATCTGCAAACCTGACAGGCTTGGAGAAATCGCCTTTGCCAGCCACTGCTTTTCATTGCTATAATATACAAAAAGAAAAGAATATCTGTAAATCACCTGTTTGTCTCGAGCGTTTGTCTGTGCACACACACACATACATACCCTCAGATCATAGCTGTGGAACTCAGAAGTCTCCTATAAGAGTCAGCTCTTCCCTTCTACTACATGGGTTCTGGCTATCAACGTCTGGTCAGCAAGCTTAGGACCAACTGCCATCACCTAGTAAGCTATCTTGATGGCCCCTGAAGGAATGGTCATGGAGAGTAATAACAAAATTTTTTAAAAACTAAAGAAGAAAAACAAATTAGGTAATAGGCATAAAAGTGCCTAGGATAGGGCTGGAAATTATACAAATATGTGTATGTGCTTACAGAGAATTTCAGGAAGTACTCAAATGTACATCACCTCCTCCCCTGCCTCTGCGATTGCAGACTACAAGAGAACTTTGCAAAACTTCCCAAACTCACTAGACTCAGATTTTCTTCAGTGTGTCTCACACGCTGCCAACACCCCTCCCCAAAGAAAACTAGGCTCTGTGTGTTTGTTTTAACCTGTTAAATCAAAATGTGTGCTGTCCATATGCTTTTGGATATGTGACTGTCCATTGGAATCTGGTTGGCTTGCCAGCAGCGATACCCTTTAAAAACAACAAACAAAACAAAACAAAAACACTAGCCCTCTGCCTCCCATCAGCTTTCAGTTGCTGATCTCTCAGCCATGGGTGGGGATGTCATTCCGCATGCCCTCTTCAGGGTGAAAGTTTGTCTGGCTCACACTCATGCATACTATTATAATTGCTATGGGTTTCTATGAGCAATGTCCAGAAAGCCTGCTTCTTTATAGCCATCCATCACCTCTTACGGGCTTTCTACCCTTCTTCCACAGTGATCCCTGATCCTTGGGAGAAGGGGCTGTGATATAGATGTCCAGTTCAGGAATGAGCATTCTACTGTTGTGAGCCTCTGTATTAATCCCCATCAGCTGCAAAAAAAAAAAAAAGTTTACCTTGACAGTGGTTGAGGTGGACACTAATCTTTGGGTGTAACAGAAAGTTATAGGCAGTTAGGTGTTCTGTTCATTTAGCGGGATAATGCTGACAGGGCCATATGACCTATCTGGTTCTTGAATTCATACCAGTGCCAGGAACAAGTTTGACTTTGTGGGTCAGGCCTTAAATGGAAATGGAAAGTGGTCTGATGTTTCGGTGCCACTATTATATCAGCGTGTGGGTCGTTCTTGTAGCTCACAGAGTTCGGAGCTGGTGCGACGGATGCTTACTTTTCTCTTTTGATAGAAATGTATCTCACCCTCTGGCACTATGAAATCTAGCTGGGGCAGGGAAGGGCAGGTAGCTTCCAAGTGAAACAGCTTAGTCTCCCCATGTCCTACGATGTAAGTGTGTATAAACCCAAAAGAGAAGCAAAGGGCATTCAGCTGGGGCATAGGGAAAGGGTTGGATCTGGGAGCATTTAGGGGAGAGAGGGATGAATGAATATGACAAAAATACATTGTATGGAAATCCCCAAAGAACCAATAAGGCATTTTAAAAGGTCAACATTTCTCAGCGTGATGCAGTTAGAAGTTATAGTATAAGCAGGACACAGCTGAAGACGTGGTCCTCTTTATCTGCAGGGAGAACACCTATCTGGTTGCTTCTGACGTGGATTGCTTACAGGTGGCAGTTATGAATTCCAGATCTAATTGTCTAATTAGATCTAATTGTCACATCCTTAAAATACTTTATCTGGAGCCTATTACCCTAGGTAGCACAAATGAAACACTGCTTCATTTAAAAAGAAAAAAGCAAAATAACACAGTGTCAACAAAAACCAAGGCTTTGTAAAGGTGAACCCCCCCCCCTCCCCATTCTCTGTGACTACCCTGGGATGGCCTTCAGCTGAGGTGTCAATCTGAAGTGCCTTGTTATCTCTAGAAGCTGGGCATTCTTGAAGTTTCCCCAAAGCCCAGCCCCAGGCAATACCCCCAAGCTGATAAGCACCCCAGCTTCCCCAAACCTCTTCCCTGTAAGAGCCAGGAAAATCCCCTGAACAATTGTCAGTGGTCCCAGGGCTTTGAAGAGCTGGGCTTATCTTTATGGCTCCTGTTGGGCCCAGCTGAATATAAGAAAGGTCCTGACCTCTCTTCCAGTCTCCCTGGAGAGAGAGAGAAGGGAAGGAAATGAGCTGGAGTTACAGAAAGAGGGGTTTTAACCAGATAAAGTCAGTCACGCTAGCAGCCATTCTGCGCAGATGGCTGGTCTCTGGTCCTGAATTGTCTGATGGATCCCAGCAATCCTTATCCTTGGGGTGACAGAGCCCCCATCATGTTCTGGTAAACCAAGTACCACCTGGAATCAGTATGTGAAACCATACCAATCATGTGTTTGAGGACTCTTTGGTATAGTTGGTGTCTTGGACTGCGTAGGGCCTTACAAGAAAAAAATGCGGGCAGTGGTTTACTGTGTGCTTTCATTAGTGGGCTATCTGAACTCATAAGCACCTGAAAGTAAACTCATAGCTGAAATATGCATTTTATAGTCATATATAATCTGCATATTACATGGATAATTACTAACTTCTCTAAATGAAATTTTCTATAATATTCAATCCAATTAGCATAAAGTTGACATACAAAACAATCAGTATGTCTTAAATCATTAGATGAGTATGTTCAAATACATACATATGTAGTTTATGAAAACTTAAACAGTTGCATTACATATAGATATATGTCTCATGTACTATTCATACAAATAGCCACACCTCTGCCTATAAACATAGATAGGCTCTGAAGAGTTATACCTGGCTTATACTTTCAAAACTTGATCTGATTGGAATATTTAGAAAACACAAACATAGCTATGATGTTGCAATTTTAATTTACTGCATTAAGAAGCAGTAAAAGTCTATAGTGATTTAAATCAAGTTTTAAAAATATATTCCTGCTTTCCTAGTATTACATTTACATTTTTTCTCTTGACCAGTGTAACGATCCCATATTTGCTCTCTGCCAAGGGCAACACTAGGTCCATGAGAGCCACTGTATCTATTACATCTTCAACCTCCCCACAACCATGCCCAGCTAGACACCAGAATTCCCATTGGATGGGTTATAAGAGAGGTTCATAACAAGCCGAATGTGTAGCCAAGTCAAGGTCTGTTATCCCGCCTGCGATGTACGGCCCATTCTGCCCATCATAAAATGATTGGCAAGAGAGTGGCTACTGCTCCCATGTGGTCTGTGGGTATTTAGTCTTTGGCCCTTACATGTCATCTGTCAGAGCAGTCCAGAGGAGGACAGCAATGATCTGATAAAGACTCTGCTGCAGGATCACATTTGCAGAGAAAAGGTTGTTTAGTGGGTAATCCATGCATTTTCCAGAACACATAAAAATGAGGTAGGGGAGAAATCATTTAGACTGCTTACAGTAGTAATGTGTTTTAATTCACAAAGGTGTCCTTCAATTTAAATAACTCCAAAATCAATGACGACATATTTTCTAGATGGTAAAATTTTATTATTCGTCCAAGTCCTATTTTTGAATAATTTGCTCAATGCTCACCAAAGTAAAGAAACCAAACTCTCCGTGTGGGTAGAAGAAAAATGCATTCTAAATCACTGCTTCCCCAACAAACTTCAACTTGGAAACATCATCTTCCTTGGAGGAAACAGCTGGGAATTAACTAGGACTTTTGGGCCACCAGCCTCCAGATAACTCTACTGTCTTGCTTGCCTTTCCAGTTCTTCAGAAAGTAGCTTCTGGGACTCACTCTCTGCGGCATGCAGAAAAAAAATGAAAGCAATTGGGCAGATGGCCACCAGCAGCTCACAGCCGAAAAACAAAATTGCATGTATGTAAATGGCCACTAATCCTGCATGCCCAGGGCTGTAGCGATGCTATGTGCGTGCGGTGCATGGTGGGCTGCGGAGAGATAATTGGCCATTCAACATCCAAAGAAGCAGCATCCAGTCTGCTAGCTCTATTCGCCAAGAGCAACCAGGGTTAGCCAAAGGAAATTGAAGAGACCATTGTGTACAATACCCCAGGAGACAATGAGTTGTCAGAAAATCAAAACCAGGGTAGTCACAGAGTACCAGCATGGAAGATTGGAAGCAAGATAGTCAACCAGGCATGGTTCAGCTCAAGGGCAGCTTTTTTTTTTTTCAGAAAACATTTTATGACTTCAAGCAGATGTGACCTCTCTTCCTTGGAACTCTACAACCCTTTCTTTGCGTGTGTCCCTGTCACGTACATGGACACTAACTTTCTTAGGGCCATCTTCTTGGCCACAGGGTTTTTCAGCCAGGGTCAGGACCAGAAAAATGCAATGGAATTTAAGGATTCTACAGCATTTATTGCACGTATCCTCTGAGAAAGGGCTAGGACTTTGAGATGGAAGTGCTCAGGATTAGACAGGTAGCTGACTGGGTGGGTAAAGCACTTGCCATGGGGAACGTGGAAACCTGAGTTCAGATTCCCAGAACCTTCAAGAAGATGGGCAATTGACTGACGGTTCTAATACCAGCTTTCTTACCAGGAGATGGGAGGTGGAGACAAGAGGATCCATGGAAGCTCACGGATCAGCTAGTCTGGTTTACACAGCGGCCACTGTCTCTGAGAACATGGGAGGCAAGGACTGACACCAGATCTTGTCCTCTGACCACCATGCATGTGCCATGGAACATGCATATGTTCTTCTCTGTCTTTGGCATGCACTCACTCTCTCTCTCTAGTTAATAGTTAATTAAATCTTTTAGAGTCTAGCAGAGAAAATATGCTCACAAATACATAAATCTGTTGTTGTCTGCAGCATCCATGCTGTATGAGGAGAATACCTGTGGCATAGTGTCATTGGGCGGATGACATGGGAACGCCAGTGTGTTCAGACAAGCCTCTACACAGAAGGACATAATTAAATTGGTTTTGAAAGGCTTGGCTAAAATTCAGAGATACCTTCGTTCACTTCTCCGGGCATAAAAATATTATCTACTTAAGATAGCAGTATCATGCCCAATGGTAGGAATATTGGGTACAGGCTGCACTGCAGACCCAGGGAGTCTGAGAGCACGGGCAACTACTTTCCCTCACTGTCCACAAACACCAGAGTTCACGAAGCCCCTCTGGGCAAGCACCACCCCTAAGCCTACCTCTAACGACATTCTCAGCTCCTCCCCAACTTCACCTCATTCACTCCTTGGGGACTCCAGAGACTCTGTGAAATGAAAATTCAACAGCCTTGGAAGGCACTCTCAAAAAGTCAGGACCCCGTGGAGAAAAGAGGGCAACGCATGGGCTCCCGAGTTCCAGAGCCCCGACGCTCGTGCCATGGCCTCTGTGACGAGGTTCTGAAAACCAGCATGAGGACGGTACGCTTTGATGCTCTCCAACACCTTGTCGTAATTAATACTGATTCCCAACTTGACAACAGCTACGGTCACTGGGGCGAACCTCTGTGTATGCTTATGGGCTTTTCTAAGTTAGAGACACCTAAATGTGGGCAGCACTGTCCCACAGGCTAGGGACCCAGAGAGACAAAATGGAGGGCAGAGCTGAGCGTCAGCATTTGAGTCTCTTTGCTTCCCAACTGCTCCTGTGATATAACCAGTTGCCTTAAGTTCCTCTTGCCCCGACTTCCTCCCTGTGATGAATATATCCTTCTCAGAGCCTAAACCAAAAAGCCCCCCCTCTCTTCAGTTGCTTCTTCTCGTCGGGTGTCTATCACAGCTACTGGGGACTAATATACACCTGCATACCAGTTTTCCCTCGCTTCTCACTTCAGTCCCATTTTACCGACGGGCAACCTGAGGGTCGGGGGAGTCTTACTCAGGAGTTCAGAGAAAGCTGAGGATGGGACTTGAGTTGATAGTAGGTAGCCTGGCCTCCACACTTGTTTCAATCTCCTTGTCCATCAAAAGAGTACCATCTCTCTCTAGTCTGGGCACCTTGCTGCTCTAGGGTCTAGGGTAGTGGTGACTCTTTAATTTAGTTCCTCATGTGTAGTGACCCCCAACCATAATATTATTTATTGTTGCTACTTCATTACTGTAGTTTTTCTACTTTTATGAGACGTAATATTTCATAGGCTACCTGACATGCCGTCCCTGTGAAAGGGTTGCTGGACCTGCAAGAGGGTCACGGCCCATGGGTTGAGAACTAGTGGTCTAGAGTGATTCAGCTGATCATTGCCTGCCTTTCCTACTGGACCTGATAAGCACAGACAGACTTGCCTCATCACTCTTCAGGGTCTATGCTATCCCAGAAACCCCTCCAACAAGGCAGTGTGGGGCTCTGTGGAGCTTTCCACACATTTGGTGTGTATGTGGGCATATCCGTTCAGTGAGTGTGTGTCTCCTTGGGCACTCACATTTAGATGCACAATCGAGCCCCGCGTGCGTCTTCTCTTTGTAACAGGTCTGTGGTGTACACATGCCACCCCTGTTTGTGTATGCTGTGGGTGGGTATGTTGGTGCCTGTCTCTGAGATATGCGCTTAGCTATTTTGTATGTGAACGTGTGTCTGTTGCTCTAGTCTATAGTGTGGGAGTAGAGACAGCACTGTAGGTGAGGTGTGCGCTTGTTTGAGAGGTGAGAACTCTGGACTACCTGCTCAGACGTCTTGGAGTTACGCATCTGTTGCTATGCGTCTCTGCGTGGATCTATATGTGGGTCTGTGCAAGCATGTACATTAATGGGTCCCTTGCTGACCCAGCTTTCCCATGAGCCCAGAACACACAGCTGGCACAGCACAGAAGCCTTGGGAGGAAGCCATGCCAAATAAGTGCTCCCCAAAGACCCAGTGAGAAGTGGAATGGTTGCTCACAAACCTTCCTAGCAGCAAAGGTTTCCCAGCCTCAATCCGCAGGACCTAAGGGCAGGGCCAGGGGTGACTTAGGACACCCATAAGGATGGAGTCCTGCTCTTGTTCTTAAAGGTACAAGGCAATGGGATGGCCAATCAGAGAGGGCTGATACTGTTTGGTACTGCAAAGGCAAAGAGGTGGGGTGAGAAGGCCAAGGGTGGTGAAGCTTGTGTCTGTCTGCATGGGGTATACACACATGTGTGCATGAACCTATGTTGAATACATGTGTGGATAAATATATGTTGTGTGTCACATACATGTGTTGTGCAGCATGTGAGTTTGTGTGTGGTTATGCTTGTGTGTTCTGGATATGCATGAGTGTTGCATGTTTATATGCTAAGAAATTG
Source organism: Microtus oregoni (assembly GCF_018167655.1). Taxonomy (NCBI): domain Eukaryota; kingdom Metazoa; phylum Chordata; class Mammalia; order Rodentia; family Cricetidae; genus Microtus; species Microtus oregoni. The sequence goes on from NW_024543093.1 coordinate 1,025,817, forward strand.
TATGGCTGTTTTCTCAGAGGGTCTATGCATTTTCTTTTTCTCATTCCACTGGTTCACCAAGCAGCGGCAACCCTCACCTTCCAGGGGTGTGGGGGATACCCTGCCTGCACGTTCTTCTCCCACCTGCCCTCTGCCCAGAAGATGATAGATGACCCCCTGCCATTCTGCAAGCAGCTAAGTCCTCCTGGGCCCATTGTCAGAAGGCCCAGGCTGGGGGACATCCGCAAGCACCATGCAGATCGGCAGGCGGCCAGCCTTTGTTCTAGCCCCCTTAGTATGCTTTCATCTGTAGGTTAGCCTTGAACAAAATCCTGTTCAAATGCTGCAGACCTGAGGATAAACCCTACCTTTCAGATTACAGTCTAAACGCCACAGCTGCCCAGGGAGGAGAAAGGCAAGATTCCTGGGTGCTTCAGAGCACCTTACTGAATAATCCCTTGAGCCTCCCTACAGGGCTCCCATCCCCTAATGGATGCTTTGATGACAGCAGATAAAGGCCAAAGGTACTTTTATTCTTTCAGAAATTGCTCCAAATAAACAACCTTGATGATTAAAGCAGTAGAAATCCCCGGAAGATTGATGGCTTGGAAAATGTTGCCGAGTGAATGAATAACTTCCCCTTTTATTTTCAAGAGCTAATATTTGTCCACATTCGCTGCCTTTCAGAGAGAAGTGCAAGCTTTTTTTGTGCCGAGTGTTGGTCAGAGACAAATAGCCACCATCCAGTTATTACTTGAACTTTAAACCCAGCTCCATTTATGAGCGACAGGCTGCTTGTCGGTCTCCACCCAAGTATCAACCTCAACCAGGAGGCAGGGAAACACCACACCTGCCTATGAACTTTGGGGTGGGGCCAGACACTGAAATGCCTTTTGAAGCCTTAACAAGCTCCATCTCCTCCTCCTCTGCCCTCCTGTCCTCAGGAACATGTTCTGAAACATGTTTCCCAGCCCATACTCAGGTTCTCTTTTGAAAACCTGACCTTGAGTGGCAATAGAGAGTCTTCAGCCCCATTTGTCCTGGGTGACCTGGGAATCTTGGTTACTCAACCATAGGAGTATGACCCCGCTGATGGCTCAGCGGGAGAATGAATCAGAGGCTGTTCCAGGGTAGCAGACGATAGGACAGGCTGCAGCCAGTAGTCAAGGCCTGCAAGGAATCTGGCTTTGCATAGCCGTTCAGGGTGTTCTGACATTATTGTTAAGTGGCTGTAGTAACTGACGATGATTCTCCTTCAGGCACAGGTGTACTCATATTCAACACAAGTCTATCCCTGCCCGCCACACCTCAGCCTCCTGAATAGTCTCCTCCCACTGAAGATCACAACTCTCATATCTCAGGATTTTCTCTGCCCAAGAGTAGCAGGAGGATTGATTCATCTACATCTGGTGGGGCATCACATGGGAACCAGCCATTGCGTAGAGGTGCTTTAGCTAGAAACTGAGAATACACACGTGCCTCCTCTGACCAAGCCTCCTAAATCCGTCCAGTTTTCTTCCTTCTTTCCATGTCCTCATAGACCACTTATTTGGCTCCTTTGAAGCCTGTTCCATCAGCTGCTCTTTCTTTATACTTATCTGGATATATGAAGACCTGGCATCTGGCCAGCCATCTTCCCTGCACCCACATTGGGAATATGGCACATTAGTATAGAAAACGGCAAGTGCACAGAGTCCCCTCACTCCACACTAACGCTCTCTTTCCCCCATCCAGATGTGGTTTTCGCTTATATTATGAGTTGTGTATGGATGCCGGGAATTGAACACAGGACCCTTGGAAGGGCTCTTGACCGCTGGGCAAGCTCTCTAGGTTCCCCATCCAGAAATGTAATACTGTTTGAATACTTCCTGTACAACCACATGCCAATGCTACACATTCTTCCACATCTTCCAGCCTTCTGGCTTCTGTCAGAGTCCATTTCTTTATTGTTAAGTCATCTGAAGTATTTCTACTACTGTCTTCTTCATGCAGTTCTGTAGGGTTCAAAACTTCCAACCTTAAATGAACCAAATATACAAGTCTCAAAAGTTTAAATGCTTCATATGCAAAAAATGCGTTTGATATTCTTAGCCATTAGGAAAATGAAAAACTACACCAAGATTCTATCTCACCCCAACCAGAATGGCTGTCATCAGTAAAACAAATGTCAAACATCTGTAATCCCAGCACTTTGTAAGCTGAGGCAGGAGGACTGCTGGGAGATGGAGCCTGGGCTGCATAGCAAGAGCTTGTTGCAAAGGTCTCAAAGTAGCAAAGCAACAACAGCAAAGTGGCCATAAGTGTGAGTAAGGGTGTGGAAAAGGGAACCTTTGGACCCTGCTGCTGAGAATGTGAGTCAGTATGATCACTGTGGAAATCAGCATGGGTATTCTCCAAATAGCTCAGCTCACTGAAACTACAACTACCATATTACTGAGCATCACTAAGCCTGGGTATTTACCCAAAGGACTTTAAGTCAACACACCACAGATATAGCTGCACATCCATGTATTTTTGCACAACTATTCATAGTAGAATCTGATCAATCAATAACAAAATGTAAGATGCACATGCTCACTAATATATTCATGCATATGTACATATATATATATATATATATATATATACCAATAGAGAGAGAGAGAGTTTCATTAAGTCATAAAGAATTATGTTATCTGCAGAAAAATACATGGAACTGAAGATCCTCATGTTGGCATGATATATCAATGTGCATACATAAACACACACACATATATCTGAAATAGAAAGGGGAGTACTTGAAAGAGGATGGGAACTAATAGAAGGTGAATGGTAGAACAAGAGAAGGTAATAGGGGTAAATATGAGCAAAGTGCATAATACAATGTGAAGATGCCAAAATGGAATCTGCTATTCTGTACACTCATTTGCAGACAAAAGTCTCCTAGTATCCTCTCTGCATTTGGTTTCTACATGACCATGCTCTTCATTTTTTCTTTCTGTGTGGTGACCCCTTCTGGGTGTCCTCCTTCCTGTTGTATTAAGATGATCTTTTGCTCCATTCTCTATCTGAGCGTCATTCACCCTGAAGGGGCTCATGGGAAATCTGTGCAAAAATACCTGGGTACGTATAAACCAGACAGAAGCAGAGTCTCGCTGTCTCCTTGGCGCCCTTGCATGGTCCCCTCAGGTCACCCAGCGGCTCTTTCCCATTTTTACTCATTCTGTTCTCCAAAGTCCATGAGGGTGAAGACATGGCTTCATCTTGGGCAGCTCAGCACCTTGCCCAGTGCAAGGAGCTAACAAGGCTCAGTGACACATGCATGAGCAACTAACTCTGTCAAGCAAATGCTGGCATTCTATTGTAGACGCCCAAGGTCCAGAAAAGTCATTAGAGCAAGCAGTCACACTATTAATGAGAAGAGCCCATACGCAAGCCCAGGTCCTCTTGAATTTAGGATTTAAACACATTTCTGCCATACATCAAACTTGTGGGTGGGATATTTTCACATGCCAATATGAAATCCTATGCATATTCATAGAAAAGTTAAGAACTAAACATGTAAGACACAAGCACTGTGAATCTAACTTGGAAACAAATTTTTCACTGTTGTCTCTCAGGCTCTAAAATTCCATTTCTTTCCTCTGCCATAATTCTTGCACGGTAGGGTCCAAGACCCTCCATCTCATTATGATGGACTTTTGAGTCACTGCTGCCTGAGACCTCCCCAGCTACTCTCTTTTCTATGCCTCCCTTCTTTCCAATGGGCTCTATGCCAGCTGGTAGTTGTCCCCAAGACCTCACACTGCCAAAAGTACTCCATCTCTGACAGAAGGCAGGAGACCCTAGAGTCTCTACATTCTCACATGTATACACAGACATGCAGACGCCCATGCATACCCCGCACACATACATGAACACATGTACACAGCCATCATGTTATCTTGGCAGAGACAAGGCTGCTGTGATTTGCTACAGCAGAAGACCATAAGATGAGGTGAGGCAGGGGCTTCGTCTGGTAAAATACTTGGGTGTGAATGAGGACCTGAGTTTGGAGTCTCAGGAGGTAGACAAAAATCCTGATACGGTGAAACATACTTCTAACCCCAGAGATTCAGGGACAGAATCAAGTGGAGATCATTGGCCCATCAGTCAAGCTGAGTCAATGATCTCCCAGTTCAGTTTAAAAATCCTACCTCAAAATATAAGGAGGCGAGTAATTGAGGAAGACAGCTGATATTGACCCCTGGACTTCATATGCCTGCACATACATATAGCATCTATACTGCCATGTACAAGCACACACACACACACACACACACACACACACACACACACCCCACCGGGTGGAGCTTTAGAGAAGCCAGTAGTTTGGCATCATCTTCTATATTTCTGGTCCTGTGGGAAAAGACGTTGCGCTAGGGCATGTCTCAGTGGCAGGAGGAGATGAAATTTATTGACATTTAGTGGCAGCTGCAGACATGAGAGTGCTGAATTCATGGAGAACACAGATGAGTATTAAGTGAAAAGTCCAATCCAAGGACAGAATCCTGGGTCTGTGGATCTCAAAAGAATGGATAAGGAGGCCCAGGGTGGGTCAAGGCACAGTCAGAAAATGAGGAAGCAATCGAAATGCAACAGTTACGAAAAGATAAGAATGGTTGTCAGTGCCGAGTCTAACAGAAGGCCCTGGAGATGGTAATGTTAATAGAGTGTCACCAGTAGTCACGATGAGAGGGGACTGAGGAAGGAAAAGAGAAACATTGGCTTGAATGCTCACTCTTCTGAGGTCCCATACCAAGAAGCTTCCATACAGGTAAACAGCCCTATGTCTACCCACTAGACTTGGACCGAAGAACATCAGTAGTGACCTTAACAACCGACATTCAGTAAGGAAAAGTGACTCCAGGATATACTCGAGAAGTATTACAATCAGGAAGTGAATGTCCTCTTCCAAAGCCTCGTGTGTTAGAGACTTGGTCTCCAGCTGATTCAATCATAGAGAGAGAGTTTTAATCCTGGGGGCTCTGATTTTTATCTGTGCATAAACCCACTGACAGACCACGATCTGATGGCATTGTCGGGAAACTGTTAAAATTTTGGGGAACAGACTCCAATGAAGGAAGTCGGTCACCCTGAATGTCCATGGGGGTAGGGGGTGGTGTATCTTGTTTCAGTTCCCTCCCTAGGTCTCTCTGTTTCCCAGCTGCCAGGGGCTGAACATCTTTAATCCGCTGAAAACTCTCCTCCATAATTCATAGGTCCCAAAGCAATGGAACCAGCCGACAATGGATGGATACTTCTGAAACCATTTGCCAGAATACATGTTCCTTTGGGTTGTTTTTCCTGGGGCTTCTAGAAGAATAGCAACACAAACTGACTAGTAAGTAAGAGGTAAGTAAACTTGATGACCCTCCCAATTCCTGAGCTCACCCCAAGCTCAGGACTTGAAATCTCACCAATCCCAACTCAGAAAATCTCCACTCTAGAAAGTTCTGCCTCCAAGAAACCTTACATAAGCCTGCCGCCTACTCAGTTCTCTGCTACTTCTTACAGGACAGCCACCCTCCTTTGTTTTCCCCCATAGATCTCTTTCTGTAAGGTTTGCTGTGTGTGGTGTGACCCTGTGGTATTCCTCGGCTTCTAAGTGCCAGGATACCTTTCTCTTCAGTGCTGTAATGCCTGCACTGGGGATACCTTTCCCCTCAGAGCTGTAACACGTACAGTAAGGGTAAGCAATGCTGGGCCATGGTGGTGCATGCCTTTAATCCCAGCACTCAGGAGGCAGAGGTAGGTGGAACTGTCTGAGTTCAAAGTCAGCCTAGTCTATAGAGATAGTTCTAGGACAGCTAAGGCTACCCAAAGAAACCTTGTCAGGAAAACCAAACAAAAAGAGCAAAGAAAGAATATATTATTTGAAGAAGTTTGAATGGGAAGGAAAGAATGGAGAGTCCAGAGTGATTAGAAAGGTCCGGAGGGTCGCCAGGTTGTGTTTCTGGGAGAAAGAGACTTAAACTTGACTGGATTCGACTCATTTTGTCATGTTAGCTACCCAGGTGCTGGAGGCAGAAACAGCCTGGAAATTGGGCCTGGGATTGGATATGGCACGTGCCTTATGTAGAAGGGTTCTGATACATTGTGAGGCCGAGGTGAGACGGCTTGAGATGAAATGCAGGCATGGAGTCTGGTGTGTGCCTTCGTACTCAGCGACCACAAACCAACAGTTTACTCACAGAAGAAAAAGAAATAAGGAAGTTAGAGGATCGACTTCCTTTCTGATCATTTGAATTCATGCGGTCATTTCAGAGAAATCTAAATTGAACATTTCTCAAAACGCAGACCACATCCTGCAAGGGAGTTCCTAGAAAGTCAACTTTTGAGCGACTGTCTACGAGGGTCAGAATTGTGGAGAGTCCCAAGTGAAGCCCTAAACAAAGTCTAGTCGAGAGCCACCAATCCCGTGCTGAGACACACTGCCTTTGTCTGGAATATGCCGGAGTATCTGAGAGCCTGCTGTGGCACTGGTGGTGAGTTAGTGACAGGAAACCCTGAGGGCATGTTTCGTGTGACAAACTTTTCCTGGGGAGACACAACACAAACATAGGGCAACACTGACAATGTCTGGATTCCAGGTACTGGAATTTCAGAGGTGAGCTTTAATATTCCTGATGAATGCCTTCACGCCTTATGCCTTAGATGCAATCTTTTGTCAATATGCCCATGGGCCCATCTTTGCCTTTGGATACTTCTGTAGGTAGACTGTGTTCTTTATATTTCCCTCCTGTGTGGTCCCTGGATGCAAAGATAGGATTCACAGAGAAAAACTGTGCGCCTGCTCCTTCTATCTGCCAAGCCCTTAGCGGGTACCCCACACTATTCCAATATACTACGAGTCTATGGTTTTTTTTACAGATTATAACTTCCATTCTTATTCATTGGCACTAAAGGCCAATATAATTAGGCAGTGTGAAAACAGAAAAGCAAGGAAGGTAACTATTGATGCCAGGATTTCCTATCGACACATCTAAAATTCTCCGCAGCACCTGTAGGTTCTGGTCTTTGCTAGGCTTCTGCATCCTCCTCCTCCCAGCAAACATGGCATCTGATGCTACTCTTGTGAGGTCCTGGATAGACCACAGGAAGAGCTGAGGGATGGAAAGTAAGGTAGAAACCCCCAGGGAGAATGGCATCCATTTTCTAAAGTGCTTTGTCACTCCAGAAGTCTGCTGAAGGGTGTTGGGCTATTTCAATGGTTGTGAACTTCGCGACTCAAGTTCCAAACCAATTTTTGGAAACTTTAGAAAATACATTTGAAAAGCTATTTAAATGGAAACTTTTTTTTCTGTCAAGTTCCACCATAGCACACATTTTTACAGCCCTTATAATTCCTTGGAAAACCTCAATGTATAATAGAAGTGCTGACAGGTGCTGGGCCATAGTGGCGAGCCTAACAGCTCAGCTGTATTTATTTTTCATTACACTTGACTCTAATTGGTGCCAGTTTAACTATGCTGCATACCAGCCAGAACCTTTTAACTCAAATATCAGCCCCGGGAAATTGGCCTTTTTCCCCCTGTCCTGGCTTTTGATATCAGCAACTTCGCATATTTCTTTTCTCATCAAACTATCTTTATGCTTGTTGAGAGGCAGATTGGCTTCTTTTAGAAGCATAAGATTAAAAAGAAAGCAGGCCTACACCTTAATCCAGGCTCCTCCGACAATAACTTTTGGAGAGTCACTGGACCGCTATGAACCTCGGTTTCTTCGCCCTAATTCCTGCTTGGCTGGTTCCTCACAGGAGTTAATATAAAACAGTGAAGTATTGGGCATTGTATTATAAGACTCTGGAAGTAGATGAAACACACAAGGCCCAGGAAGTAAATGAAACAAAAGACTCAGGAAGATTACAAGAGGCCTTTCACCTCTCCCCACCAAGGTTATGTAAGCAGGTAACAGTTGCTAGGGAAGGGAGAGGCTCTGATTGGCTGAGCTATCGGAAGCCCTATAGGGAAGTCAGGGATGTAGCTTCTGGGAGTCCTCACTCACAAAGGAGCCTAGAGCACAACAATGGTTAGATACTCGGTATTGCTTTTTATATCTCATACATTTTTAATATTAGGATGGCTTTTAGTGGTTTTCTGTGGTATTCTTTAGTATAGCGATGAGTATAAAACCTTCAGTCCCCCTATGCAGAAACCCGTTGACAATCCCACGGGAAGCAAGCTTTTTTTCTTTTCAAATGCAAGGCATAGTTCGGAGCCACCAAGTCACTGAGGCCATTCCAGCTGCTCAGAGATGTGACTCGGCCTGGGAATTCTTCAAATGACTCTCAAGTGGCCTCCTAAGAGATGTTGACAGGTCCAATCAGAGTCTCTCCTCCGAAGATGAAAGACAAGGCAGAGGTGTCTGAGAAATGAAAAAGGTGTTCTGGGTAATCACAGGGAATGTCCCTTGGAAGGGAAGAACACAAAACCCTGGTGCCTGGTTCGCCGAGGTATGTGTCCCTGGAGGAGGCAGAGGTCACAAAAAGAGCGTGTGCTTGTATGAATAAGGTCATATTAGAACCTGCTTAGCTACAGCAAAGGTCTCCTCCTTCCAGGGACCCCAAAGTACATCTACTTTATAACCTTGCCAGGATGAATGTCAGGGAGGAGTGTGATGTACCTTCTCATGGATTAACTGCTATAAGCAAGAGACTTTTCCCAGGTGACCTTGACTGAGCCCATCAAACCTTTAAAGTCAATATGATTACTCTTGTTCAACTGATGAAGATGAGAGGCTCCAAGAGGAGGCATGACTGATGGGTTCTTGAGACAGTGTTTTCATAATTCTACTTATGAAGAAATCAAAACAATTAGAAACTTTATTTTAAAACATTATAGCCAGACCAGAGAATTTTAAATTAAAATATAAAATCAAGCAGAACTTCTATATATTCCATATATATGTATATGTGTTATGTATAGATATACATATATATGTATGTATATATATATATATATATATATACTTCATCCTAAGTAATTTTGCAGGAGAAGATGATTTCAGTAAAGCTGTGGATTGTGGGAAATGACATCAATTTTAGTTCTTGGGTAGAGGCAGGAGGATTTCAAATTTGAAGCCAGTCTGGGCTTAATAGCTAGTTTGAGGCCATCCTAGGCTATATATCAAGATCCTGTCTCAATTTTTTTTACTTAAGTCCTAATATATGGAAAATTCTTTCCCTATGGAACATGCCAGTTTTAGAACATAAGTATTCTGTCATGCAGTAGTTGGGATGGCATACATAGCTTTCTTGGCAAGGCAGAGCATGATTTGTAGATCATGTACTTCCCAGGTGAATGGAGAGTCTTCAAAACCAGGGTAGACTATTTTGGACTTCACCACAGTCTGTGTTAGTATAGCTATTTTCCTCTCTTCTAGAGAGAGAAGGGATGCCTGTAAGAATCAGGAAGTAAAAGAAACATAAAAGATAACAATTGCTAGATAGAGGAGGTGCTCTGACTTGCTGAGCTATCTGCAAGCCCTCCAGAGATATGACTTTGGGGGGGGGGGTCATTACTCATGCTCTGATGGTCTCTTCAGTGATAGATCTGACTGTTTCCCACTGTCATGTATATAACCTCTCACCCATACTCCCATAAACAACATAGTAGACTCACTGGTTCTCTAAGATAGACATAGCAGAAATTATTTCTTTTGTCTATTATTGGTTCTCTATCTAGAGCGCATAGATGTCTCCAGATCTTCCCATGAAAAGGCATACGACAGAGATCCTTAAGAGTCTGCCATCCTCCAACTGGTAGTACTGTTTGGTCTGAGGGTATCCAATGTTTGATACAGAAACAGACTTGGGGAGCATCCCCCAGAAAAGCCCGAAGTGGTGAGTGACCTGTTGCTCTTACTATGTTTCTCATATTTGCCTGCATCTCAGTGAGGTGAGTATTCATTATGAGAATCCTAAAGTTGTGCAAGTATTTATTTAGCAATCCAAGCACACACAGAAATGGAGAACAAAGAATGGTCACTATTGTATGGGTCCTTCCAGCCTGTGGATACAGCAGTGTGTGCTATTTTTACCTAGTTGGTGCTCCAGTACACTCAGAGTTTAAGAGTTCTATTCTTCCCATCAGCATTAGAATCCTCAAATGTCTTTAAATTGTTCTCAAATCTTTAAAGAGCAGCACGGAATTCCACATTATGAAAATGCTATAATTTAGTAGTTAGCCTTTCCTTAGGCTTGAGAGGGAAGTTGTTTCAAACATTTTGCTATTAAAATTAATTCTGGCTTTCAGTCAAGATAGATTTGAGAGGTCCCAAATAATCCATTTCATCCTGTTTTGGTGCTCCAAATGCAGATTACAGTTCACCATGGTGAAAACAATGTCAAAGGCAACAGTGCTTTAATACAATAGTACCAACTTGATGAGCCATTGGCCACAGAAATACATAATCTTATTGAGCTCCAGAATCTGAAGTATATAAAAGGAGCCAAAATTCAGGCATGTATAGGGTTAACATGGACAACTGAACAAATACATCTGTCATATGTGGTTGGCATGTGGTAATTATGTACCTGAGGCTGGTATTTGAATGGTTGTTAACCCCATTACTACCTGAACCCCAAGAAGAAAGGTTCCTTAGGTGAAAAACAGAATCTCCCACTTATGAGTAGGTCAGTTTCAGCATAGGGGTTTCTGGGCTCTGGGACCTGTGTATGAAGTACATTGAGTCTTCAAAAGTAGGTCCTTCCCTTCCACCTCTGGGGGGCAACCAAGGGCAGTAACCACAGACTGTAATGTTACAGGGATCTCTGGAACATCCCTGACCAAAATCTCTAAAGAGGGCTTCTCATGCTTGGTGCTAGATCTTTGGCTTTTGGAGAAAGCTTTGCCATCCTATAGAAGAGAATTTCATTTAAAACAGCAACAACAACAACAACAGAGAGAGGGGGGAGGGGTTATAGACATTTTTACTGTTGTTTTAACCTTCATCTCTGGAAAAAAAAAAACAAACGACCAAATACCAAATGATGCCAAATGATTATACCAAATGATTACATTTCACTATTCTTTCCAGTGAAATCAGAAATAAAGCAAAGCTGCTGGCTGCTAGCCTCTGTCGTTGATTAGAGTAGAAAGAGACAGACATGGAGAAGACAAATGTCCTTCAATATTTAGATAATATGACAGTGCACATATAAAAGCATCAAAAAAGAAATTAAGAATGGAATTTCCCAGCTTCATTGACTATAAAAATTAAATACACAAAAGAAGGAGCCATGAAATTTAGGGGGAAGAAAAGCTTCCTATTTTGTAATGGCTACAGAGATTATAGGGCATAAACACAGAGCAGACAAAATTGAAAAGACCTGTATAAAAGACCAGAAGAAAAGTGAAACTATCTTTGCCATGTATAAAAAAGATAATAATCTCAATTACCTCTAATTTACTCTGTAAATTCAGTCTAACAACAGTCAAATTTTGCAGGGATTCTTTTTGTGGAACTTGGCAAGCTCATGTGCTCAGAAAATATCCAACAATCAATGCGTAAGACACACAGTTTTCAAACTGCGCAGTAAGGCACTTAGCATAATTCAATGAATTCAGAGGCGTGCCATGGGACACTTTAAAGTTTCACAGGAGGAGCTAGGGAGATGGCTCAGCAGAGAATGTACTTCCAGTGGAAGCGAGGGGACCAGAGCTGAGATCCCACAACTCATACTGAAGGAGGACCACTTTTAACTGCATCATTGGGAAGCAGATACAGAGAACCCCTAGGACAAGAGAGCTAGCTGGATTACATGAATAGGTGAGCTCCGGATTTACTGAGAGACCCTTCCACAATAAATAAAGTGGAGTGGTATAGGGGATACCTGGTATCACTCTATGACGTCCACACGTGTGAAGACACACACAACTACACCACCAGCAACGTCAGCTGTGAGTGTGCACAGACTCCGTCAGCTGTGAGTGTGCACAGACTCCTGACTGAAGACAGTTTCCAGGTTCAATGTCAGGTCCCACCTAAACCCTTGTCTGTGACATAATGTTTGGGAAGTTGAGTTTCCACCTCACAAAAATGAACATGGAACAGAAAAATGAAGATTTCAATGTCAATTGATGTTCCAAGGTTTGGGAAATTGTACAATGGTCAACAGGTACGCAGATTTCACTAGTGATTGTGATATTCAAATATGAAATAAAATTTTAATTTCTTTCAGTGTAGTTGTGTTAGTTTTCCACGTGTTGCTTGCTTTTAAGATACATGGCGTCATTTGGATGTTTGAAACTTAACTGTATTAAAGACACAATTCTTAGATTATGTTATTTTGACAGTGTGAAATGTCGGGAAACCTTGGTCAAGAGAATTAAAGAAAAAAAGCAAAATCTACCCCACCAATATAGTGTCAAAAGCCATATGAAAGTAATAGGATGAAGCCAAGATGGCTTAATTCGTGAAGAAAATGGGTGGTTGGGCCAAGCACCACCTGGTCTGCGGGTGACTACCCAACACCAATGGGCACCACCTGGTCTGTGGGTGACTACCCAACACCAATGGGCACCACCTGGTCTGCGGGTGACTACCCAACACCAATGGGCACCACCTGGTCTGTGGGTGACTACCCAACACCAATGGGTACCACCTGGTCTGCGGGTGACTACCCAACACCAATGGGCACCACCTGGTCTGTGGGTGACTACCCAACACCAATGGGCACCACCTGGTCTGTGGGTGACTACCCAACACCAATGGGCACCACCTGGTCTGGGGGTGGCTACCCAACACCAATGGGCACCACCTGGTCTGGGGGTGACTACCCAACACCAATGAGCACTTAGGTGACAATGAATGTAGCTCTGTATGTCAGAACTGAGAAGGTAGACTTCTGTACTGGTGGGAAAGGCTTAAAGCAATCAAATGCAGAAAGTAATTTGTAACGAATTCTTCTCCATTTGAGTAACTAGTAGAGAGCGTCTACTCAAAGCATTTGAGGACCCACTACTCTCCTCGAGTCAGCTGACAGCAACTCCATCCACCTCACCTTAATTGCTCAGACTGAAATCCTTGGAATGCTCCCCATGGTTCCCTTAACTTATGCATGCTAAAATGCACCTGAAACCTAACTGGTTCTCTTCACACCAAAGGTTACACACTGGCCAGCCTTTATCACATTCACACAAAGGGACAAATTTCTCTTCCTCCAAGATTGCTCTTTAGGTCTGTGACTGATTAAGTAGCCAAAAGTGCTTTTTCTGGAGTGGCCAAAATGATTTTTTTTTTCCAAATAATCTGGTCAAACTATTCATCAGCTCATAGCTACCTTCATTAACTTCCGGAGTGACTCCTTTATAAGCCTACAGCCCTTCTCTGATTTGCCTTTGTACGGTTTGAAACTCCATTGGTCACCTCACACCGTTCCTTAAGCCATGTCTCCTGCTCTGCCTAGGACCTCTGCTTGCTGGGCCGCCTTGAAACAGTTGCTAGGGCAACCCATTCTCATACTGGTTCTCCTCCATGATCTTGGCTCAGGTATTACCTTCTCAGGAGATCTACCTGGATCATCCCACTATGAATTATTTTTTTCGGTTTTTCGAGACAGGGTTTCTCTGTAGCTTTGGTGCCCGTCCCGGAACTAGCTCTTGTAGACTAGGCTGGCCTCGAACTCCCAAAGATCTGCTTGCCTCTGCCTCCCGAGTGCTGGGATTAAAGGCGTGCGCCACCACCTCCCAGCCCCACTATGAATTTTACCTGCTCCTGGAACCCCAGCTCCCAGCCTTATTCTATTCTACTTTTCCTTTCATTTTTTTCTTTTCTCTTTGTTTGTTTTCAGGGACAAAGTTTCTCCATGAAATAGTCCTGGCTGTCCTGGAGCTCACTCTGTGGCCCAGGTTGGCCTCGAATTCACAGAGATCCGCCTGCCTCTGCCTCCGGAGTGCTGGGATTAAAGGCATGTGCCACCACCACCAGGCCTTTTCCTTTCTTTGTAGCTTGATTATCTTCTATAAAATATATAATACTTTGATTACAATTTCATGTATACATAAGCTCGCCTGCTTGCACTAGCATGTAAGTTCCACGAATGCAAGGATTTTTTTCTGCTTCTTTATCTGATGCCAACAGAAGTTTCTAAAACAGCTGCAGGACACAGGACCTAGAAGATGCTTAATAAATAGCAGATAAAGCAGTGGTTCTCAACCTCCCTAATGCTGTAATCCTTTAATAAAGTTCCTCATGTTGTGAGGACCCCCAACCATAAAGACATTTTTGTTGCTACTTCATAACTGTAATGGTCCTATGGTTATAATTCTTAAGACAAAGATCTGATATGCAGGACCTGTGGAAGGGTTGAGAACAACGGACTTAAAGAAGAAAGACAGCATGAAAGAAAAAAGCTTTGCGATAATTAGAAAATATACAATGCAGCTACGTAGAGCTCAACTTCAGAACTGTCACAGGTAGTTAATGTAAATAGAGGAGTAAATAATAAGAGTTCTGTGGATGTATATAAAGGCATAGAAGTATGCATCAGAGTCATATTGACTATTGCTTCCTGGAAGAAAGCAGAAAGGTCCTTGGGAATGAGACCCGGTGGGTTGTACACTCTGCATGGAAATTTTGTGCACTGAACAATATCTAACGATATCTAACAATAACTGCAAGACAGCTCAGCAGGTGAAGGCACTTGCTGTCAAACCCGATGACCTGAGTTCAATTCCTAGGTCTCACATGGTGGAAGGAGAGAACAGATCCTGTCTCAATTTGTTACTGGTGTCTCCACAAGGACACACACACACACACACACACACACAATTTAAAAATTGTTTAAGTTTTGAGTAAAGAGTACACTATTATTTCTCATTTTTTTTTGCATTTCTCTTTACAAAAATAGATACTCATGAAAGTACAGGCGCAAATTGTTAATGACTGTTTTGTTCTATGGCTTCATTTTACCCAGTGATTAATAAATGGATATGAAAATATAGTGCTGCCTCAATGCATTTTAATTAAACTTAGTCCCTAACAGTCTTCCAAAATGCTTTACCAAGTTTGATTATTAATCATGATGAGTGTATGTAAAGGCGAATTCATTGGACTTTTTACCAATTTAAGTAATTTCTTTCTTTGCAAAATTATTGTGTGGAAAATGTCAACATCACATTGATGGCTTCTATTATTTTCTATTAATAATTTTCTCATACTCTGCTGATTTTCCAGACCAGGTATTTGTTCGTTACATAACAAAAGCTTTCTTTTGCTTTCACCCTGCAGGTCATAATTATTTTTCCAGTGTATTGTCCCTCCTTCCAGAATCAATTCATTTTTTGTCATTAAGTTACACCTGGTTGTTCGTTCTTCAGCATGGACACGGTACCGCCATCAAGTCTGAGACATGTCCTCATGGGAGGAGTTTAACAAAGAGAAGCTAATGTTTATGACTTTCTTACTTAAACCTGAGTGTGTGCTGTCATGGCTTAACATTCTCTTCCCAATCTTCTACAGTTTTCTATGGCATATTGAGTTGTAGACTTTGATGTGTCACCTCGGAGCTTTACTACATTCTACCTGAGGGTTCATATCTTTACCCTACTCTGGAAAATTCTTGAGTCCTGCTTTCCCAGTGTTTCTGCAGGGTTTCATTCTGGAGGTGCATCCTGTCCATGGTGCTTCATTAGAGATAGTCTTACTTGAGAATGTTCTGGTAGCTAACCTTTTGGTTCACACGATCCATTAACTAAATCTGCTCCTCTCAGCAACTGTTGATCCCAGCTTTATCATACACTAAATGATGCATCAAGATGCATGCTTTAGGACCATTTTTGTTTTCCCTGCTTGGGAATCCTTTCTCAGCTATGGAACATGCTTCATGATCGCTTCTTTCCCCTGTGCAATCTTCACATTCCCCCGACCCCAGTGTTTTCCAGGTACGTATATTGGTGACACATGGCAGGTTAAACATAACGGTTGACCTGAGGTAATGGCTTGAAGTGAGAAAAGATAAACAACATGGACACAATAATTAACACTAATTAAATGCTAAGTGTTGTATCATTAGTCAAAAAAAAGCATTATTGATCTTTTTGTCAATTTTTGCAAAGAAGAGTGATGGGGACTGAAGAGAAGAAGTGATAACTGGCCTGGAGGTGGGGGCTCCTCAGAAGAGGGCCCAGACATCAGCGCCTTTAAGATTGGTACACATTCACGAGGCAGCGGGGTGGGGAGGTATGAGGTCATTCGAGACAGAAGAAAAGACACGAGGAAAGGCCAAAGTTCACAAGTAGATGGCAGGTTCAAGGAGTTTGAACATAGTCTCCTCGGTGGGCATGTGAGACCAGAGTGGCACTGAGAGTCCCCTCCTCAGCATACCTCAACAATAGTGCTCCAGTGGTTAAGAATGACCCACGGGGGGAGGGGGCGTCAGGGAGCACTGCATAATCAAACCATAACCTTCCATCCTTCACTCTCACAATACCTCTATCTATATCATCTTGTGCGCACACTCAGTCCATCTCCAGTAGCCAACAGGCTATTTACACTTTCAACATCAGTCAGTAGCTGAGGTCCAAAGTTTCTTCAGAAACTCAAAAGAAACTGTGAGCTATTTTAAAAGTAAGTTGCATTTTCAGAGCCAAAACCAAGATACTATGGTTTGAATATGAAATGCCTCGCATAGGCTTATGTTTTGAACATTTTGTTTACACTGGGTGGTACTATTGTATGAGGCCTTGGAATCTTGGGTCGAGAGAACCTTGCTGGAGAAGGTACATCACTGGTGTGATTGTATCCCCTCTTTCCCTGTTCACCATGGTATTATGATTTTCCTCTGCCACAGTCACGTGCCACCATAATGTTCTAACCAAGAATCCTTGAACTGAACCCTCTGAAATCATGAGCATCCTTTTAAGTTGTTCTCCTAGGTGATACACACCAAAAAACAGGTAATATAAGCCTTAACCCCCTGCACCTCCAAATGAAATACGGAGCTTTTGTAAAAAGAGATCAAGTTAAAATGAGACCATTGTGACTCCAATCTGACTGGTGTCATAAGAAAAGGAAACTTGAGCACAGAAAAGGAGGTCAGGAATGTGAGTGCTTAGGAGAAAGGAAACTTGAGGGCAAGGTGACAAAGTAGGCATTGGCAACCCAAGGAAGGAAACCTAGGAAGAACCAGCCTTGATGATGCCTTGATTTCAAACACCTAGACTTCAGACCTATGGGGAAGAAACAACTGCTGTCTAAGTGGTGTTTTGTTTTGGAAGCCCCAGAAAACTAGGGTAGCATGGTATGAGATCAGACAGGAGAAAGGGAGGGAAAATGTATCAGTATCTTCTCCCATCTCATTGGTCAATGTTCATTCCATAGGAAGATCGAGATGAGATTATTTGTAGGGTTTCATTCCATGGCTTCTGGGGACTTGCTTCCAAGCTCATCCAGCAGTCCCTTTGTGTCATATTTCTTTCTCATCTGAATGTAGAAGAGCAGCCGCATGACGTAGCCAACATAGGTAGGTTCTGCAGCAAAATTCAGAAATATGACCAACGATTAGGTGGTATGACTGCTTTTCCCTTCTTGATTTCAATTTCCCCTGTATATAAGTATAGCAATAATAATAACTACCTTATAATGTTATTGAGTACACCTAATAAAATAGTGGCATAAAAGGTTTTTTATAGATAATAAGCTATTATTAGTTGACCACTAACATTATTAATGCCAGGTAAATTATTTTTTACGGATCCTCATTTTAAACCCTTCTTGTTTTTAAGTGTCTGGGACACCTTGTTGAACTGCCTAAACTGAGTAGGAATTCATGATTTTCCAAAGGCAAGCTCTTGAATAGGTTCTCCATTTCAACCTTAGACCTTTCAGTTCAAAATTGTTGGTTGTAGACAAATGGCAAACTACCACCCCATCCCTCTGGCCCTGGTGGGATACAGGCAGATGTGAATTTACTAGAACTGTGAACTCTATCTTCTGTGGCTTGCCTTCGATCCACTAGAAGCAAATTAGATGAAAGAGAACAGAGACGGAGAGTAGAACCTAAAAAAAGAAAAATAGCTGTGATTATGTAATGGAGGAAGGTCATTGGCTAATAAAGAAACTGCCTTGGCCCATCTGATAGGGCAGAATTTAGATAGATGGAGTAAACAGAACAGAATGTTGGGAGGAAGAGGAAGTGAGCTCAGACATCATGCAGCTCCTCTCAGAGGCAGACACGATGAAGCTCCAACCCAGGATGGACTTAGGCTAGAATCTTCCCGGTAAATGCACCTTGGGGTGCTACACACATTATTAGAAATGGGCTAGTCCAGGTGCGAGAGTTAGCCGAGAAGAGGCTAGATATAATGGACCAAACAGTGTTTAAAAGAATACAGTTTCCGTGTAATTATTTCGGGGCATAAGCTAGCCAGGCGGCTGGGAGCCGGGCTATGGGAAGAGGCCCGTAGCTCCTACTACAATTATGCCTAAAATGTTTAATGCCCATCATATGACAAGTACTTATAAGTCTCACACAAACTCCTCAATGAAAGTATCAGTGACTGCTCCACAGGGGCAGGATTGAGACAGTGATCTGTGCCACAGAAGGCCTGAGGCACCAAATTCCACAGGAGTAGAACTGAGCCAGTGATCTGAGGCCCAGTTAGCCTGGGATGGTGAACTCCACAGGAGCAGGAGCAGATCCGTACCAGGAACATTTGCAGAAGCAGAAAACAGAATTCATCCTTTTTCTGCACACAAGAAACACATCTCAACCTCAAAGACAGACATCATCTCAGAGTAAAGGGTTGGGAAAAAATTTCCAATCAAATGGACCTAAGAAACAAGCTGGTGTCACTATCCTAATATCTAACAAAATTGACTAAAATCAATCAAGAGAGAGAAAGAAGGACATTTCATATTAGTCACCGGAAAAAAATCCATCAAGAGGAAATCTCGATACTGAACATCTATGCCCCAAATACAATGGCATCCTCATATATAAAAGAAACACTTCTAAAGCTTAAATCATACATTAAACCCCACACACTAATAGTGGGAGGCTTAAAGACTCCACTCTCACCACTGGACAGGTCAGTCAGACAAAAAAAAAAATGAACAGAGAAATAAGGGAACTAACAGTTGTTATGACTCAAATGGACTTAACAGATATCCATAGAATATTCCATCCAAACATAAAAGAATATACCTTCTTCTCAGTACCTCATGGAACCTTCTCAAAAATTGACCACATACTCAGCAACAAAACAAACCTCAACAGATACAAAAAAATTGGAATAACCCCATGTATCTTATAGGATCACCATGGCTTAAAACTAGAATTAAACAGCAACACTAATTCCAGAAAGCCCACAAACACATGGAAATTAAACAGTGCTCCCCCGAATCATTAATGGGTCAATGAAGAAATGAAGAAATTAAAGACTTCCTAAAATTCAATGAAAATGACCATACAACATACCCAAATTTATGAGACACAATGAAAGAAGTGTCAAGAGGAAAGTTCATAGCACTAAATGCCTATATAAAGAAGCTGGAAAAATCCCATACTAGTGAAATAACAGAACATTTGAAAACTTTAGAACAAAAAGAAGCAAATTCACCCAAGAGAACTACACAGCAGAAAATAATCGAATTGAGAGCTGAAATCAACAAAATAGAAAAAAAGAAAACAATATAAAGAATCAAATGAGACAAAGAGTTGGTTCTTCAAGAAAAACAAAATAGACAAACCTTTATCCAAACTAACCAAAAGGCAGAAAGAGAATATCCAAATTAATAAAATCAGAAATAAAAAGGGGGACATAACAGCAGACACGGAGGAAATGCAGAGGATCAATAGGTCATATTTCGAAAACTGTATTCCACAAAACTGGGAAACTTAAAGGAAATGGAAAACTTTCTGGATAAATATCACTTACCAAAATTAAATCAAGACCAGATAAGCAAATTAAGCAGAACTATAACTGCTAAAGAAATAGAAACAGTCATCAAAAGTCTCCCAACCAAAAAACTCCCAGGACCAGATGGTTTCAGCTCAGAATTCTACAAGATTTTCAAGTAAGAACTAATCCCAATACTTTTCAAATTGTTCCACATGATAGAAACAGAAGGGACATTGCCAAACACTTTTTTATGAGGCTACAATTACCCTGATACCCAAACCACATTAAAAACACTATCAAGAAAGAGAATTACAAACCAATCTCACTCGTGAACACTGATGCAAAAATACTCAATAAAATATTGGCAAATCGAATCCAAGAACACATCAGAACCATCATCCACCATGATCTAGTCAGCTTCATGCCAGAGATTCAAGGATGGTTCAACATACAAAAAAATGTCTATGTAATCCCCCATATAAACAAACTGAAAAATAAAAACCACATGATCATTTCATTAGATGCTGAAAAAGCATTCAGCAAAATACAATATTCCTTCATGATGAAGGTCATGAAGAGAGCAGGGATACAAGGAACATACCTAAACATAACAAAGGCAGTATACAGCAAGATAACAGCCAACATCAAACTAAATAGAGAGAAACTCACAGCAATTCCACTGAAATCAGGAACAAGACAACGTTTCCACTCTCTCCATATTTATTCAATACAGTTCTTGAGATCCTACCTAGAGCAATAAGATCTGTTGAAGGAGATCAAGGGGATACAAATTGAAAAAGAAGAAGTCAAACTCTCATTATTTGCTGATGATATGATAGTTTACATAAGCGACCCCAAAAATTCTAAAAAAGAACTTCTACAACTCATAAATACTTTCAGTAATGTAGTAGGATACAAGATTAACTCAAAAAAAAATCAATAGCCCTCATTTACACAGATGATAAATGGGCCGAGAAAGAAATCAGAGAAACATCACCCTTCACAATAGCCACAAATAGCATAAAGTATCTCAGAGTAACTAACCAAACAAGTGGAAAACTTATATAACAAGAACTTTAAATCTTTGAAGAAAGAAATTGAAGACGACACCAGAAAGTTGAAAGATCTCCCATATTCTTGGGTAGATAGAATTAACATAGTAAAAATGGCAATCTTACCAAAAGCAGTCTACACAGTCAATGCAATGCCCATCAAAATCCCAGAAAAATTCTTCAAAGACTATGAAAAAGAACAGTACTCAACTTCATATGGAAAAGCAAAAAACCTAGATATCCGAAACAATTCTGTACAATAAAAGAACTTCTAGAGGCATCACAGTCCCTGACTTCAAACTCTACTACAGAGCTACAGTACTGAAATATCCTGGTATTGGCATAAAACCAGACAGGAGTACCAAAGAAATGGAATTGAAAACCCAGATATTAATCCACACACCTTCAAGCACCTGATTTTTGACAAAGAAGCAAAAAAAAAAATTTAAATGGAAAAAGCATATTCAACAAATGGTGCTGGCATAACTGGATATCAACATGTAAAAGAATGAAAATAGATCCATATCTATCACCATGCACAAAACTCAAGTACAAATGGATCAAAGACCTCAATATAAAGTCAGTTACACTGAAGCTTATAGAAGAGAAAGTGGGAAGTACACTTGAATGCATTGGCACAAGAGACCACTTCCTAAATTTAACCCCAACTATATAGACACTGAGAGAAACAATTAATAAATGGGACCTCCTGAAACTGAGAAGCTTCTGTAAAGCAAAGGACATGGTCAACAAGACAAAAACGATATTCTACAGAACGGGAAAAGATCTTTACCAACCCCACATCATACATAGGTCTGATCTCCAAAATACACAAAGAACTCAAGAAATTTGTCATCAAAAGAACAAACAATCCAATAAAAAAAATGGGGTACAGACCTAAACATAGAACTTTCAACAGAGGATTCTAAAATGGCTGAAAGATCCTTAGGAAATGCTCAACATTCTTAGTCATCAGAGAAATGCAAATCAAAACAACTGAGATTCCATCTCATACCTCTAAGAATGGCCAAAATCAAAAACACTGAGGACAGCTTATGCTTGAAAGGATGTGGGGTAAAGGGAACACTCCTGCATTGCTGGTGGGAATGCAAGATGGTACAGTCCCTTTGGATGTCAGTATGGCGATTTCTCAGAAAATTAGGAAACAACCTTCCTTAAGATCCAGCAATACCACTTTTGGGTATATATCCAAAGGATGCTCAATCATGCCACAAGGACATGGGCTCAACTATGTTAATAGCAGCATTGTTTGTCATAGCCAGGACCTGAAAACAACCTAAATGCCCTCAACTGAAGAATGGATAAGGAAAATGTGGTACATTTACACAGATGAGTACTATACAGCAGAAAAAACTAATGACATCTTGAAATTTGCAGCCAAATGGATGTAACTAGAAAACCTCATTTTGAGTGAGGTAACTCAGACCTAGAAAGATAATTATCATATGTACTTACTCATAAGTGGCTTTTAAACATAAAGCAAAGAAAACCAGCCTGCAAATCACAATCCCAGAGAACATAGACAACAATGAGGACCCTAAGAGAGACATGCATGGATCTAATCTACATGGGAAGTAGAAAAAGACAAGATTTCCTGAGTAAATTGAGAGCATGGGGACCATGGGAGCGGGTTGAAGGGGAGGGAAGAGGCAGGGAGGGGAGCAGAGAAAAAATGTGTAAATAAAAATATAAAAAATAAAAGAAAAAGAAAACCAAAAAAAGGAAGAAAGTATCAGTGACTATTTCAAAATAAAGAAAAGTCATGCTATTTAATTTAAACAACTCTTAAAATTGCTCAAACTGCAAAGTTGAACCCGAATACAGGAGAACTTTCTCAATTTACTATCAACGCTTACACAGCTAAAGTGGGGCTGGAAAGATGACTTAGCAGTTAAGAGTACTGGCTGCTGGGTTAAATTTTCAGCACCCACATGAGGGCTCATAGCCACCCGTAGCTCCAGATCTAGAGAATCCAAAGCACTCTTGTGGCTCTCATTGGCTTCAGACATGCACATGATACACATACGTAATAAATGCAGGCAGAACATTCAGATGCATGAAATAAAAATCAACAAATGTTTTGTAAAATGACACCACTTGAGTAATTTGGATGTGTTTTGTTTTTATTTTGGATCAGAGATTATCAAATGAAGGAGAATAAAGCTGAGAGACAGGAAATTAATTGTGATCCTTACACTGTAGTTCAGTAGCTAAAGGAGAGTCATTTAATAAATAGTGCTGGGCCCTTTGATTAGTTATACAAAATAAAAAGAGAACTTACATTTGTCTATGTCACATCATATATTAAAGCATATTTATTTAAGTTAAAGGCATCATGGTGAAAACAGAACCAGACAGTGCACAGGGGACAGAGAGGATATTATTATAATGCCAAGGTCATTTGTATTTCTAATAACTCAGAGAATTGATAGAGAATGGTGATGTGACTATCAGAAAGCAGTGTTTGGCCAACAAAAGCTTGACAAAGCTTCTTCCTTTAAAAGTATAAGTTAATATGTTGATAAAAATCATGATAAGATCGAATAAAATGAACATCTGAGTTCCCGAGTTATTAAATTTTTGAAACTGAAGGCCGGCATGTTTTCCCATCTTGTAAACAGTAGGTATAGTTCCATACCATTATAGCTGCATGTTTTATTAAGCTGTGTTAGCTTATTAATTGTGTAGTGGTTAACTAAAGCTGGCACCGTTTCTGCCTTCACAGAACAAAGTCTTAATCTTGGGAGAATGACCTCCCTTTTAATGATTAGGATGTGGGCATCAACCACATACCAGGGCTTACACCCAACAGGTCCTGTGCTTCCTTCCTCTGAGGCATCTACTAAAACAGTGACCACATGTTCCTTTTACCCACAGCAGTCAAGGCCTAATCATTAATAATGTCTTAGTTATTTTTTCTACAGCTGTGATAAAATACTTTGACGAAGAAAAAAAAAATCAACTTTGGCAAGAAAGGATTTATAGGGTTTATTTCGGTTCAGAACTCTAAGTAACAGTCTACCATTATGAAATGTCACCATAGCAGGGGTTTCAGACAGCTGGTCACATTGTATTCACAGCCAAGAAAGGGAGAGGAACAAATTAGTGAACGCATGCGTGTGCTCAGCTCATTATACCCACTGTTTTACAGTTTAGAACCTTCGGCCCAAGGGATAGCGTCACCCGCAGTGGGCAGATCTTTCCTTCATTCACATAATCAGGATAATCCCCCACAGACACTCCCACAGTCCAACCTGATTCCCACAGTCCTTCACTAGCCTTCCCTGCCCAGGTGACGCTACCTTGTGTGACGTTGATTATTAAAGCTAGCCATCGCAAGCTGCATCCCCTTGGACTCTGAGAAGAATCTGAGCCACTTCAGCCATCATTGGTCATTTGTTCATATGCTTTAGGGACCCGAAAATCATCATCAGGACTCAGAAATGGTAAACAAGACCTGGCCAAAAAGCCATAGTTCCACGAAGAACTTATTTCTTTGTGTTAAAATAACATCTGTCTTCTCGTGTGTGTGTGTGTGTGTGTGTGTGTGTGTTTAATTTTTTCAGGTGTTCATGTGGGTGTGTGAAAATGTCCACGTGGGCTCATGTACACATGTATATGCATGGTGTAGAGGTCAGAGGTCAACATTAATTATCCTCCTCCATAACTTTCCATCTTAGTTTTGGAGTCACTGATTCTGAGCTCACCGACAGGTTAATTTGACAGGTCCAGGGAACCAAGGATTCGCCTCTTTCCATCCCACTCTGCATAGACACACCTCGTGCTAGATTTGTAGACATATAGGCATGCACCACTAAGCCTGGCTGGCTACATGAGTGCTGGAAATCCAAACTCAGGTCTGCACGCTGGGGCAGCAGCAAGCATTCTACCCACTGAGGTATCTTGTGATACAGAGGGGACAAGCTTTTGCTTATAAATCATACTAAACAAAACTAATTGGTCTGTGTTTTTAACACTATTCTTATCAAAGCGTTAATAGTGTAATATGTAATGAGATCAGTATCCTTCTATCTTTTTCTTTCATTCATTTTTTTTTTTTGAAACAGTCTCAGGTAGCTCAAAATGGCCTTGTACTCATTATGTAGTCAAAGATGACCATAAACTTTTCTGAAATTCCTGTCTCACCCACCTCATGAGTGCTGGGATTACAGGCAGGCATGCACCACCCACCTCTTTGGTTTATGTAGCCCTTGGTACTGAACCCAGAGCCTTTCATCCTAGGCAAGTGCTTGAGACACAAGGTCTCGCAGAGGTAAAAATTGTGCCTTGTTATACTGTTACATCCTCAGTTCCTATTTAGATTTGCTGCTTCAGAAAGATGCATATTCTCCAGCAAAACCAAGAACTTCTCTCACTTCTCCAAGGTCTCCGATGTTTAAATGAATCTCCTTGACTTCTATCCCTTTTGTTTTCTCGTCTGTGTTTTTACAGTGCAGTCTCTGTCAGTTACTCGCTTGCCAAGAGCTTTGTATATGGCCTAAGGAGTATTAACTTCTATGAGCTTTGTGAAATTTTATAGCCTTTAAAAATGACTAAATTCAGGGCCGGAGAGATGGCTCAATGGTCAAGAGCACTGACTGCTCTTCCAGAGAATCCAGTTTCAATTCCCAATCACCTACATGGTTGCTCACAAGTGTCTGTAACTCCAGTTCCTAGGGATCTTATACCTTCACACCAATGCACATAAAATAATTTTTAAATCAAATGACCACTGAGCAGATGGTGGTGGCATGCACTTTTAATCCCAGCACTTTGGAGGCAGAAACAAGTGGATCTCTGTGAGTTGAAGGCCAGCCTGGTCTACAGAGTGAGTGCCAAGACAGTCATAGCTACACAGGGAAATCCTGTCTCACAAAAAACAAAACAAAACAAAAACTATTACTTCCCTTTGGAACCTCGTAGCAGTAAGACCTGGATAATCCATTTGGGTCTGCGATCTAGAATGTCCTATCTAGGTGAAACACCGTGCTATGCGCATAAATCCTACTTCTGCACTTAGAGTTACTAATGAAATCATAGAAGATGGCGAACTTCTGGCATTTAATTACTAATATTGACCATTACCTAGATCTTATATTTGCTCCTTCAGACACATTTTCATTAAATCATGTCAGTGATGATAACTGAAGTCCTTCCTGGCAAGTCAAGACTCACCTATGGAGAAGAGTGTTTCCATAGAGGAACTCTGGGAACTGCCTAGAGGGGCCCTCCTCTGGTTTCCTCATCACTTGCTTGCAAGGGAAAATAGAATACTGTTACCTACACACTGCCTTAAGGGAGCCAACCAAGGTGCTTGATGATCAAGATATGTTTCTGACTCGGTAAGAGAAATGCAAGGTGACATCCTAATTCTCCTATTTTACAAATGCGAAGCTAAAGGCTCAGTGAACAGACAGTAGTTGTCCACATCTATACAAGCCATAGGGGAGTGGGGATCCGAACTTCAGGCTTGCTAGTCTCTGCTCTTTTACTTTAGCATGGTGCCACGGGCTCCACCTCATCTACTCCCATGGCCAATGGAACAAGACAGGATGGTGTCTGACTATCCAACTCCACCAGCTGGTAGGTGACAGAATGAGCCTGTGGCCCGCAGCCCATTCTCTGAATGCCAAGGACAAGCTTACAGACGCTTGCAATACTTCATCTTCGCTCTGTGTTCCAAAGTCTGCCTTCCAACGATCAGAAATGCCTAAATTAAATTATAGAATTATTCTTACATTGATCTTACTCCAGCTCCGGTTCTTAAAGATGTGAATTAATTCAATTTGGATGATTTGGGAAAAACAATATAGTATCATAGAAAGAACACAGAATTTGGATTTGCATCCTGGCCTCCACTACTTACAAACTGAGTGAGATGAGACAAGTCACACAAGCTCCCAAGCATCAGTTTTCTCATCTGTGAAGCATGAACGGTGGTGTATGGTTCAGAGAACTTTGCCAGGGACCGACGGATAAAGTGCAAGTGAGTTGCCCAATACACTGCCTGATAGACACTTCAGACCTGTCAACACGGATTGTGACCAATTACTGTCATTTCAGCATCCTTACGATCTTGCACAGAAAATAAAGTCCTTAGAGGAACAAAATAGAAAATATAGAAACAGATCCACTCATGGAAGAAATCTTCACATATGGCAGAAGATGCACGGAAGAGCATAGTGAAAAGGAGGGTATATTATAAACACATATATCGTAGAAAGAGTAACTGAGGTTACAGCCTCGTCATAAATATCAGCCTTCTGAACCCAATGTCAAAATCGAAATTGGAAATTTTTAGAAGAAAATATAGGGGCAAACATACTTGGCTTTAGCATAAATTAGAATTTCTCAAGTGGAATATAATCTTAACCGTAAAATGGGATTGATGAATTTTACAGGAATTAAATGTAAAAATTTTGCTCAAAAGGTTTCTAAAGAATCAATAAACCAGACAAGGACACTCATGGCAGACAAAGGTGGCTGGATGAGAATATGTGTGTGTGTGTGTGTGTGTGTGTGTGTGTGTGTGTGTGTGTGTGTGTATTTATATATGTATGTGTGTGTATGTGTGTGTGT
Source organism: Microtus oregoni (assembly GCF_018167655.1). NCBI lineage: Eukaryota > Metazoa > Chordata > Mammalia > Rodentia > Cricetidae > Microtus > Microtus oregoni. The sequence continues at coordinate 1,053,313 of NW_024543093.1, forward strand.
ATGTGTGTGTGTGTGTATAATTTAAAAATCAAAGAGAGAACCAGACAAATCAATAGAAAAATAAGCAATATAAAGGGGAAATCGAAGGAGAGAAAAAGCATTTGATCAATGAAGACATGACACTCTGTGCAAGTTCATCCTAAGTCAGGAGAATACAAATAAGTATATTTGTATATATCTACAATTGTTGTATATAATACTACAATGATAGATCATTTTCTGCCCTTCTGCTTGACAAATACTAAGAAGTTACACACACACACACAAAAAAAAAATGATGAAAAGAATAGGGGCCATGGCTTTTTCTCCATGCTAACACAGTAGTTTGGAAAGACCTCAGCAAGTTTAACTTCTGCATACTTTCTTGTGCAATGACATTCTGACAGAAAAGCAAAATTATTGCACATGTGCACAGAAGACCTCTACAAGAATGTCCACACCAACACGAGAATATTCACAAGAATAAATCACATATACAGTAAGCAAAATAGCAGAGACGATCCATATCCATCCATGTCCATTAAAAGACAAAGCAGCCACACGGTAATTAGAAGATAAAACCGTGAGCATTGATAAGGTACTGTCACGAATGATACGATTAAAAGCCATCACCCCTAGCGCTGATTTAGCACAGATGAAGTGAAACGCAGATTGAGGCTTCATGGGGCTGTCTGAGCTGTGGCTTGTGGGCTGATAGGGAAGTTCATGGGAGTGCTTTAATGGTTGTCTACTCTTTGAGATGCCAACATGAAATGATCTGAGGAGACAATGTGTTTAGCATAGAGCACAAAGCCACACAGAGGAGTCCCTGAGAAGCCTCCCATAGAGAGATTGTGTGTCTCACTGGTTCCTGATTCTGTTGGCATCCACACACTGCTAGACCCTGGATCTGGAGAATACATACACGAAGCAAAGAGCTTCCAAGAACAAGGCAAGAAAGCCTTTCTTCCTAACTAGGAGCATGATGTCTATGATGGATGAAGGGGCGGTGTTTACAGACTCATCCTCATTCTTGTGGGACAGGCAGTGGAGGATGACATGAGAACTGAGGTTGCAGATGTGGGGGGTGGTCCAGATGCCTGTCCAGGAGGAAAATGAAGATATTCCTATCATGGAATATTCTGGCTCTAGCTCCAAAACTAATAAACTCTTGGTGATGGAATATTGAGGAAAAGGAGAGGCAAGCATGAGGCTGGAGAGATGACTTAGCGGTTAAGAGTGCTTGCTTTTCTTCTAGAGGACCTGAGTTCAGCTCCGAGCATCCCCATCAGTCAGCTCATAATTGAGTAATTTCAGATAAAAGGGATTTGATGCCTTCTTCTAGCCTCCAGATCACCTGTGTGTGTGTGTGTGTGTGTGTATGCGCACGCGCGTGTGTGTGTGTGTATGTGTGCGTGTGTGTGTTTTGAGACAGGATTTCGCTGTTGCTTTGGAGCCTGTCCTGGAACCTGTTCTATAGACCAGGCTGGCCTCAAACTCACAGAGATCCACCTGCCTGTGCCTCCCGTGTGCTGGGATTAAAGGCATGCACCACCACCGCCCAGCAGTAATAATATTTTTTTAAAGAGAGGGAAACAGAATCATGGCGACTGTTTAGATAGTTTCAAGTTCATGGAATCTTGTTTCCTGAGTTGAGCAGTGGTTTATGCGTGTTTATGGTATTAATACACTGTATCATTGCAATGCATGAAATGAAGAAGGTCATATGTGATACCCAGACTGCATCATGAGCAGTTTGAACTGAAGCATGAACACGCCACTCTAATACCTACAGGAGGTATCAAACATATCTTTTAAAAAATAAAAATTAGGGAGGGGTAAGATGACTGGGTAGGTAAGTGAGCTGTGCAAGCCTGGCTAACTCAGTTCAATCCCTGGAACCTACATAAGAGTGGAAGGAGAAGGCCAAGCCCAAAAGTTGTCCTCTGATCTATACACACACACACATACACACACACACACATACACACATACACACACACACATACACACACATACACACACACACATACACACACATACACACACACATACACACACATACACACACATACACACACACATACACACATACACACACACATACACACACACAGAGTAGATATTTAAAATGAAAATTAAATAATTCAAATAATGCCTGAGAAATGTTCATATTATTGCTTTTACCCTTTTAAGATGCTCATCTTATAACAACAAAGAAATGATTAAAAATAAAGACATGTCCCCATTTCTATGGTATTATCTAAAGCAAGGCTCCTCAATGTGCCTGACTGTCAAGGACCAGTCATCCAGCTTGCTTTTTGTTTCCCCATGCTGCCCCATGCTCATGCTGCTACTTCTGCATCGAGAGTCTATCCGATAACATTGATCATGGAGTGTTGAAGGACAATGGCAAAACACTATAAAGCTTCTTAACGTTTTCTCCCTGGTCCTACACATAGATAGACTAGACCGGTGGGATGCTTGTTCCCATACCCACATTCAAGTCTTGATCCGACATTAAAAGCATGTGCTTCCAAGTCAGGTGAGCTTAGGTCTGAATTCTTGCTCTGCTGCCCACTTACTGCCTGCTTGAATAAGCAAGTTATTCCCCTTGCCCAAGCCTGAGTTCCTTCATCTACCAAATGCAAAGGAAAACGGAGAAGAAAGCTCCATGTCTGGAGGATGGGCTGGACTCTGTAAGCCAAGCACACATGCTCAGCCCTGATGAGTACAGGGTCAGCAACTAAGAATGAAGCTCGTGTTCACATTCCAGCGTGGGAAAGAGCAAATGAAAAATGCAGTAGAACCTGACCCAGAGTGAGACCTTCAGAAATCTTATTTGCAACTATGACTTGACTCTGTCTTAATGCTATTCATGATTGCTTTTATTGAATTGTGGTTGTTTTCAATCTGACATGATTTCTTAGCTCTCTGTTTCTCTTTTCAAATGTGATAATATAGTGAAAACTCTTTCGGAGGGAAATGAAATTTTCTTTCAAATATTCATTTTGTTCTCTGTGTGTATGTGTGCGTGTGTGTGTTTGACTGTGTACGTGTATATATATGTACGTGTGTATATGTGTATATGTTTGTGTTGTATGCATATATATCTATGTATGTGTGTATGTCTGACTGTGTGTGTATATGTGTGTGTGGTATGTGCATATATATGTTTATGTGTGTTGTATGTGCATATATATCTATGTATGTGTGTGTACGTGTGCATGCGTGTATCTGTGTATTTGACTGTGTGTGTATAGATGTGCATGTGTGTGTGGTATGTGCATATATAACTATGTATGTGTATATGTCTGATTGTGTGTGTATATATGTATGTGTATATGTGTGTGGTATGTGCATATACATATGTGTGTAAATGTATGTGTGGTATGTGCATATATATCTATGTATGTGTGTATATGTGTGTGTGCATGTGTTTGTGTGTGTGTGTGTCTGTGTGTATATGTGTGGTATGTGAGCTTCTGACCACATGAATACAGGTGACTGTAGAACCCAAAGGTGAGTGTCATATCCTCTGGAGCTGGAATCACAGGCATTTGTGAACTACCCTGCCAATCATGGGTGCTGGGCCATGAACTCTAGCTCTGGAAGAGCATCAAGTACTCTTAACCACTCAGCTGTCCCTCCTGCCTCCAAACTACAATTCTCATGTGGGGGGAAAAAAAAGCAAAACCTTTAACTTCAGTATTCTTCCATCATTTAGCAATGCCTTATAGGGTGTTTTGTATGCCAGAGCCGTGTTCTTTCCTGATGACAGAGGACAAACAAGGCACAGGCTGCATTCTCATTGAACTCACTGCCTGAGACCATGGGAGAGCTAGACCCACTAGCGCTGGTGACGTGACAACTGCCTTAACATAGGGACGGAAGTCAGATCTAAGGCAGCACCAAGGAAGACTCACCTGTGGGAAGAACAGAAAAATCATCGAGGACACAGTTATCCTGGTAGACTGAGTCATGATAATTTCCAACCATCCAAAATGTAATGGGTCCATGTCCCCCAGTGTATGCTTCTATATGTTAAAAGCGAGTAACACAGAGAGAAATATTAGCATAACTCGGAAGCAAAACAGATTTCAGAGGCCTATGAGTGCCCATGGTAATCAGCACAGTGGTTCTCAATCTGTGGGTTGAATGACTCTTTCACAGGGGCTGCCTAAGACCATTAGAAGACATAGATAATTATTACAATTCATAACAACAGTGAAATTATAAATATGAGGTAGCAACAAAAATAATTGCATGGTTGGGGGTCAACACAACATGAAGAACTGCATGAAAAAGGTCACAGTATTAGGAAGGTTGAGAACCACCAAGCTAGAGGAAGCACTGCCCCGTAGGAGGAATTCTCAGTTGTTGTGACTCTGGTCACACTAATGATACCGCTCTGTTGCAGAACACCGTAGGTGGCCAACATCCTGTAATAGCCATAAAAGAGCAAGTAGAAGAATCTGCACGAACCAGACTATGAGAATGGTTCCATTACTTAAAGATACCTGTGAAGCCTAGAGGTGAGTCAAGACACCAACACCATCCAGGCAGCTATGTGTCATCTATTGTGGCTCAAGACTTCCCCTGACCTAGCCCAAGTCTTCCAATCTCCCTTCCTTGGGTGTGTCAACATCAGTGTCAACCTGGGCCATGAGCCCTCTCACTCATGTGAACACAATCCTACTTTTTCTACCATTAAGCTCAACATTCCAAACCACGACGACCGGCAATTCTAAGTCATAACTTAGGGAAAATATATTGTGTTTTTCCATTCTTTTACAGCTGTCTCAGTTTCTACTATTTAAAGAAATACCGTCTGTCAACATCCTTCCATCAGTATCCCATCCATCTCCAAAGACCCAAGCCTGTGAAGGTCTCTGTGCCAAAATTAGGAGATTTTTCATTTGAACGTTGTCTTATTGAGCTGTCTATGTGAAACAATTTTTTAAACTGGGAGAATCTGATTTTGCCATTGTTTTTAACTGTGTTACACAGATAGTCAATTTTCAGTCGGTTACAGCCCACACCTCACTAGGAAGCTTCCCACAGGACTGAGGAATTTTGCTTGCACTAACGATGAACATAGGAAAAGTTTAGACCCAGAGAGCATGAAACCTTTACGAGACAGTATTGAACAGAATTTCCCATGGTTATCTACAAATCAATACTACTATCATGACTATGGGGAAAGAATTACCGTAAAAGTCAGAATTATAAAAAACTTCCTCCGGATGGAAAAATCAACATGCTCAATCAGAAATAAAATAGCAAAAGGAAATCGTTTTCTTTAAAAGAAAAATGCTACCCTAGGCTAAACTGCACTTTTTAAACAATATGCATTAATATGTTTGAGTAATTTACAAGTTTGCCGTACTTCTTTGGGTGGTAAACAAATGCGGAAATGATGTATAGACAATATCAGGGTCAATGTCCAATCAGCAGTAAAATCTGCCTTTGTGTACTCTGTATCTGATGCTAAAGACTCAGTTATACACTGATCCCAGAAAGATCTTATTTGATACCACTGAACCAAGAGGAACAGCCAAGGTCATCCCTTTTGCAGTATGAATGGGAAGTCTCCCAAAGGCTCCTGGGTCTGAACACTAGATTCCCCAGCTGGTGTTACTCTTTGGGAACTTTGTAACCTTATGAAACTTTGCGGGAGCAAGTAGGTCTCTGGGGGTGGGCCTTGAGGTTTTATAGTCTGGTCCCACTTCCTGCTCTTTAAATAATAATATGATATGAGCGCCTAGGTTGCGCGTCTCTTCCACATCCATTCTCTGCCAATAGAATACAACCCATTGAACTGTAAGCCAGAATAGACCATTCCATTTTGTAATTGCTTCTTGTCGGATGTTTTGTCGTAGAAACAAGAATAAAGTCACATGATGATTGTTCTGGCAATGAAGAATGAGATGAAATGCTTTATATATAGCCTATCACAAACATCTTTGTGAAAATAAAATATGGAGCTGTAAGAAACTTAACTTCTTTCTAGGTGTGAAAATTCGTTTTTCTGAGTTGGAAATATACAGTTCTTTTTTCCCAAATGAATGCCCTATATAAATGAAGAAGCAGAGGCCAATTCCTTTGAACAAATTCACAAAAGGAAACTGTGGGGGAACCAGAAGTGAAGTCCAATTGCTCCCACTGAGTTATAGAATCAAAGTCAGAAACAAATGAACAGTACCTGTCACCACAGAGCCAGCATCAGCACCCTTGGGCCTCTTGTCTTCTTCATTCTGATCCCCAGTCCAAGGCCAAGTCACGATTCCATGGTCTACGAACAAATGAAGGGAAAGGATGTTGATGGAATGTACTAAAACACTGGAGAATTTGGAACTGGAGAAATGGGGGTACTCATTGCTTTTCAAAAGACCTGGGTTTGGTTCCCAGCACCCACATGGTTCACAACCATCTGTGACTCCAGTTTTAAGAGACCTGACAGCCTCTTCGGACCTCCTTGGGCACCAGGCACATGGATGGTACAAGTGCAAACATTGACAATGTAAACCAGTTTTAAGATCTAAAGCACTGTTAAGGATGGAGTGGACACTATGTTGAGTGAGATTAAATCATCCTTCACACCTAGGACACTAATTTCCCCCTTTTCACGAAAAAAAAAAATCCCAATTATTAATTTTAAAATCAGCTTTCAAAGTTTCGTTGTAACAACTTCATACATGTGTCCTGTCGTACTTTGTTTCCATTTGTCCCTCTCCCTCGCTGCCCAGCCCCGAATCCCCTCATCCTTTTTATCTGCTTTTCTTCCTTTGCCCATTTACTTTTCTCTGTTTTCTTATTACATATATTTCATTGCTCTATTTCCTACTTCCTTAAGATCTCTTTCTCCCCGGTCACAATTCACCCTTCCAGTTTTATGGCCTACATATGTGCCTACATAAATAAACAAAGACACACACACACAATTTTAAATCTAGTTTATACATCTAAAGAGAAAAATACAGCTTTCTTTTTTTTTCTTCCTTCCTTCCTTCCTTCCTTCCTCCCTCCCTCCCTTTTAAGGCTGGCTAATTTTAACGATTTCTAGTTGCCTCCACTTGGCTGGATTTTCAGGGCTAAATTTGAGATTGGCTTTAATGTGATTGTTTTTCCCTTTTGCAGTAGAATGTATGTGACAAAAAAAATAGGAGTCCATAGTTAAGAGACTTGGATTTTTTAAAGATACTTTGGACTCTTAAAGGTGTACAGTATTTTTATGTGATAATATTAACATGAAATCTTGCAGAGAAGAAACCGAAAAGTTATGTTTTAAAGTAATGCATTTGTCATGTTAATAAGGGAGTAGAATGCCCTAATTTGATTCGTGTCAACTTGATGGCTAGAGAGTTATCTAAGAGGATAGCTTCAGTGGAAGAACTGCCTAGAACAGATTGCCCTGTGGGCATGCCTGTGGGGTATTAACTGTTCAGTACAGGTAGGCAGACCTACCGCACTGTGGGTGGTACCATTCCCTAGGAGAATATCCTTAATGGCTCTGGACTCTATAAGAAAGCAGGGAGCTAGTGAATGAGCCAACAAGCAGTATTCCTCCATGATTTCTGCTTAAGTGCTCACTCTAACTTCTCTCAGTAATGGACTTTCACCTCTCAGATGACATAAACTGTTGCCTCCCCAAAGTTACTTTTGGTCGTGGTGTTTGTCACGGCGAGAGAGAGGAAAGTAGGATACCCTGATTGGTGTTCAAAGATCTCTCCCCTTTCTATAGGCTGTTTCCTTTACTGTGCAGAAGTCTTGAAAGTCTATGCAATCTCCTTTCCCAATTCCTGAGATTATTTCTTGTGCTACTGGAGAGAACATTCATTTCAGTAAGTTAGAAGCTATGATGGTTAATCTCAATTGTCATGTGGATGAGATCTAGAATTACCTGGGACACAGGCCTCTAGGCCCATTTATGAAGTGTTATCTTCATTAGATTAACTGAGGTGTGAAGACCTGACCATTGTGGGCCGCACCATTCCCTGGGCTAATATCCTAGATCATACAAATGAGAGAAAGTTGAACACAGGAATTCATCAATGTCATGTTTCCTGATGGTGGATGTGATGTGACTAGCTACGCCAAGCCCCTGCTTCCTGGACTTCCGTGTCACAAAGCAGTATTGAACTCTGAGGTGAAATCAACCCTCCCTGGAGTAGATCTTGTCAAATGATGGGAAAAGAAACTACGAAAGTCGTTGTAGCAACTTTTAAATTTTTTTATGCTTAATACACTGAACACTTGTGAAGCTAAGTATACAAAAGAGAAACAAGCATGTTTCCAACCACATTTGGAAATCTCAACACATCTCTATTGGACCTGACTTCTGTAATTTTATATTTTATATATATGAAATATATATATATATATATTTTAAAGATAGCATTGTCTAGTTACCAAAGAAACAAATGTTGCGCAATATGTTTTCATACTCCCCACTTCGCTAGTAAGTGTTTTATAAAAATGTTTATAAAAAATTTTGAACAATGAAGGTAATCACATTTTGGCCCAGGAAATATAATTTGGGTGAGTCTTAGGCCAAGAGATTGTCTAAGTAAGTCTGACTACAGTTTTGCCTCAAACCCACATTGCATCCGTCTATCTCAAAGTCACAAAATGTGCAAAGCATCTTTAGACTCAAATTTGGCCTTCTAGGATCCCATTTCCTTTTCTAAGATGGTAAAAACATACAATAATGTATACACATTACCATTTGAGCCATCTTGAAGCATATAGTTCAGTGGAATTAAGTACATTCATAGTGTTGTACATCCATCTCCAGAAGATTGTCCTCATCCCAACTGACCTTTGGTACCTGATCAACAGCTATCTCAATTGCCACCATTCTTTCTCTAAGAACTGGACTGTTCTATATAGATCAGGTTGTATGACATAGTACGTGTCCTTTGGTGTTTATTTTACTCGATGTCATGTTTCCAAGGTTGACTAGAGTTTTGGCACCTATAAGAATTTCTGTCTTTTTCCAGGTTGAATAGAAGTCCATCATATGAATACGCTACATTGTGTTATGATTTCATTCATTGCTCAACATTTTGTTACATTTTCCTTTCCACTATAATGAAAAATGCTGCTATGAAACAGATGTACAAATACCTCATCAAGCGCCTGCTTTCATTTATTTGGGGTATAAATGTAGACCTGAGCCTGTTGAAACACCCAGTAATTCCACATTCATTTTTTTAAAAAGAACAGTAGGATTATTTTCACGGCATTGCACCATTTAAAATTCCTACCAGCAAGACACGAGTGCTTCCATTTGCCCACACCTGTGCAAAAGGGAATTACGCCACATTATTCTTAGGTACACAGAGGGACTCAACCCTCTTTCTTGCCTGCTGGGTTCTCCCCAAATTACCAACCAAAGTAGTGGCATCGATACCAAAATAAAACCAAACAAGTTTGCTCTAAAATGACCCGTCTGACCTAGAAGCTTCCTCAGATGAGGCTTGGTGACATCGCTAAGCTTGGAAGATGCAAGGACAGGCTGTAGTTGCTGTTCTTAAACCTAGCAAAAGCCTAGCTTCTGCATGGTATACTGTGACATTCAAGAGGACTTAGTTACACCATAAGCACTTTGCTTGGTTTCTTGAATCCCTTAAGAGCTATGTTTTTGAAAGGAGAAAGCCTGGTACCTACATGACAGCAGGGACCAGAGTGGGCTTGGGCAAAGCCCAGCCCTTCAGATTTTAGTTTCCTCATCGGTGATGTAAAGTATCTCTTGAGTCCCACCCCTACCCCCACCCATCCCTTCTAGCATTCCACAGTTCTCTAAGGAGTCACTAAGAAAATGGAGATCCAGTCACCAAAGGGCCACCAGGAAGGCAGACCAGAGGGTGTGTGCCTGATGACCCTGTGGTAATCGGCAACAACCTACTTCTCCTTTTATACTTTCCAAGAATTCTAATGGACCATCAAGTGTCCAATCAGGACCACTGAAACGTCCTTGAATGAGTTATCTTTCATCTTCCTTCCATTCTTAAGGCTCTGCTTGTTTCAGTTCAGCTGAAATTGCATCCTACCCTGTGGTTTACAGAAAAAGTCCACAGTGTTTTTTGTCTCCTGTTTTCAATTTAGGGCCCTCTCTCCTCTAATCACCAGATGCCAGTATGTTTTCTAATAATTCCTGCTCTGCCAGTTTCTGGGTTAACAAACTTCCCCTGCCCCCGGGTCTGAAGCCCTGCCCTGGCAGTGGTAGCCCAGACACTTCAGGTTTCATTAGGAGCCGTCTCTCAAAGCCACGAATAAAGCCCAAATAACAATTTGCCTCATGTAAATATTGAGCTATGGCATTTCCTTCTGGTGCTCTGGTGAGGGCCTCCGCTTGTCCTAGCGAACCATCTGGGTGTGAGGGCTTTCATTCCTTATGGATGCAGAATTCTCTAACCAGGGATCCGTAAATAGGTTCCTTGTGGCACTTGAGATGAGAGGCAGAACCGCTTTGTGGGTGGATCTCCCATATCACTCATGCAGGGCATTTTGAAGTTGAGATGACTTTTCCTAGTATTCCATGGTGCCTGATAGGGGTTTTGAGATAGTCTCTGTCTCCTTCTAATAAATCAGTTGGTTCTGAAATAAATCTCTTTTTTGGGGGGGAGGGGAGGAGGATCTACTGGTCCCAAGGGAGAACAGTTTGCTTGGTTTGGTTTGTTTTCTTTGCAAATGCAACCCCCAACCCCAGGCTATTTTTCAGCTTTGAATTGGCCTTTGGGCTTTGTTGACTAAGGTTTCTGTCCTGCCCAGTTCTGCAGTTTTTATGTCCCAAAGAATTCACACAGTGGTCTACATTAGTTATAAACTGATTGGCCCATTAGCTCAGACTTCTTATTAACTCCTATAACTTTTATTAGCCCATTATTATTGTCTATGTTAGCCATGTGGCTCGGTACCTTATTCTGCAAGGCAGTCATATCTTGCTTCTTCTGTGGCTGGGTCATGACTGCAGATTGCCCTTCCCTCTTCCCAGCATTCTTGTTGCCCTGTCCCTACTTTCTGCCTGGTTGTCCGGCCTATACTTCCTGCCCAGTTACTGGCCAATCAGCGTTTTATTAAAATACAGTTAAACAGGGTAAAAACCATTGTCCCACAACAGGGCTTAATTCAATTCATTTAGAAGCCATTGCCTATCTAGATTCCTCTGCTTGCATCCTCCAGAAGCCTCTACTCAGAGCAGTCTGCTGAACACCTCTGTGTTAGGACTTAACTCATGACACTACTAACACTCAGTCCCTGTTCTCTGCTATTCCAGGGGTCCAGGCACACAATGGACAGGTCCAAAGAAGTCCATCCCTGAGGCTCCCAGACCATGCCCAGAAGTGCTTCAGGTTATATACAGGAACAAAATAGTCTCAGCTCTCTAATATGTAAGTATGCTCTGCAAAGATGATTTTATAGGTGGGATCTTACTGCTAATGCTTACAGGTGGGGGGGCGGGGCTAAATGACCAGAAATTGATTGTTCTCATTGAGTCCTCTGGAAACTGACACAAGGTATTTGCAAAGCAAGATGTTATATTAGAGATCGGTGCTTTCAAAGGACTGGAGGCAATGCGGGCAGGGGAAGATGATATGCTGGGATGTGGGCTCACTGCCCAGTATTGGCTCTCTGGGGACAGCGTTGGCTCTCTGGGGACATGCTGATATAGCTTCTTAAGAAAGATATGACTCTGGTACGAAACAGGTCTCTTTGCTCTTGCAGCAGCCTTGAAGGAGGTACAGGTGTCCTTTGACCTCATTCCCAATCACTGGGTCAGCAGGAGGGAGCCTCTTTGGATGATCTAGGTAGCATGTCCTCATGTCTGCCTCTCCTAGTGATGAACCCTATGCTGCTCATTGGCCCTAGTGATTACTATTGATTCCACCAATGTCTCACCTATAACTCTTTCCTCTCCATCAGACTCGGCACTGAAGGACCAATAGAAGAAGCTGGCCTGAGTAATGCATCCATCCCAAACTGTGACCAGCGGCAGGCCTGTATCCGTCAAGAGTGATAACTTCAAGAACTGCCCAGTCCTCTGAACCTCTGATGAGTCCCAGGACCAGGAACTCAGAGGGCTTCCTCCTGAACACAATGCTGGGTGGGCATACCTCCTACTTAGCTCAGCTCAAGTTTCTGCATCCAGCAGCCAACATGGCAGCAATAGTAGAGAGAGGCGGATTTCTCTGCTTTAGCTCCATGTGACACTTGCAAAACAGTTGGAAATGAGCGCGATTTACTATCTCCAAGTAGTCATTGTGTGATGTGAAACGAATAGCATTCGCTTTCTTTGGACTTGTGCAGAGGTGTTTATTTTTACAAAGAGAGTCCATCAAACTGCAAATCAGCATGCACGCTGCTCTTCCTGTCCCCTCCTCCCATCTGGCTTACGTGCAGAAATTACACTCCTTCTCAGCTTGCCCAGACTGTTAGCACACAATCCAGCTCCCATTCGCTTGGTGTCGATTTAATATTGCATTAATTAGACAATTAGAGAGGGGCCAAAGAAGATTCAAGCGCAATGTATCTTAAGTGGGAGTCACGTTGATTAGCAACGGCTCCTTCTCATTTTAGAGTGGCTTGTTTGGTTTTGCCTCAGCACTAAGAATTTTAGTCGATTAAGGTCTTAGAAGCTACCAGTGAAATGACTCGGTGAGATTAAGGTATTCCATGCAATCAGAACTGCAGGAACAACACTGGCCTTTCCCACAGTCACTAGATACCACCTGAAAGGAAAGAGTAACCCCTGGTATTGTTGGTAACGTTCAGATGAATAGAGAAAAGGAAAACCGCAGCCCCATTTCCGCCTGACAACAGTGGATTTTCATCAGGATTCTGCACCGCCTATGTGAGAGCCAGCTGGGCACGGGGCTCAGGACACCTGGTATCAGCACTCCATGGCTGGTTAGACTGTAGACATGTTCTTTCTCTCTCAGCCTCCATTTCCTCGCTTGGGACAGGTGAGGTCGCAGACTTGCCTGGACTATCACCAGGATCTGACAGAGTTGGATTACGCTCTAGCCAGAAGATACCTAACAAGGGGACGATGATGGGGGGGAGGGGGGGTTTATAAAAACAGACTTAAGGGAAAAAAAAGCCTTGTCTTTGTGCTGTTGTTATTCAAATACTTGGCAACCTGGGGACTATCATGTTTAATAATGATAATTAAACTATTCCATGTGTGCTGGTGCCCAAGCAATATCGTGAAGCGTTCACTCTGGAACACATCTTCAGGCTAATCTATTCTAATTGCTTCATTTTAGAAATACTCAAAAGACTTAGGGGCCGAGAAACACATGCACATGTGGAATGCATGGCCAGCAGCTTGGGATCGGGCTCGGGCTTGGGCTCTTCCCTGGCCAGCGCGTCCTCCAACCTGACTCTCCCGACTGCTCCTCCGACAGTAGTTTTGCCTTGGGGATTTCTTCCAGCAGATACCATAGGATCCCCTAAAGTGAGTGTTCAGCAGATAAAAGGGTGCAGGTCTTGGGCTTGCTTACTCACTGGGGTGCCATTTCCTGCTACGACCCTTCCCTTCTCTGCTTGTAAGGAAACACTTAGGCTGTCAGACCTCAGAGAAAAGTGTAGCCAAATCTAATTCAGCTCCCAAACCCTGAGTCTTCCCATCTCATAGCTGAGCTGCAGGCTTTGATGCCGAGGGTCAAACCTCACGTTCCATCAAGACCAGTTCACCACCCTGCTTTGTGCCTGGAAAGTGAGTATAGTCAAACGCAGGCTTCATATCCGTGGAGTAGCCCAATTGGTGACATAAGGCAGAAACGGTGTCTCAACCGGAAATGGCGACAAGTATTCAGACGGTGTCGGTTAGGCACAGTCTCTCTAACACAAGCATGTGATCAAAGGCGCCTGATGGGACTCCTGGCCACTTGACCATTTTTACTCTTCATACTTAAAGCAGCAGATACTATGATTTGGCTAGAACAGCACATGCTTATAAACCGAGCTCTTTAGAGGTTGAGGCAGGAGGATTGCTACAAGTTCAAGGCCAGCCTGGGCTCCTTGAGACACTATCTTGAAAATAAACAAATAAACCAAACAAAAACTGAACAAAGCAGATGTCAGCTCCACCCCACCCCTTTTTCTGTTTGACAGAAGGCAACGGCATAAAAACACGGAATGTGCGGTCCTCTATTCTGGCCTCAAGCAGGAAAGCAATGAGTACGGCTTGAGCAAAGGAGTGAGTGAATGGGTCTCCTCCAAGCAGCCATCAATTCCTTTGTGCTTATTAATCAAAAGAAGGAACCTTAGGATCGAGAATGTACTGAATCGAGTTGGGTTGCTTCAGATTTTGGTTTAGCAGAGTCCAACTGTAGAAAGTCTAAATGAGAAAATTGTATTCATGTGCGGTTTATCAGATAGTTGGTGCCTGTGACTCCATCAGAGTGACCCCTTCAGAGACCTCCAGGAGCCTCGTAGACATTTCCCCAATCTCTGCACCGACAGAAACTTAACCATCTTCATATTAGTCCAAAGGCAGTCAAGAGCCCAGTGCTGTGGGGAGACAGCCCCTGCCCCTGGGTCCAGAAACACAGGGGGACTTGATGCTGGTAGCAGAACCCTGAAAAATCTTGTTATTCAAATGTTACCAGGGATCAGATACTTCATAGAGAGATTTCTGCCCTCATCACTCCAGGCTTCACTGTCTTTGCCCTGAAGGATGCAGCCAGTTTCCCTTCCTAGCCCCCTTTCCAGGGGGGCTATACTTTCTGCTCGATCCACAATGACTTTGCTGACCCGAGGATCTGTGTCTGTCTCCCTGTTCTGTCTTATACAAATTCTTTTACCCTTCCTATGCCTTCTCTATGGTGCCAAACCACGCCACGCATGCTAGCTAGCTTGGTTCCTCTCTCAGTTAGGAGTCACTCTGTGAGGACAAGAACCCATTTCTACTGTCTTGCACCCTCGGGCTCTGCCCTCTGCCCCAGGAGGTGACTTAATCCAGCCTATTGTTCACGGCTCTAGGGATTATATGTAAATTCTATTTCTCAAATCGCAGCTGCTCATGCCACCACCCGCCTCTGACTGAAGAGAGGCAAAGAGATGTGTGCACAGTGTGTCCCTTCTCTGGGGTCAGAAGTGTTAGTTTATGGACCGACTTTGCCACCAGCTCCCTGAAGGGGGGGGGGGGGGACCGTGAGCAAGTCACTTTCCCTTTCAGGGCTTGGGGTTCTGGCTGTGAAATGAAGAGGCGACACTAAAGGGTTACACTGGGGGATGCTGGGGAAGGAGAGCCACATTCCTGGGGAGTGACACAATCCCAAACAGAGAGATCAAAGGGGCTCCACGGGAGAGGCCCCAACCAGGAGCTTGCAAGCCTGTGTCTGGGGTCGGTAATTAGCTCCTGCCGCCACCTTCCTCTCCTGTGGGTGAGCTGTGGGCTCTGAGACAAGCCCACCCCCACCCCGGGACCCGAGGGAAGGGACTGGAGGAGGGCAGGGAGGGAACCCACCAGGAACTGTGACATGTGTGGTGAGCTTCATGTTAGACAGACGCAAAGTTTAAACATTTTAACAAAAAGCAGTGCACTCTGCACTCGGTCGGCACCAGTGTGAGAACGCACTGTGTGGATACCTCTTAAAGTATTTGATGAGAGACTAAAAGGCTGACAGGCTAACACTTCACTTCCTTCCAATTAGGGGCCTTTAACATCAAAGGCCCAAGCCCCACTCAGCCGGGCTTACTTGAATGAATTAGGGAAGAGAATGAGCCCAAGGATTGCTGGTTCTCTCCCTCGCCGAGGCTGGGGCTCTAGGGGCTTTAATAAGATGTTTGAGGTCAAAAGGGGTCAGGCCTTTGACTGGGAGCACCGGGAAACTGCCAGACTGTTTCAATATGCGTGGTGTTTGTCATGCAATCAGGCCCCGCCAAAAGCTCCCCTTGTGGGGCCTGTCTTTGGGGGACCCTTCTGGAGATGGAGTATTCAAGCCGCCAGGGGTCCCACCTTGGTGAGTACGCTGGAAACCAGGACCGCCTGTCAATCTAACTTAAGAGGCTGGAGTCCAGGTGAGGTGAAGCAATCATAGGCTGTGCTTGACTGACGCCCGCTTTCAGGGGTCATGAGGGAGATATAGAGAGACTTTGAGAGGAGAAGAAACCTTAGCCACAGAGCTGGTTCATTCACCAGAGAAAGAATGCAACTCTGTGAGCCTCAGAATCAGAAGCCAAAACAAGCTTCTATTGATTTCACCTACATTCATGACCGCAGGAGAGTGGAAGATGACAACCACCAAAAAGGCCACCTCTCTGTGGTGAGCAGCCACCTTAAGAAAAGGTGGCCTTGTGAGATGCAGCAGGTGCGCTCCTGTGTGGCCCACCCACCACACTGTCCTGCTCTGTGTAACTATACAAAAACTTGGCTCTCCGACGCCAGACAGAGCTGGGTCCATCCAAACCAGCCCCAGCACGTTCACTACAGCCTGGACAGGGTAGAAGGCTAGAAGGCTACTGTGTGAGACTGTTCCTTCTTTGTCGTGGGGTGGAGGTGTTTATGTTGATGGAGGATAACCTTTGGTAAAAGGCTTATCTGAAAATCTGCCACATAGTGGGAAGCTCTTAATCTGTTACTTGTTATGGGCTATGTTTTACTTCTATATAAGAGTCTCCACTGACCTTCGTAGAGGGACCTCTAGCCTGGTACAGGAGATAAAGTGTAGAAAGATCTAATTCCAAAATGTCCAGAAGGTGAATGAAATGGAGAAGTTCACAGTATGGATAGGAATGATTATAGCATGGAGGATTCAGAAATGGACAATGGGTAAGTGGGGTTGTCACAGTCATGGCCACTGGAGGGGAGGAAGTCACAGAGCTGGACTTGGGGCTGTGGGGGGGGGGGGACTCTGAGTTCACAGCAGAGATTTCACGGGAGCATCTCCTGTATGTGTAGCTGTGAACATGTGATCACCTTCTACCCTGCAGAGAGAGCAAAGATGCGTTCTGATGTCCCCATTGGACCAACGGAAACACAGATGGTATTTCAGCAACTTGTCCCACCCACAGTCCAGAGTAGAGCTCCGTGGAACCTGCTCTTTCTAGCCTCAAATCCAGATCTGCTAAGTGGTTCAAGTTCTTGCTGAAAGCTCAAACCAAGGCCAGCTGGTAATGGACAGGAGAGAGCAGATTGTTGGAGGGAGGGCTGGGCTGTAAGGCAAAGGTTCCTGAGAAAGGGGTATTATTTTTAGCGTGTTTCCCACTGCTCTCCACTGACCCTTTAAAATATGGTACCAGTCACTAGCCCTCTGCTTCAATAGAAAGGCAGTTCCCCCATCGGAGTCTAGAAGGTACCTTCAGTGATGCTATGTCACATGACTGTCAAATGATGGAGGTGACTTGAGGGTGTCCATGGGTATCTGTGTGAAGCATCATTTGGCTAGGAGCTTCTTCTCTGGGTCCGTTTTCTCCCATCTTGGGTGGCTGGCTATCTGGGTAAGCAAGCTGAGCTGATGCAAAGGTTAAGTTACCTTCCCAGAGTCTCACCGGAGTCTAACACGTGGAACTTGTGAGTTATCTCTGCCTCTGTGTTTTGGTTTGGAATCTAGGAGTTGATTTTCTCATCCCTCCCCCCCCCCCCCACTTTACTTAATTACTGAGGATGGAAACAAGAACCCAATGTGTGCCTAGCAAGAGTGCACTCTGAGATCTCTGTTTCGCTGTAGAATGTGCATACGTGTATATGTGCTTACGTGTGTATTTGGTACACAAATATATCTGTGCGTGTGCTTGGGGGCTAGGAAATTGGTATAGGGTACTTTCTTCGATCATTCTGCACTATATAACCGAGGCAAGAGCTCTCATGTAAACAGAGCTTGTGGATTTGGCTCGGCTAGCCAGCCAGCTTGTCCAGAGCTCCCTGTCCCTGACTCGCACATCCATGGGGGGACTATACGTGGGCTGCCACATCTCCCTGGCATTTATCTGGATGCTGAGGGTTTCAAACTCTTGTCCTCATGCTTACCCTGTAAGTTCGCTGAACCATCTTCCTAAACCCACATCGCTACTTTTGAGCCCAGATGTGGTATTTTATCTGGAATACCAGTGTACGCATTGCGTGGCCAATGGCCAGCAGCGCAGAATCATAGAGGACACAGAGTAACCCTCACCTCTTGGTGTGCAAGCTGGGGGTGAGCGCCTGCCTTCTCAACCACTTCCACTTCCTGTTTATGTTGTAAAGAAAAAGGTCCAGAGTCATTATTTTTAAATCCTCATCGATATTTCCCTGTGGCCATGTCCGCCTTAACCCATGGCATTTGTAGAATTTGCAGTGTGTCCCCCACCAGGAACAGCCAATGGTGTCGCTCCACGCCCTCCTTTTTTGTAGCAGCAATGAAGGGGAGCTTCAGAGTGGATGGAGCTTGCATCATTCCCAGGAATCCTGGGCCCATGGGAAACTAGAGACTCAGACCTTACAGAAGCTCATCTTCTGACTGCAGGTGCATGCCTACAATTCCTGGACTCAGAGGCCAAAGCAGACAGATCTCTTTGAGTTCAAAGCCAGCCTGGTCTACATAGACAGTAGACAGTAAAGCAATGTAGTGAGACTCTGTCTTTTAAAAAAAAAAAAAAAAAGCAAAACAAACAACAAAAAAGGAGCTGTGAGCAGAACAAAAGCAAACAAAGGCATAAAGCATACATGGGGCGCTTTGTTGTGCTGCACATGCGGACTCTGGCTGTTTTCAGAATTGCATAATGCAAGAGATCCAATACGTAGAATTTCTGAGAATCCATTAGATTGAAACAATGGGGAGCAGTAGGAGGCTTAGTCCAGTAGGTTTTACCATCACCAAAAAGGACAGCAATGACCCAATCATGCCGTCAAGCACCAAGGTGTGGCGAGCCTTCCCTATCTTTTTCTTGTCGCCATGACAATCTTGTCTCATACCAATCAATTGAGACCCGGTATTCTATGCATCTTATCAGGCACTGGTCAAGACATGGTATTCTATGGAACGAGAGTATGGCAGGAGACAATATTTACTATATGAGGACAGAGTGAAGTCAGAAGAGGAAGCTGTTTATATGTCAATTATATGTGATGAATAACTTTTATAGCATATATAGTTATTTTGCACCTCAATATTATTGGAGTTATGACCATTTGATAATTGAGTGTGGCAAGATCAGAGAGTCCCTGATAGTAGATGGTGTTCCTAAAAGCCATGGGCTAGGCTTTGGGAGGTGTATTCTCAAGGACACACGAAGGGGAAACAAGAAGAGATTGACATAACACATCAGCAGTGAAGTGCTGCCTGGGGAAATAGACTGTGACCTAGGACCTCAAAAAGGTGCATGCTGGGAAAAAACAGTAGCATGACAACTCATCTGAGGGTTCCTTCGGGAGCATCCTACTCTACAAAGGTGATTTGATGAGACATTCTGTGTGGAATGCCATGGCCAGAGAGTGTCGGCCCCCAAGTGACATCACAGAAACCCTCCTCTCCAGCCAGTGCTGTTTCTATGGGACGCTCAGCTGCCTTAGGATGCCAGCTCCTGGGATGGTGCTCTTTGCCCTCCCAGCTAGAGACAATCTCTCTTTTTAGGCCACCCAAGGCTTGATCTCTTTCCAAGCCTGCTTCAACTGGTCCTCCTCCACTTTTCCACGTCGTCACATGTTCATCAATAAAATGAGAGCAATGGCCCTCCTCTGCCCTTTGGGAGAAGGATGACCTCTGTGGGGGAAATGAGTCCCTTGCACAGGTGACGGTATTGGAATGGAGTGAGGAAGCTGAAGATAGAGCCCCCAAAACTCAGCCTGGAAATTCAAGAAATCCCAGCCCTGCATACTCCTTGGGAAGTCCAGAGAAGGCACAAGGATCTGCTGGCCCCTTAAAGTCACCAGCTGCCCAAGCTTCCCCTACTGCCTACTTCTAGGACATGCTGAGCTGTTGATGGGGATGGAAGAGGTGTTCTGACTCAGCATCCTTCCTTGGCAGAAATGCCTGTCTCTGTCAGTCTTATCCTCTTCTCTCTCTTGCTATCAGTGGCTCTTCTTTTCCTCTGCTCTCTGAAGATGGAGTCAAAGTCTGCATCCCATTCTCCTGGTCTAGATGGAAACATGCTGACTGACAGGTGCATCCCAATCCTTTAGCCTAGATAGCAACCACACTGCTTGACAGATTATAGAGCTGGCCCCTGGAGTGTCTCTATTTCCATTTTCCCCTTCAAACTCTGATTCCTGAAACAAGTGATTACCTGGGAACACTGGCCTAATGACAAGACATTGCCAAGGCCCCGTGTCCCCGCCTCCACCTGCATCAGCGTGCTGGCCTCTATGGCAACCATCAAACAACAAACTCATAAAGCTGGCTCATCTTCCAGGGAGCAGGGCAGCTCCAGGGGCCATATTGCAAATGCTTGACCCCCAGGTACCTCCAGGTCACGGGGATTTATTAGTTGGAATCTGTAGTGCAGCGGATGACATTTTAAAAGGCGTTTTATTACTTCATGACCTGTGTGCATTGCAGGGTAATTCCGAGGCTTTGTGTCTGCAATGACAGTCCAAGATGCAAGGCACCAATGAACCACAGCCCTGCCTGGCCAAAACAGGAACCTGGGAGTAGCTACCCTCTTCTAACACACCACATTTAAAATTGCACACCCCTTCCACCTCCAAACTGAGACTTTGCCAACACAGTGAGAGGCCTTTATTGCATAAAACCTGACATAGGGAATTTTCTCGAGGGCTATTGAAGTCAGAATATGGAATGTATATTGGGAAACTAAGACTCAGGGAATATGGCGGGGGGGGGGGACTTAATCAAAGCAAAATAAGCTAACTGCAGAACCCAACAAGACAGCAATTAACATTGCATATAAGCAGGCACATCTGCAAAATATATCTATTTTGCCCTTGCCTTAAGAGCAATGGTCCTTAAGCAGTGTCTGGAAGAACACTGACAAGGGCCCCACTGCAAAGGGGGGCAGAAGGCTGTTTAGAAACCTCCAAGAGGTCCAGGAAAATGTCTCAAGATCCCCCCTCCTCTCTCTCTCTAGCAGTTAAGATGAGGTGGCCGTGGCCTACATTACCTGAAGCCTTTTTAAGCAACACGACACAGTGTTCATTGAAGCTTACAAGTTGGCCAACTGGACGGCTGGCTGTTCTTTTGCCCAGTGCCCTTGGTTTATTCTAATAGTTCTTTGAACTCAGAAGTGCCCTTTTCTAGACCACACAGTTAGATGTAAAACCCTTCCTTCAGCCCCTGAGATATCTTTGGGTGACAATATTTTCCCCGAGTATTATTATCATCCATGCCACCTAGCCATGAGCTATCCTACCCTGAACCTAAGTATGGACATCTGTGGGCAAAGGTGGGGGATTGTTCATTCCTCTTTCCCCAAGGAGTCCCTTGTCCTGTGCTCAACACTGATGCCCATATTGTGGTGGTCTTACTGAATTCGGCTCCAAATATGTCACCCTCAGGGAATGATGTCTCTTGCTTTGGGATTCCTGTAGCAAGGAATAAAAATGTTGAAGAAGATGCTTCCAATCCTGAGATATGACCAACTCCTAAGAACTGGATCCTACCAAGCTCATTCAGTTCTGTCTCGGTTTAAGGCTGAGATGATGGACAGACACACACACACACACACACACACACACACACACACACGAGAGGGGGTGAGATCTTATGGAATACCAACCATCCTGTGACAAGAGACAAATGGCTTCCTTTTTTGACTTTCTATATTTGCAGTTGGTCCAACACATAGATGATCTCAACGTGCTAAATATCTCGTTCCCAGAGTACCAGCTGTTCCTTTTTACCTGCGAAACTCAGGCTGGATCAATTCAGCAGGCTTTTATTGAACAAATAAACTAAACCAGTAACTGAATAAGACATCAGAACTACAAAAATTTTACTAAGAAATAGAGCCTACTCATCAAAATCCATCAACCAACCGGAAGTGAAGAACTGAGACAACAAATCATTGGCGTGTAAGAAAAGTACGATTGCCTAAAGAATCCTCCCAACACAGAAGCACAAACAGGGGGGCGTGAACTTGGGTGAGTGGGCTGTGTATCAGAGAACAACTAGAACTTGATTTGTCAAGAACTTGGAAGAACAGATGGTATGAACAAGGAATGAAGGCACGAAAGGGCTTGGTATCCACAGGTAACATGCTGCTTGGTGCTGCCAGGTCAAAGGTCACATAAGGAAGAAGCAGACACAGAAACTGGGCTGAGTGCCACTATAAATGCCAGTATTTGAGCCCAAGAAGATTTAGATCATAGACAACAGGGAGTCACTGGTAGAATTTAGATGCCTTGGGTTTCAGAACTCCAGAAAACCCTTTAGGTGACCATGTAAAGTTAGATTGAGGTTAGAGATGGTAGTAGAAGAAAGAAAGTCACTCAGGAACTATTGTCACATACATCTTAGAATAGAGACAATCAAGTCCTAACTGGGGGACCTGTGATGTTGGAACAAGGGGTTGGAGAAGGCTCAGAAGCTATCCAGAGAGCAACTGGGCTTACATAAACATTTCAGTCTTCCTCTTACAAAAGCCAGCATCACTTTAGGGCTATGAATTTGCCCTGGTTTGTGGACCTCTAGGTAAGCATGTGTGATTAGAGGACTCTAGTGAGAAGTTTGCCAGGTGGAACCCCTGTCCTTGTCCAGTCCCTGGCCTGGAAGAATATTGGGCATCAGGAGTGGAGGGGGAACAGTTGGTGTCTTGGTGGGTAGGAACCATGTCATAAAGACCACATGTGCCGGCCTGTCAGCTACAGAGGTTGTAACTCGCTCGCTCTCCAGAGGTGAACTGTGGTTATAGACTTGGCAGGGTTCATTTAATTGGTAGCCTTTGAAATGATTTTTGCTGCCCAATCTTCATGAAAAGGAAGTGAGGGCGGTGGTGGGTGGACGAGGTGTTGAGCTGTTCTGGCTACAAGGCAAGAGATCGGGCCTTTGATGAGCCGGGGAAATAATCAGAAGCACATGTTCACTGGCCAGCTCCCGCAGGACTCTAGGAATGCTGGCGGAAGTCCTGAGGAGAGGCGCAGGGAGCAAGACATTGGCAGGTGGCTAACTGGATCACTTGCTAACAGTAGACAGGACGTTTCCAGTTTAAGGCAATGGACTCAGAGAACGCTTGCCCTCGAATTTGGGATAAGTCAACATGGAGGTCACTTGCCTCTAGTAACTAGCCACTGGGCATCATAGTGGGCATCGTCTTTCTCTGAACCTGTCATCATGAAGAGCATTGCTCTGAGTGTAACAGCCATTGTCATTTTTAGCAGAGGAGCTGTGATGATTCCTAAGAGCCTCTCAAGACCAGCACTGCTGACCTTCCTTCATCGAAGGAAGGGTTGGGCAGGGTCATAAGGTCTGTATCTGAGATTCCAGAAAGTCTCTCCTGCACCCCCTCACCTCTGAGAGCCGAATACAATTCTGCCTCATCTGCATGGCGTCTTGGGGTAGGCTACAATATGTGGAGTTTAGAAGGTTAACTGAAAAGGACATGCCATTTATATAGCTATGGGGAAGGCTTCATTTATCCAGGCTGGGATGAGCTGTGTTAGTGACACTGCTGTCTGGGAGTTACCCACACTCTTGGACGTCATCTTCCACCCATGCTTGAAAAGGAGCTCACTGCTTTTCCAAGCTGGGCTATGGTGGCAGGGTCACGTCAGTCTGTGCTTGGTGCCCTAGTTGGGGCGAATAGACCTTTGTCTCTGTCTCCCCAAGAAGAATTCATGTAATTCACATCTGCTCACATCTGTACTTCAGTGGACTATATGACGAAGCCCTGTTTCAAAGAATGAGTAGGGACCTGAATTCTGCCTCACAGATTTTCAACATTTCAGTGAGAGGCAGCACAGTGTAGGGGTTCAGAAAAACCACAGGGCTGCAGTGAAGCCATGCTCCAATCCTGGTCCACTTCAAGCAGAGCAACCTTGGCTGAGGCACCTTACCTCTCCAGATCTGTGCCTATGCTTCTTATGAGCGGGAGGAGGATGGGACTCATGTGGCAGAGGGGATGGCAGGATTATAGAAGATGGTGTGTGTGTGTGTCTGTGTGTGTGTGTGTCAGCACCAGGTAACCTCTCATTCTTCAGAAAGGTGACCAGAGCTGAAGCGGTGTTGTGCCGTTTCTAGACTGAGGAGCTTGTTGTATTCTAAGCACAGACAGACTTCGGGAGCATCAAGGCTAACCTGGGATTCCACCCCTCTTCTACACAATTTGGAGATAGGACTAATAGCATGAAGAAATTAACTGGGTCCCACTGAGAACAGTAAAACGACCTCAAAGCACACGTCCGAATTCATGCTCTTAATCACTGCACAGCAGGCATGGTCCGCTCAGTTGGCTGGCAGCTGGCCCCTGTCCTGAGAGCCCTGAAAGATCCTCCCATTGTCCTGCATTTCCTGAGAGGCTATTGTGTGTTCCATACATCACGCGATTTCACACAGCATGTTCACTGCCATGCGAACCAATGGACACTGTCTCCATCATACATACTAGGTAAGAAATCCATGAATTTCATTCATCGCCTGCCTCACGGCCATAACCTAGTCCTTGGCCAACCAGGTAAAGCTCAGGCTTCCTCCTCCTGGCCCCTCTCTCTTCATACCTTTGTAAATAGATACAGCAGAAATGTGGGGACACTAGGCATGCTCCCTTGCATTCTGTGCAGGTGCTTTCATTGCCTTTCTTTTTCTGTGGGAGACAGATATTGTCACCTCAGTTATACACGAGGGACTTGAGAATGAAACACAGTAAGCAACTTGCTGGATGTCACAAAGGCTTCTGTACCTGACAAACCACCTTCCCCTCTAAAAGCACAGACAAAGTCACATTTGATTATCCCTTTCCAAAATGAAGGCATTTTCTGAGTCATATCCTGAACTACCAACTCCCATTCAGAATCTGGAAAGCCCCTCAGGAGTAGGAAGATGTGTGCCTGCCCCCCAACCACTGAGAGCTGTACACACAGCTCCTACCTTGGGGCTGGCAGCATCCAATGCTGCTTTAATTAGATCGCCATGGTAACAAGCTGCAGAAGAACAATAGACAGTTGTGTACTTGGGAGAATCATCAGCCTCAGACAAGGCCCTGCTAACTGTAATTATACTGGAGTGGGGGCCGATCTTTGCTTCTGGGGGAGAATAAATCGCCATCTTTGCTTGCCTTGCTACCTTCCTTCCGATGGCATTGGAACATCAGGGTTCAAAACTCCAAGTGGGTTTATTGTCTGCATTCATTTTGTGAAAGTTTCAAACCCATGTGAAAATGAAAATCCTCCCATTCTAGGTTCTGGCCTGTCTTAGTCCCAAAGGAGCACCATGAGCAAGGTAAAGAAAGGAATAATAGTCCTGTCGATAGTGTTTATTCAGTATACAAAGGACAGATGTTTTCTGAAATTCCTCTTCTGCTGCTTCAAGCATCATAGTGGGTGTCATGAACCTTACCACCCAGGATTCAAACTCAGGGCAGTGCTTTGTGCTGTGAGTCATTAAAGAGCCAGAGGAAGGTGTGGCCTCTGTACAGCCAGAGACCCGAGTGTCCCTGAGCACAGTTGCTCTTCGAGGACAAAGGGAGTCAAGGCATTAGCTATACCTCTGAGACAGCCGGCATTCTGGCTCTTCCCTATGATGAAATGCATGAGCTTTCTCTTAATCGGGTTAGTTTTTCTAGTCTGATAAGAGGCAGTTCACTCTGGCCACCAGAGTCATTGAGACCCATAAATAACAGAAAGATCATTTAAAAATAAATTACCAACAGAAGGCTGGGGAAATGCATCCCTGGATTGTTGCTCTCGGGCTCGCCATAAATCCGTTGTCTTTTTGGCCCTGCGGTGACCAGAGCCACGGGCCATAAAGATCTTCCACAGAGAAATTTAAAAAATAAAAATCCCAGCAAGACAGGGCATGCAGGAGTCATTAGAAAGGCCTTTGAGTCTCTACTGTCAGCCTGATTGGAGGATGGTGGCTGAAGGCTGGGAGGGCAAGGCACAGAGGGTCCAAACTAAAAGCATCCATCTTTGGTTTCGAGGCCATGGCAGAAAGACCCCAGGCCCTAAAACATTCTGCTCCCCTACCCAGTTTTACCACAAGGAAGATAATTGCTATTCTGCAGCGCCAAGCAGCATTTCCCTCTAGAGAAGGGACCTGGTGTGCCCAATTCATACAGATTGATTTTTCGGGACAGTTCTACTATGTGGCAAGAGAGGGGAGACAGAAATGAGTCTGGAGGGAGGCATATGCCAGGGGTAAAGACCAGTGAGACAGGTACTCACAGTGGCCAGTAGTCAGGACGAGCTTCCTGAAGGCTTCTTGTATGAGGTGGTGGGTCTTATGGTGACTTCAGAAGGCTTTGGACAAGTGACAGGCCAGTATGGAGCCATCTCATCTGCTGCCGGGCTGGGTTGGGAGGTGTTAGTGAACAAGTGTCCTCTGGTCTTTCAGTAAAGGCCATAAGCAATGGAGTGGTTGTCTCTGTGCGTGTGCAGAGAACAATTCTGAGGGGTGGTCAGTCACCTCTAGAAAGTCAGCACACACTTCTCAGGCAATGGAATGCTGAGGATCCAACTCCCAGAACAACCCAGCATTTTTAGCTAGTGGCAATCACTGCAAGTGTGTTGTGGGGCTATTTGGACGAGGCATTGGGGGTTCGCACCTTTCTGGAGAATGTGAGGGACAGTCCTTTTCCCTGTGGGTCAGTATGTAGACAGTGGGCCACTCATTTGCACACAAGGCCCAATCTCTGCTGTCCGTGTTGCACATCCAGGGATGAACACGCTTTTGAAAACCATGTGTGGGATGGTACCATTTAGAACATACTAACTACACAGAGCCCCAAGGCCCTCCAAGGTATAGCATGACTCACATACCCTTCCAACCTTTGAAGGCTTTTCCACTCCATACCCTCCCTATTCTGGTAATGAGGAAGTATCTTCACACTGCAGCAAGTGTCCTCATATTGCAGGAAATGATGTCACGCTGCAGGAAGTGACATCACACTGCAGCAGGTGCCCCCACACTGCAGGAAGTGACATCACACTGCAGCAGGCGCCCTCACGCTGCAGGAAGTGACGTCACGCTGAAGGAAGTGATGTCACACTGCAGCAGTTACCCTCACACTACAGGGAGTGATGTCATACTGCAGCAGATGCCCTCACACTCCAGGAAGTTCCTTCACAATGCAGCAAGTGCTGGCACACTGCTGGAATCTGGCTCGTGTTTTTTCCTCCTTCTGGCCACTCTTCCTCCCCTCCTTTCCTCCTCCTCTTCATTGCCCAATGCTCAGTTTTGTCACTTTCTTAAGAAAGCTTTCCCCAAGTTTAGTTTCCTTAAACCAATCAAAGCCTTGTGAGACCCTAGAAGCTTATTCCACATTAAGGTTATTTAGTGTCAGTTAGACAGGGTTGGAAAGCTAGAATAAGGGTTTCCACAACTGGTATGGAGTTTATTCAGGAAGCAATGACCAGCTCTATGTTTGAAGAAGAGAAAGGATGAGGTAGGGTTTCCAGGAGCTATAACTCCAGTGTAGGGGCATGCGCTGAACATAAGTACCTGTCACATAGGTATGGCCAGGACATCTACAAGGGCTCAAAATAGTTCTTGGATATCTAAGTGTGGCAAGAGTATGGTTGGTCACAGGAAACGCTGAAATTTGGGGTCCTACTGTCCCTAGATGACTGAGGCCGGGTGTAGCGTAATGCAGAGGACACAATGTGCATCCGAGTCCCCACAAACCACGAGGGCCAGACCTCTCTACTGCTACTGTAAGAGCTACAGAAGCAAGAGGGAAGTTCCATGTCACCCACAGGTGCCAGGTTGTAACCACACTCTCAAGAGATGCTGGGAAATGTTATTTCCAGACCCCATCTCCAGGGTTGCAGAGTGTGGGATAAGTAACTGACTCAGTCCCATATGATGTGTTATTTATCTTGACTTTGGTTGTGTGGGCTGGCAAAAATTACCACCTATTCACTGTGGGGCTAAGATCTTCAACTATCAACATCCAAAATATGTCTACTGGCCAACAGAACATGAAGGGTAAGGGATTTCTTGGTCTTAATTTCCCCAACTGCAAAGACGACGAGAATCCCTCTCCACAGTGATGGAGGAAGGTCATTGGCTAATAAAGGAACTGCCCTGGCCCATTTTATTGGTTAGAGGATAGGTGGGAGGAGTAAACAGAACAGAACGCTGGGAGGAAGAGGAAGTGAGGTCAGAGACTCGACCGCTTTCCTCTCGGGAGCAGACGCCTGAGAGAGATGCCATGCCCCACTCCCGGGATGAAGCTCCGACCCAGGATGGACTAGGCTAGAATCTCCCCGGTAAGCGCACCTTGGGGTGCTACACACAGATGATTAGGAATGGGCTAAATTAATATGTGAGAATTAGCCTAGAAGAGAATGGGCCAAACGGTGTTTAAAAGAATACAGTTTCCGTGTAATTTTTTCGGGGCATAAGCTAGCCATGTGGGCGGCCGGGTGTGGGGGACGCAGCCCCGCCGCCATCCTTATTACTACATATGGCGCCCACGTGGACAACTGCTTCCACATAAAGCCTGAGACAGCTTGGGAAGTAATTCTAGAACAAAATGAAAGCATTGTGCCTGGTTTCTTGGTAGCAGCAATTTCTCAGTTCTACTCTGCTTGCTAGAGGCAAGCAAGCGCCTCATCTAAGAGAG
This sequence comes from Microtus oregoni, assembly GCF_018167655.1. Lineage (NCBI taxonomy): Eukaryota > Metazoa > Chordata > Mammalia > Rodentia > Cricetidae > Microtus > Microtus oregoni. Next base: position 1,081,957 of record NW_024543093.1, read on the forward strand.
GCTTCCTGACTCAGCTTTACCTGCAAAGCCTGCAGCTCATTAAGAGGTCCTGCCACGAAACACTTAAACGGTGTTGACGAAAAGCTGAACGCATGCTTTTCGGTTTTCAGCCGTAGCAGGAAAAAAGCTGAGCCGTTTAAAAATGCCGGCTTTCTGGGCTGTCCTGCCAGGGCAAACTCTGACTGTTTAAGGCAGGAGGGCCGGCTACCTAGAGAGGACTTGAGTGTTGTCTGTTGTAGCTCACTTGCTGGCAGGGACCTTGAAATGCCATACAGTTGTTGCAGTAAACATGGCTACAGCCTGTATATCCGCCATGAGGCTGGAAAGCTAAGGAATGGACTGGATCTAGCCGGCAAAGCCACGCCTTTAATCCTACTGATATTGCTTGGTAAATTACTTGGTTAAAAAAAAAAAAAAAGACTCATGTGGTCAGAAAAAGAGAGATATACAGTAAAGAGAGATTCAAAGACAAGGAAAATTTTTAAATGGTTTACAGCGTGTTAAAAATATATGCAGACTAAAAGTTGAAGTTTTTAAAGTAAAAAACAAAAAAAGGAAGAGAGTTGTTGTGTGTGGTAGCACACGTCTTTAAACCCAGTGCCTAGAAGGCAGAGACAAACAGATCTCTGTGAGTTCAAGGTGGAGTAGTGTACACCTTTAATCCCCAATGCCTGGGAGGCAGAGACAGGTGGATCTCTGAGAGTTCAAAGACAACCTGGTCTACAGAGTTACTTCAGGTCAAAGATACAGAGAACCTGTCTCAAAAAGCAAAGAGTTAAAAGTAAAAATAAACAAAATAGAGGTTAAAACAAAGCTGCACAAAGATGGAAAATACACAGAGAATCTTGATACTGTATGCTATTATGCTCTCTTTAAATTATTTAAACGCTGAGGAAGGAGCAACAGATGCTAAAAGATATTTATTCATAAATGCTGCTGAACTAATTCAACATAGATATTTTGAAAATGCCTTGAATTTGAAATTTGGATCTAAGGACATGATACTTTGGAAAGGAGTTTCTTATTTTGTTTTCACAGAGGATGAGACGCTGTTCATTTCTTCTATTCCGATTTGGTATGATGGACCACGCCCTCCTGAAGGGTTGGTGTGAACGCCTTCAAAAAATTGCTTCGCTCAACTGCCAACTGAGATGAAACTAGCACACAGGTTATACCATGAAAGACCTAATTAACGACGCCCCCATTCAGCAGGAAGCAGTTTGGAGAGAAATAACTGCGCCCATGTTCCCAAATATGGTTTATAAACGTTCTTTTACATTTAAAGGGGGATATGATATAGATATGAATAATTTACATTAGTATAGATTTTGCTTTACTGATAGAGATTTAAGGTCAATTTTGTTATATGTATAAGTGTTTCTGATTTTGATTAAGGTATTGTGATTGTGTAGTTCATTTAAATATGTACTGTATAATTAAGAAAAAAAGGTTGTTAATGGATAATCATCGATAATAGTAAAGCTTGTAGTCATGTTAGTTAGATTTTCTAGATATATAGAGATATATTTTAGATAGACATTCTTCATGTCTTTCAAAGATTACAGAATAGGACATTTAATGTTTTAATAACTGAGGACTTTTCATGACAATGAGACACTCTGCTCCTGGCAGCACCAATCTACTTCAAGAGGAAGATGGGCATCGAAGAGGCTCGTTATGGAGTTTGATAGCCATTTGGGCAAGAAACTGCTCTTGCCTGGACTATTGCATAAACTGGAAACAGAGAACCCGCAGAGAGAGGACTACTGAACTTGCCTAAGGTGAGATGATCTTTCGGGGTTCCTGATTCATGAAAGAGTCTGCGAGACATTCTGCAGGACACAACAGATAGTGACTGAACTGACTTTGAATTTTCCTGCTTTATGGAAATGTCTGCTGGATACCATGGGCCTGAAGGCTGAAGATGGATGCCCCAACGGTACAGAGGAACTTTGGGTGACTGTCCAGGCAGCAAGATGTCTCTGTCATTTCTAGAGTTTTAAAAGTTGCTTTTTTTCTTGTTTGCTTAGGTAGTATTGTATCTTTCTGGAGTCTTTGATGGAGTTAAGAATAGTTAGTTATAGTTATAGTTTTCCTTAGTTATGATAAAGATTATTGTAACTTTTACTTGATAACTGTTTTGTTATATGTAATTTTGCTATGTTAAAGTTAAAGCCTTTTTTTTGTTTAAACCGAAAAAGGGGAAATGATGGAGGAAGGTCATTGGCTAATAAAGGAACTGCCCTGGCCCATTTTATTGGTTAGAGGATAGGTGGGAGGAGTAAACAGAACAAAATGCTGGGAGGAAGAGGAAGTGAGCTCAGAGACTCCACAGCTCTCTCGGGAGCAGACGCCTGAGAGAGACGCCATGCTCCCGGCTCCTGGGCAGACACACGCCATGAAGCAAGCCGCCAGGTTAGACATGCTGAACCTTTCCCGGTAAGACCGGTGCTCACAGATTATTAGAGATGGGTTGATCGGGATGTGAGAATTAGCCTGTAAGGGCTAGGGCTAAAGGGCCAAGCAGTGATTAAAAGAATACAGTGTCTGTGTAATTATTTCGGGGCATAAGCTAGCCGGGCAGGCGGCTGGGGTGCTGAGACCGCAGCCACGCCACCCTTATTACTACACCACAGAATGTTTGACACAATCCTAAATTCATGAGTGGTCCATGTGGCATTTGGACTCATGTTCTAACAGAACATGAGAGCCCTCTATGGCTAACGTCCACTTTCACCAGGAGTCAGGCTCTGATCTTGTTTTGGACAGTGTGTGAGGAGGCCGAGGAACGTGTGTGCAGCCCACTTACCACCTATCTTCCCCCAAAGCGTTTCCAAAGCTCCTCCAGCTATTTCTGTCCTGTGGTACTTGAGTGACTACATAGTTATCACCCACGACATACATTTTCATATGAGTGCTGACATTTCTGGTGTTTCCTGATAGGACCACGTCACCTATGGCGCTCTGTGAAAGCAATCAACAAATGTTCTGACCTCAAGGTGTTGAGGGTGGAGGCAGTAGACAGAAAGAAGGACATCCATGCCCCAAATTCCTCACTGGTGTCCAGAGAATGAGAAACAGTGGAATGTTTAGGACTTCTCTGTGAAAACTGCCAGGCAGCACATGGTACAGAACATTTCAGAGACCACCAGAATGATTGATCAAAGATGTATATACACACACTGGAGACATGGAAATCCTAGAGAGTTGGGTGAAGGGACTATCACCTTCAAATCTTCCTAATAAACAAGGCTCCTGAAACACCAAGTTAGGGACTTGGGGATCTGGTTCTTCCTTGCTGGCTTCCCCTACAAGCCTGTCTGAATCCCTCTCCTTCTGTTTGTCTTGACTGGCTCTCAGCTTGGGTTGTGTCTTTTCAGTCACCTGGTCTTTGCTGCCAGTGCTGATTTCACTGGTCTGGTGGGGGACAATAGACAGCTGTCACAGCTTCCCAGGTGATATTCTACTGCCCTGTGGACAAGAAAATATGATTCTTTCATCATTTAAAGTCCCGAGAACTACCTGTAGTGCATGGTAAAACACAAGCACTTCGGCAGACCTGGTGGTGGCCCTGAAAACCAGCATTCGTGACAAGTTCCCAGGTATGTTCGGGTGGCAGCTGGCGCCACGTGGTGAGAAAGCCGGCTCTAAAGCAGTGATTGTCAAGGATAAGGTGATTTGGCTCATCAGGGGACATTTGGAGATGTCCAGCAATATTGGCCTTCACAACTCGAGAGGACATGCTGCTGGCATCTAGTGGATAGGGTCCAAGGACGCAGCTAAGCATTTTGCAATACACAGGGCACAGCCCTCTCTTCTCAACAAAGAATTACCCAGTCCAGTTACCAACAGTGTGCATGCAATCCTAACATGCATATGAATCGCCTGAAGACTGATTCGATGGCAGATTCTGGTGCACTCAACCTAGAAAAGGCTGGAGCGTTTTGGATTTCCTTGAACTCCAAGGTAACATTCAAGGTACCACTCCTGAAGACATTCTAAATTAGGGATGGAGCTTGGTGGTAGAGTTGTTTTGAATAAAGGTATTCTACCTGAGCTGATGGCAATTACCACTTGCTACTCTATCTTCAGAGGCTATGACAGGGTTATCCCTAATATCTGGAGTGGTCACAGCATCAGAAGAATATATGCTTGTCGATGCTAAGTGGGTGGACTGGCTTTATCATCCCAAAGTTTCTGTAGCAAGGATTCCTGAGAGTTAAGGATCTTGTTGATCTCCTATGCTTCCAAACAGAGTTCAGCATCTGTCAGGAGCCCAAGTATGTCTCTGTAAGGACTTAGGTGGTTGCAGTAGTAACTATTGGTCCTGCAATGAGGAGAATCCTCTTGTGAGCCTTGGAGGTTGGTGCAATGCTCGACATTTGCTCCTTTCCTTTCCTGTGGCCTTCCTGTACCAGACACTTCCACCTACAGCATCTCATCATTCTTCAGCAGAAAGTGAGGCAGGGAGCAGGACTGAGTCCCGGTCATGCCTGGGAAAATGAAGCTGGAGAATCTTCAGCAATAGAAAAAGCCCAAGAGCCCTGCCATCTAGGAAGGCTCCCCCACCTCCAATTCCACAACACCTTCCTCCTCTCTTGTGCCATCTTTTCCCAATCAGCAAGTATAACCCTCTCTTTTGCATCATAGAAGGCACCATGTTGGGTCCTGAGACCACTCAAGGTGTTTTGTTGAGACTGGGATGTGCGGAACTATTTCTGACAAATGTCTTTGTTATACTAGCAAGATGTTTGTACAGTTTCTACACGCTCATATTGCACCAATATAATCCATGCTCTTTTCACAAGTACACACTAATCACAGAAGCTGGCAGATCTGAACAATAAAGTCCAGAGCAGTGGTTCTCAAACTTCCGAATGCTGTGACCCTTTGACACAGTTCTTCATGTTGTGGCGATCCCTGCCATAAAATCATTGCCATTGCTACCTCATAACTGCAATTCTGCAACTGTTATGAATCATAACTACCTGATATGTAGGATATCTGATAGGTGGCCCCAAAAGGGGTCATGATCATCATCTTGCAAACCTGCTCTAGAGAACACAACCAGACATATTACGCATACTAAGTGATACCAGTGCAGAGACTAGAATCTAAGCAGAAGTTCAGGACTTCTCCGAGACTACAGGATCAGACACATTTCATTTTCATACTAGTAACCTTATATATATGTAGAGTCAAAGGTCAACATCAGATGTCCGCCTCGGTCACTCCCCAATCAATGTTTTAAGACAGAGTCTCTCGCTGGGGCCAGCAGCTCAAATTGGGCAGAATGAGTGACTGACTGGATAATAACCTTTAAGAGTCCTCCTGTCTCCACTGCTCAAGTGCTAGAGGAACAAACACACGCTATCACACACTTCCACAACCAACTTTTGATGGGTTCTGGGGATTCAAACTCAGGTCCTCATGCCTATGGGGCAAGCACCTCACCAGCTGTGCCTTCTCTCCAGTCTTCTTGCTCTAGTGTCTATGATGACTCCTAGCCTGGTTCTAACAATCTGGTCTGGTTTCTTTCCACCCTCACCCAAGACCCAACATGCACATGGAATTTTTGATCCAGTCATGAGCTGCTATGGCTGATTACTACTCTTATGAGTTTGTGTCTGCCATTCTTGCTTCTCACAGCCAGACAGGCATGGCCTTTGTCAATGCATCTACCTGGGAGATTCCTGCTTATCTCCAATGACCAAAATCAAGCCTCCTCTTCCTTATGAAGACTGCAAATACCCAGAAGAAAGTCTGTCTCTTCGACTGCACTCTCCATCCCTCATATAGCTTCCATTGCAACACCACTTCTATTGTTTTGTGGAAATTATACTTTCTATATTTCCAGCTTCACATAGACTCCAAGGCCTTATCCATTTCTTTATTGCAAACACTAGGCACCGCATCTAGAAAACAACGGACATTCAATACATATTCTCTGTGTGTGTTTGTGTGTATGTGTGTTTCTGTCTGTCTCTCTCTCATGCACATTATTTCTCTCTGTGTGTGTCTGTCTGTGTGTATATGTGGCTGTATATGCGTGTATACATGTGTCTATCTCTGTGTGTGTATGTGTGAAAGCCACATGCATGTGGGTACATGTGTGCACATTTATGTGGAGGTCAGAAGACAACTTTGGGTGCCATTTTCAGGAGCAATCTACCATATTTTTAAAAACAAGATCTCTTTTTACAGTATAGAACCTGCTAGGTTGACTGACCAGCAAGTCTCAAGGCTTGCTCTGTGTCTTCCTGCCTAGGGCTCAGATTAGAAGCATGTACCACCACACCTAACCTTTTATTTAAAAAAAAAAAAAAAGGTGTGGGTCTTAGAAACCAAACTCAGGTCATCATGTTTACACAGCATGTGTTGTACTGATATAGATATCCCTGCAGCTCCAATGATAAATTTTATTCTGAAAGAAAGACTAAATAGTAAGTGAGTGGGTGGGTGGGTGGATGCCAGTGATTTGAAATCTGAGCTTCTTCTGTCATGGAATCAGTACAAACCCCTTTTTGGAGATACACTCTAAATAGCCTTTGCTGTTTGAGGACCACGTGCTGAGAGTCCCGCTACCTTAGAAGAACCACTGGTGTTTCCTCCTTTGCTTGGCCTGGCTGTCCCAGTGTCACTTGACTTCATCAGACAGATGACAAAAATCAGACAAGGAGCAACACTAGCATCTGTGGATAAATACTGCATCAACCCTGGGGTCTGTCTTGGTGACAATGATGCATCCGTGCACATAAAGTGCTCGAACTCTCCCTGTCCTCCGCCCTCACCTTTAGAACTGGACTTCATTATTCCTTTCTTATTTGATGAGAAAGAAGATGTCTGATGAAAAAGAAACAAGCTTACATCTAGAAATTGTAGAGTCCCTGCCCCACAGCACAAGCATCGCCTGAGACGGCAGCTCGCCTTACCCTTGGGTTCCTTGTCTGAAAATCAAATCAAACTGTCAGTGTCTAAAGCACAGCTCTGTTCAGTGTATCTGCTCTTTCCCTCTGCCCTCCCAAAGCCCTTCTTTACCCAGAACACCCTCACTTCTGCTCCCACTCTCTACCTCTCTTTGATTTATGCTCTGAGCCTGTCACCTGTCCAAGTGGAGAGACTCTGAGTAGGTGTGACCAAGGACAATGTCACTTAGAAGAGCGTCTGGAAAATGCAGAGATGGGCAGGCCCGACCTGCAGACATCTGGATACACACCTACATCCACTTCCTGGGGATACTCAGAGTACATCGATGACCATGCTGGCCAGGGTCATGACCTCTGCGAGTGCAGCAAAGGGAAGCTGCAATGTTGGGTCAGAAATGGGGTGGGGACTGTTTCCTGTTGTTTATAAGCTTTACATTGTTTGCTTACTTTGGTAAGTGATGTGCATACACAATGTAGGTGAGTGGAAAACGCGATTGGTTTTTGATCTTTTATCATAATGATAAATAGATATGACATGTGACTGTAGAAATGGAAATCAGCATGGAAAGGTTAGTTAGGTAAGTATTAAAACTTTATGTGAAGAAAGCAACATGCTTAAGTTTCTGTGTTTAGATACCCAATCCCTGAGGAGCCTCGTAAGCAGATGGGGTAAGGCTCTCACCAAGGCTGGCTTGATTTAAGACGATGGAAGATACCCCTGGTAGTCCAGCTTCTTAATAGACATCCCATGTCACATGCATGGCACCCAAAGACCTTAACCCAAAGACATCAAGACTAGAAACAGGGATAGCTTCAGAGAGAAGCCATGTTTGGGTTTTATAGCCACAGCCGTGAAACTTCTGGCACTGCTCTGTGGACTGAAAATTTCAGACATTTCTGTTTGTCAACTTTTTCAAATTGGGTTGAACCCAATTTTGGTCAGGAAATCAGGATGGTTTTCATGGGTCCACCTACTCATCTGTGACTGTCTGTGTAAAACGAAAGAGGTGTTTCTTCTACCTGCTGATCCACCTGGGGGGTTAGCACTCCCTGAACACTTATTAGAGTCGATACATTATACACACAGAGGTCAACAAGCCAAAATCCCTGACCTAAAAGAGTTCCTATCATTTCTTTTCTTTCTCAAGCCTCCAAGTTGCATGTATTCCTTGGCTAACGGTCTCATATGACTCTGACTTCTGCTATATCTTCATACCCTCTGACCCTGATCCATATGCTTCCCCTTATCTGTCTTTTGTGACTGACTCCACTGAATCCATCAAGATCATATAAGGACATCACAAGGTCCTTAACTTCATCACATTAGCAAACTTTCTTTTGTTTTTGCTATTGAAAATGACAGGTTCACCATGGCCATGGATTTGACTCTGGGCAGCTCCGGGGTCGTTATTCTGACTACCACTGTGGTGGTTGGAATGAAAGTGGCCCTCATTGGTCCATAGGGAGTGGCATTATTAGGAGGTGTCACCTTGTTGAAGGAAGTGTGACACTAGGGGCAGGTTTTAAGGTTTCAGATGTTCAAGCCAGGCCCGGTGTCTTTCATTCTCTCTTCTTGCTGCCTGCTGATCCAGATGTAGAACTCTCAGCTACCTCTCCAAAACCATGTCCATGTACAATACCACCTTGCTTCCAACCATAGCAATAATAGACTAAACCTTTGAACTGTAAGCCAGCCCCAGTTAAATGTTTTCTTTTATAAGAGTTGCTGTGGCCATGATGTCTCTTCACAGCAACAGAAACTGTAACTAAGACAATCACGCATCATCATCTTTGGACACAGCTTCTATACTGAAAACTGTTAAAGGAATGGATGAAATATGTATCTCATCTTTTAGCTACAAACTATAGCTTAGAGTAGCCAGGTAGTTGACGAAGCAAAAGTTACCTTTTAAAATCTGTATAGCTAACCAATTTTAAAGGGCAGAAAAATCAGATATCGTCCACGTGAGACCTTAAGAAAGTAATGGATCTAAGCATTGATCATTAGTGAATACTGACTCCATTTATTGAAAATCTCTTGGTAAACCTTATAACAATTCAGTCACCTAAATGAATGCTTTGAGCAGTATGGAAGAAGATAACTAGTTATTGTTAATGAAAAATGAAAACAGCTCGAACAAATACAGGATTTAATAAAAAATGAGAACAGTTCGAAGAAATATAGATTTATTTTGCCTCATGGTTTCAGAGATCTCAGTTCATTCATGGTCCCTTGGTCCACTGCTTCTGGGACCCTGAACTATGAGGCAAGACATCAAGATGAGGTCATGTGATGAAGCAAATTGGTTTTCATTAGGGAGGACAGGAGGTTTAAAACCACAAGTAAAATACCAGGTTCTAGGGACAGAATATATCATTTAAAGGAGCACCCCCAATGACCTACTTCTGCCTCCTAGTGTTCTGTTCAGCTATGGACTTTCCAGTAGATTAACCCACTGACAAAGTGGTGCCAATGTCACTCCATTGCCTCTCAGTAGTTCCGCCACTAAGGGACCAAGCTAAGAACACATGATCCTTTTGAAGGAACTCTCCAAATCCAACTCACGACAAAAGTGCACAGAATTATCTTGAAGGCATTCTTGAAAAAAAAAAAAAAAAAAAAAAACCAAGCCTGGATATAAGGTTTCTAGAGCTAATTTCCAATGCGCAAGATCGATGAGGAAGCAGAGAGGTGGTATAGAGACAGGTCAAGCAACTCCCCGCCCCCAAAAGCAATTTAGAAAACAAAGAGTTTATTTGGTTTAAGTCTATTCAGGTCACAGTCCATTATTGAGGAAAGCTGGCCAGAGCTCAAGGCAGGAGTCATGGAGGAACACTCCCTGCTGCCTGGCTCACTAGAACATTCATAGGCTCATGTTAATCTGTCTTTCTTATGCTGCCCACAGTGGACTGGGGCCTCCTATGCCAATTACCAATAAAGACAACCCCCACAGATATGGCCACAGGGAAATCTGATCTAGGCAATTCCTCAGTGGAGACACTCCTCTCAGTTGATTCGAGGCTGGGTCAAGTTGAGAATTAGAGCTAACTAGAACAAGCAGCAGAACATAGGACGTGGGCAACTGTAGAACAATCCAGATTCTCCAACAAGTAAACTGCAATACAAGCAAACCAAAAAAACAAAAACTGGGGAGGTTTAAGAAGCCTGTGATTTCTAGGCTGGTTTACAATCCCCGAGAACCTAGACAACAACGAGGACGCTAAGAGAGACATATATGGATTTAATCTACATGGGAAGTAGAAAAAGACAAGATCTCCTGAGTAAATTGGGAGCATGGGGACAATGGGAGTGGGCTGAAAAGGAGGGAAGAGCCAGGGAGGGGAGCAGAGAAAAATGTATGGCTCAATAAAATGAATTTAAAAAAAAAGAAGCCTATGAGCCAGGACAGGAGAGGTGGCTAAGGGATTGAGAGCAGGGCTGTTCTCCTAAGGACTTAAATTTCATTCCTAGCACATCAGGCAGCTTACAACCACCTGTCACTCTAGCTCCAGGGAATCTGATCTATCTAATCTGAATCAATCTATCTATCTATCTATCTATCTATCTATCTATCTATCTACCTACCTACCTATCTACCTACCTACCTACCTACCTACCTACCTACCTATCTATCTACGTATCTACGTATCTATCTACGTATCTATCTATCTATCTATCTATCTATCTATCTATCTATCTATCTATTGATTGTAGGCCCATATTTCTATATGGTATGGCAGCAAGGCTCTAAAGCCATAGGCCCCACCCGAGGTGGTCAGTAGCCCTGCAGATAGGCTGTCTCTGCCTAACAAAAGGTCAGGATATTGTTGCTCCTTTCTCTGTAATTTGGAGGATGCCTTATAGAGACGCTGATTCAAGCCTATGTGTCAGCTAGCATACACAGCAGACAGGTAGATGCGGACGTGACAAAACGGCATTCACCTGGTTACCTAGGAGACAGGTATTTTCCCGCTCAGTTTGTGTGTTGATATAAAAGTTGGTTGGATAATAAATGTGGGGTGATCCTCAAGAGAGTGTCAGGAGAAAGGACCCTGAGATGCCCTTCTGTGATGACCGTGTAAGCTGTGTCTGATTATTCCTTGCAGCTCCGTACCAGTCCAGTTAGGGAAAATAGTTATCTGTGTTGGGGCCACAGGGGCTCTAACAATCTCTCTCTCTCTCTCTCTCTCTCTCTCTCTCTCTCTCTCTCTGTCCATCGGTCCATTGGTCCACCCACCCACCCATATCTATCATCTATCTATCTATCTATCTATCTATCTATCTATCTATCTACCTATGTACCTATCTGTCTGTCTATTTTTTGAGACAGGGTTTCTCTGTATAGCCCCGGCTGCCCTGGAACTTACTCTGAAGACCAGGCTAACTTCAAACTTAGCAATTCTCCTGCCTCTGCCTCCCAAGTACTGGGACTAAAGGTGTGCACCACCACAGATGGCTTGATACCTTCTTCTGGACTCCATGGGAACTATATTTACATGGACAACTCCCTCGCAGGCATATACACATAAATAAAATCTAGAATAAAATCATTTTATAAAGCAAAATGTATAAGGCTAATACACTGTCAGAATCTAGTTTGATTCATGTTGAACAAATCGACCATGAAATATTATTAAATAATCAGATAACTTTGAGGATTGATAATATTAAGGATGTGTGACAGATTTTATAGTATAATAATGACAGCATCATGATTATTGTCTTAGTGTCCGTGTCTTTTTTTAAAGTCACGTACTGAGGTATTTCCAGAATAAATAAGGTACAATGTCTTATGTGGGTATCTGAACAATACAGTTCAAGAGGGATGGCCAGGTACAGAAAGCAAGATTAGCCTCAAATTGAGGATGATTGAAGCTGGAAGCTGGCTACACTGGAGTTCATTATTCTCTTCTATTCTTGTATTAGCTTGAAGTTTCTCATTATGGCAAGTTTTTCAGGGAAAAAACTTGAACATATGCACCCAGAAATAAAATTATTGGCTATGAGCGTTTCCAGGGTATTTAAAATGCATTGTCAAGTTGCTTTCTACCAAGCTTGCAGCCATTTATAGCCCCACTAGTGGCGTGTGAGAACGCCGAGGATATAATATTTTAAGAGAATAGTCATTTGCATAGATGTGAGACTGTGTATATCTCAGTTGCCTATGCCTTTAGAAAGACTAATGGCTTATTATGGGATATTATAGCCCAGTTGTGATGGCACACCTGGGGCTTTATACCTGAAGAGCAAGGAAAACAATCAGTGAGTGAGTTCCATGCGACATCATCGCCAACTCGAGTTTACACAAATCCAAATTTCCCTCGCGATGGGTTCCCGTGTCGCTCCTGATGTCGTCCTGAATGTCCACTGAAGTATTACTTTAACAGAGAAATTCACAAATTGTATCTTCTCAGTAAAATCTGATTATCCTCAAAAGGCTTCCTCACATGAAGTTAAGGGGGAAAGAAAATAAAAAAAATCAATGCCTGGGATTCTCTGCCTAGCATGAAAGAGAGGTTTTTTTGCAATAGGGTAATTCTGAGATCCTGTAATTTTCCAATTATGTTTGATTGCAGTGCCGCTTTCCTGTCTCGGTATTAAAGGATGGTCAGCGTTTTCTTTCTTTCTTTTTTTTTTTTTTTTTTCAGCAACCAAAACCGACTTTCAGATGAAGCAGCCACTTAGTTCAATGGCTTGTTTACACTCCTCAGTTCTCTGGGCGTACGGCACATCCGACCTTCAATGAGGACCCACCCTAGCCCCTCACGTCACTGTCAGCCACCAGAGAGCAGGTGCTGGTGATCTCCTATGTGGAGGTGGGCCACTGCACACAGAGTGGGGGTGCCAAGGATAACAAGCCATATTATATGCCCTCTACACTGACCCCCTGCTGTGAGACAAGGATAGGTGTGTGAATAGAGAGAGTCATCCAGCTCATACCATCAGCTGGGGACCAATTGTTCAAACACAAGAACTTAGGATGGACATTACATACCCAAAGCATCGCATCCCACCTCCAGCCCCCAATAGGCGCACAGCATAACCATCTAATGTCTCAGCCAGTTGTTCACTGGAGGCATGAAACATCAGCTACTGTGCCTAGTAACAGAGAAATAAATAAGGAATAAATCAAACCTTTGCCCTCAAAAATGCTCATTCTACAGAGACAGGTGAATGAACAAATAAGGAAAATAACACTTGAGAAGGATCGAGGAATAGAACAAGTAAGCTTAGGGTGCTGTAACGGGGATTTATCTCATTGTTAGTCACCAGTTTTCATCTGGCAAAGCAACATGAGGAATATTTATTTTGCCTCACAGTTCAGAGATATCACTGGATTCACCCTGGTCCATGGCAGGCTGAGCAGAAGATGGCCGCTCACATTGCAGCAGAAGGCAGAAAGCTCAGACCACAGCTAGAAGCAGACATTTTCTTCAAGGCCCATCCGACTCCTGCTATCTAAAGTCCACTGTCCCCAAGGCTTTCATTACCCTCCCAGTACCAGCATCATGCACTGGGTCTTCGAGGATCTCTCTGCCATCTGAGTTCTGACACTGTTCTAAAGTCCAGGCTCTTCTGTCAAACTCTTAGCAATGAATGGCCTGGTGGGAAAACTGGTGGCTGGGGGTGGAGGCGGGGAGTTGTACACTAGTGATGTACAAAGGCACAAAGTAAACATTCCCATTCTAAAAGAAAGAAGGAGAGACTAGCCAGGAAGGATGAGACCAAATCAGAATAGAACCCAGCAAGGTGAACATGAAAGCAAATGGTTCCATGTCCAGCATCTGAGTTTGTGGTAACATCATCTGGGTCCTTTTCTAACATTGCCAATGGCAGCATCTCATGCTGCCCCTGTATGGTGCTTGTAACTTCCAGAGGCAAATGTCTCATGTTCCCATCACATCATGCTTGAGCTCACAACTGCAACAAAGACCACACCATCATAACCTCATGCATGGGCCTCTCTGCTTCTCTTTAATGAATCCAGCTTTGCTACACATTGCCTGGACTCAGCTTTTTTTCTTTCTTTTTTCCCAGAGCCCCAGTGACCTGAAAATTCTTGCATTCTATATAACTACAAAGGTAGCATCCTATGAGTGGTGCCAAGTTTTGCTACCAGCATGCAATATGCCTCTTCCCTCCTCAGCTATGGCTCTTCAAGGACCGGAGAATGAAATAGAGATGGGGGCTGTTGGAGCAGGACAATCGGGGGGCTCAATTTCTTTGTGCACTCCATTTTGAAGGAATGTGCAAAGTGTTCTCCAAGTGTTCTGTGTTTTCGCATCCTGAAGTCTTCAGTGAATAGAATCTCGTTCTCAGACATCATTTCTATTGTCCTGTTACAAAGCATGCGGTCCCTTTGCGATGCTGTTTATCTGTTTAACAACTTCCTTTGTCCTCGGGTGCCTTGTCTGCCAACTTGAAGTGTTCTCACAACCCTTTCCTTGCCAAACCACATATTTTAAAAACTTTCTGTCCTACTTGTTGCTCACTGTAAATCTGACTAAAAGCAGCCGTAACCGTGCCACAACCCAAACGCTACGCTGTCTTTGAATTTCTCCTGCCAACAGAATTAGTCCATTACTTGTGAATGCAGTTTCACTCAAAACTTTAAGACATGGGAAGAATGCAGCCAAATTCATTTTCAGAATACAACGTGAAATGGCCTCTAGCCCAGTGCTTGGCACATTTCTTTAGTCGACGCCTCGAGAAGCTGGTCCACACTCTCTGCTTTTCTCTTGGCATCCTGATCACCCACGTTCCCACCAGAAGTGCTTCATGACTCCTGCTGACAGCATCGCTGGGCTGTAGCCTACAGCACCAAACTCTTCCTCCTCCCTCCCACAAACCAGTTCCGAAGGCCCACAAACCCCGCTGTCAGGTTGATCACAGAAGCCGTGTCCATTTTTGGTGGCAACTGTTATTTTTTGAGAAGACTCAACATTTCTGTGCAGAATTCACTAATTTCAAATTGCTGTTCTAAGTGTTCTGCCTTCAATGTTTGTGTACAGCTCTTTACTCCTTAGGTCAGCAATTCTCAACTTGTGGGTCAGGACTCCCCCAGGGGTCACATGTCAGATATCCTACATTGATTCATACCAGTAGCAAAATGACAGTCATGAAGTAACAATGAAATCATTTTTTGGTTGGGGGGTCACCACAACGTGAGGAAGTGTATGGAAGGGTGGCAGAATTAGGAAAGTTGAGAGCCACTATATGAGGTAGAGCTCACTTAGGGTGGGTGACTTTGTCCCTGAGGAGACAATATGGGATGTTGGGAGGGATCATTTTAAAACAGAGCAACCTGAAAAATGCACTTCTTCAACCAGGTGAGCCAGGTCAGTGTCGACAATCATTAATCACACCGAGACAACACAATGGTCATTCTACCTCAGTAGTCTTCCTCCCAGCAGCCCGCAACCTTAGCTTAATTATGAGGCAGAACATTAGACAAATCCCAGGGCGGAGGAGGGGCATGTGTCTACAAAATGCTACACGGGTGTTCCCCAAACCCACAAGGTGATCAAAAAGAAGAAACCTCGGAGGTGGCACAAGCTGTGATGCAGTGTCCAAGCTGAGATTATCATGGATGAGCAACAGAACTCTGCAGAAATGCATGCTTTAGCTGTTTAGTAATGGACCACTGTTGTTTTTTTAATTATAGCTTATCCGGTGATATTCTGAGAGACTGAGTAGTGTCTCTACTATCATATTAGCTTCTCTAGGAATCTAAAACTGTTCTTAAACAATTAAGTATGTCGGGACTGGGCATATGATTTGCTTGGTAGGCTAAGGATGTGAATAGAGTCAGAGGCCCAGCACCTCTGTTAAAGCTGTGTGCAGACCCCAGAGATGCAAACAGGCAGATCCCCAGAATCCTCTGGCCAGCCATTCCAGATGAATTGGTGAGCGCCAGGTTCAGTGAGAGAGTCTCTCAAAAACTCAAGAGGAGAAGAGCAGAGTGAAACAGGAAGAACAGACCCCCCAGGGCCTACCACACACAGCTTAGCGTTGCTAACAAGGCTAAAGCCTCCAATTCAGCACCCATGTTCCTTCACCCTCCTCCCTACACCCCGGAGAAGGCGGATGTTGAAGGTGATAAAGCCAAGATGAAGGGCAGGCCACAGACAAGATCACCAAGGTTGTCTGTTACACTGGTTTTTCCAAAGCTGCTGCCCAAGCCTGAAAGGGCCCCCGCAAAGAAGGGAAAGAAGGTATACGAAGGGCAAGTGATGCTGGCAAGCATGGGAACAACCCTGCAGGAAATGCAAATGCAGAAACAGACCGGGCACGGAATGCTGACGGTGCAGAAGCCGCATGTGAAGCATGCATTTTTGATAACTGTGTGCTTCTGGGGACCGCACAGCCAGGAATACTATTTTTATCAAGTTTTTTTAAAAAAAAGAAAAGAAAGAAAGAAAAAAAAGGCACACTTTTGTTTCCCTTTTATTTATTTCTTTTAAAAGGAGCTATGTTGATAACACAGACGATGTCACTCTTTGGGATGAAGGAGCATGTGTCACCAACAGAATATGTCTCCCAAACTGAATTGATATGGGGATGGGGGAGGACTCCTTTCCCTGTTAGCTTTGAAGAGAGTCCTCAGGCTGATGTGCTGGCTCAGCCCCTAAATCTGGAGGCCTGGGTTCAAGCCCCGGAATCCACATAGTGTAAGGAGAGAGCTAATTCCAGTAAGCTGTTCCCAGGCTTCCACACACATACAGTGGCACCTACCTTCACACACATAATAATACCAACAAAAAGGAGGGCCAGGTGGTGGTGGCAAACACCTATATTCCCAGCACTTGGGAGGCAGAGGCAGGCTGAGTTCTACAAAGCAAGTTCCAGGATGGCTAGAACTTTTGCACAGAGAAAGCTGTCTCGAAAAACAGAAAGAAAGAAAGAAAGAAAGAAAGAAAGAGAAAGAAGGAAGCAAAGAAAGAAAGAAAAGAAATAAAAAAGGAGGAAAAGGATGAAGAGAAGGATTTTCTGATGTCACACATAGCCACCTTGCTACGAAAATACCTTGTCTTGTGAGAAAACTCAAAATTCACTTTTATATCCCCCCCCTCCCTCTCCACCTTCAGCACAGACTTAGCTACCTTAAAATTGGAGACCTATTGGATCTGAGCCCTTTAAGCTGGGATTTCCCTGTGTGTTGGGCGACCTAGACTTTGCAGTGGCATCACTGAACTGCAATCCTTGAGAGAGCAGCGGTTCCTTTTCTAAAAAACGGTGGATCTTTGGATCAACAATTTCGCTGTTTTCATTTCATTTTTTTGAAAGTTGGTATTGGCTGTGAGAAATTGCCAAACAGAATACTAAATGCAAAATGTAATGTCAGCCCCCACTCTAGGCTTGCCCTGTTCAAAGAATCAAATGAAGACTTGCTTGGACTTTGTAGTGTCATTCTGAGTTAGGTGGTCCGTAAAAGAAAACAATTTGAAGCGGGGCAGTGGCATAGCAGCACATGCCTTTAATCCCCTACAGCAGCAGGTAGGTTTCCGAGTTCAAGGCCTGCCTGATCTACAGAGTGAGTTTCAGGACAGCCAGAGCTAAATGGAGAAACCCTGTCTTGAAAAACAAAAAGCAAAAAACAAAAAAGAAGAAGAGGAAGGAGAGGAAGAGGAAGAGGAAGAAGGAGGAGGAGGAGGAGTTTTTTTTTAATATTTATTTATTTATTATGTATACAATATTCTGTCTGTGTGTATGCTCGAAGGCCAGAAGAGGGCACCAGACCTCATTGCAGATGGTTGTGAGTCACCATGTGGTTGCTGGGAATTGAACTCAGGACCTTTGGAAGAGCAGGCAATGCTCTTAACCATTGAGCCGTCTCTCCAGCCCCAGGAGGAGTTTTTAAAAGTTCTTGGGCCAATTATTTTCTGCCCATATCCTACCTGAAGTATGATCCGTGTTTACAAAAAGTATCCTAAATAAAACTGGGTCCAGTGTGGCTTGGAGAAGGAAAGATGGGACGTGACAAAAGCAGGTGCCCAACACCAACCTCTGCCTCCTATGTACGCACAAACACATGCAGGCAGTTCCACGGGCATATATGCACACGTATGTAACATATACTCAGAGAAAGAATAATACACTATGCTAACTTTTAAAATTGAGCTGGAAGCCACAGCCGAGTCAACACATGGACTTGATCCCATATGCAGGCAGAGAGAGAAGTAAGGGGACTTCATGAGACAAAGGATTGACCAGACTGGAAGAAGCCGATAATAAGGGGAGGTAGAAGGGTGCAGAAGAAGAAAGGGACCCTAGAGAGAGTCTCAAAGTGTGAGGCAAGACAGCTAGAGATGGATGCAGCTACTTACGGGTTTAGAAAGTCGGGTGGGGATGAAAAGATACAGTTCAGCAGTTAAGAGCAATTGCTGCTTTTGCAGCACCCACCCGGTGGCTCACAATCACCTATATGTAACTCTAGTTCCTAGGAGACCAGACAGGTCTTCTGGCCTCCGTAGGCACTGGCACGCACATGGTACAGATACATATGTTCAGACAAATACTTGTCCACATAAAATAATGCATGAATAAATATCTTTTTTTTAAAAAAAAATGAATAGAGAAAATGATGGAAAGGTCTAGGGAAAATATGCCATATTTGACTAGAAAAATCCATAGCTCTGCATGGCCTTAAGTGGCTTTTTTCAGTGTTGACTTGAGCATGAGGAAAGCCACTTTTGACAGGTAAAAGATGCTGAGTAGGAGAAGAAGGAGGAATAATCTGGTAAGGACTTTTATCCACACAGAACTTCAGTTCAATATATTAACCCTGGAGACAGAAAATTGCTGGGTCAAATGGGGCAGAATGAATTCTGAAATCTCGTGGGGATCTCTAAACATGAACTCCCCTTTTTCCTTTCCTGGTGAAGTTTGAGAGACAGTTCATCTTCCCTGACAGAGGTAAAAAACCATCGACATATAGAGGCTAACCAAAATGTCTGTATCAACTGAATTATGAATTAATAGCAATCTCCAAAAGCCCCGAGTTTATCTATTCTCATAAGATGCTTTGCAACAATGAACTGAAATAAAAATTAATAGACTTAACCCTTTCTTGTAAATCTGGTGTCACTGTGAGTTTCATATATGAGTATCTTTTTAAGAGGAAATAGTTAGCCTGGCATTGGTGGCCCACGCCTTTAATCCCAGTACTTAGGAGGCAAAGCAGTTGGATCTCTGTGAGTCTGAGGCCAGACTAGTCTACAGAGTGAGTTCCAGAACAGCCAGGGCTGTTACACAGAGAAGCCCTGTCTCAAAAAATAAAGAAAGAAGAAATAGTTGGTTTAAATTGCCTTCTTGTATGTCTTTTTATTAAGAGAAACAGTGCTTATAAAAATAACAACAATAGTAACTGCAGAAATCTTTCTATCTACAATGATCAAGTTGGCTTGTCTGATTTTGTTGAACATGATCACCTTAATATATCCAGCCAGGAATAGATCTCTCCTCCCACCCCTACAGTCAAAAGTTTAAACCCAGCCCAGATTCAGCAGGTAGGGTCTACAGAGGGGCCCCTGCCTTTCCACCCATGCTTTGTTCCAACATATATCCACATTTAAGCCAGAGAAAGGGAGAAGGATAAGCGATTATTATTCAGAACCGAATAACGCATCCAACAATCTAGAACTTCCGATTGTTTCCCTTCCGATCAGAACTGATTAGCTCTAAGTAGCCCTGACATTTATCGGACGGTCGTGAAAAGAAAGCAAAACTGGTCATGGCCAAAAGGCCCGTTTCTGCAGAAGTTCACATGCAGTGCACCCACCCAGTTGGCAGTTCCCCACCACCCCCACCCTGGGGGGAGAGGAGAAAGAGAAGGTCTGTGATGCAGCTGCCACACAGTGATCAGACCCATCACAGGGCTGCCGGGGCTGATCTGGTGTCCAGATAAACATGGCATTCATGCTAGCCATCTGTCCACAGGTCAGTGGGGACAGAGACTCAAAATCATTATCTCTAATGAATGAATATACAATGACAGTCTTGTGTGTGGCGAAGGGATCATCACATAGGAATATGGTCGCGAGGAAATCAGGCAACGCTAATCTTGCAAGGGGAAGCAGTTGTGTGTGCCTATATGTATGTTTTTGCCTTTAACCCTCTAATATCTGAGATCGGCTTGTACAAGACATTTTTTTTTTTCATTTGGTGTCACGGTCCTTTCTTTGCCCAAAGAAGCACAGAGAGAGTTTGAACTATGAACTTCAGGATCCCATCTATTCTTCCTCCGGCATTCCTGTCCGTCCTGTTTTGTTTTTACTCTCCTGGGATAAGGAGCTGATCGAAATCCTCCCTGCTCTCTGCACAGCACCATATACACAAACCTTCAAATACTGCTCTTCTTGCTATACCGTGCCCTTACCTGGAACAGCAAGACCTGGCTTCATTTTCACTGCTTTCCAAAGTGAATGCGTACATTATGTATATGCATACCGTATATAAACGATAACAATGATTTCAATTCTGACCATCAGAAATTCACGCAGCCACCTACTTCCAGTTAAGCATAGAAGAACAACTTTTCTGGTTATAAAGAAAAATTAAACAGAGACCAAGACAGAAGGAAAACCAACATGGTTGAAACCAAGGAAAGCAGACAAAGAAAAGGGCAGGAAAAATACGGTAACTTTTACTTCTTTCCAAAGTAGGGATGGCTGTTTCTGTTTCAGCGTTGGGCAGGCTGAACCCCAGATGGGTTAAGAAGAAAGAAAGAAAGAAAGAAAGAAAGAAAGAAAGAAAGAAAGAAAGAAAGAGAATACAAGGTACATCCCAAGCAGATCTGGAATTTGAACTGTCTCATGTTAGAACCTGTGCTGGTGGGGATCTTCCAGGTACTGGAGCCAGGGAAGCCTGAAAAGACTCCCTGGGCTGCAGAAAGAGTTTGTGAGCAAAGATCTGGAGAGGGGCTCACACTTGACCCTCAGGAACAATCAGGGCCCATGATGGGGAGATGCGGAAAACCAGACTAGAAGACGCACATTGTGGAAGACCACAGATGCTGTGCTGAGGAAAGTAGATTCCATTCATTCTGGACAGGGGACACAGAGCTGTGGACATCATAGATTTCAGGGCTACCTAGGTCCATGCTGTAAATGTGGTCAAGTTCAAGGCTGTGTGGACAGTGAAAGAGACAGATTCATGAGGGCCTGTATGTTTGAGCAGGGGAAGGCCACAAGTCCTAACAGGAATGACAGTAAACTCTTGGCAACTAGTCTTTAGTCATGACCTTCAACAGCAGTGGTTCTCAACCTAGGGATCGAGACCCCCATCTGGGGCCACCTATCAGATGTCCTGCTATCAGATTCATGACAGTAGCAAAATTACAGTTATGAAGCAGCAACGAAATAATTCTATGTTTTGGGGTTACCACAACATGAGGAGCTGAATTAAAGGGTTGCCACATTAGAAAGGTTGAGAGCCACTGCTCTACAGAAAGTAACACTCTCTGGTGTCCAACAGGATCCCTAGCCATGGGCAGATGGGGGGAGGCACACAACTCACATGGAAAAACACCCAAGATTAAAAGGAGACCATTATGGACATCACAAAATGCTGGCCCAGATTTCTGGATCAAGCTCAGTCTCTAGGGGTGCTGTGATGTGTGCCAGTCAGTCATCTTTCTACCATCATACCAGTTTGTCTGCGTGAGGGCAGAAGTGATGCCAGTCTGGGGCATCACCATGGGGACTTCTCAGGCAGACAAGGATGTCATCGTATATTCACAGGTGGGCCAGTGGATGTAGGAGGGGTAAGGCCACGTTACCTGAGTGAAAAGGCATGCCCAGGACATTTAACAGGCGCCGAAGAATTTGGAAAAGATCACCACAGAGAGACTACAGGCCACCCACATAGCTTTTGGCTACTACCCTGGGCAAGCTGGACTTTGTTCTGTGAACAGGAGCAACCCACTGTGAAAGGTCACTAATGATGTCCATGACAAATCCTGGCAGCTGGCAGGAGAAGCAGGACAACTCAGGGGATGCCCTAGTACTCCACACTGGAGCTTTAGAACGCCATATGGGAAGGATGCAACTCCAAGGAACCCAGTGCTTCTCAAGTGTGGTCCCCAGAACCCTGGCGATTCCCAGTGGCCTCACAGGTGCCTACAGGTGATGGAATGGTGCCAGATAACAATGAGACAAAACAGCCATGTTTGCACACATTTCACAAATTTGAAATGGAGGTCTGTTTCCGATTTGTCAAATAAGTTTTCTCTATAATCACTGTATGCTTAACAATTGTGTGCTTTGCTTAAGATAGTCTGTTACTAGGATATGTTGGCAAATGTTTTCTTCATCCCATTGCAAGCGATTCATATTTTCCTGTTTGGTTATGCAAATTTCAAAATCCTAAAGAGATCAATTATATACGCAGAGGTAGAACATAGAAGTAGCAAGTATGGAAGTTGCCATGAATGTAGTAAATAATTATGTCACAGTAAAGCAATATGTTATTATTAGACATACAGTTGATCTTCATCTCCATTTGCTTACACATAGCCCCTAAAATGTTTAGGAGCACCAATACAAGAAATATCTTTTGTGTGCCATGAAGTGACTGGTAGGTAGCATTCCTAGAGATTTGCTCAGGGTGGCAGCTGAAACCAAGAAAGAACAAGGCAGGATAATAGGCATTCACTTTTAACCCCAACCCCAGACTCTGAGAGGGAACAAAGACTGGAGGTCAACATCATTCCCCCTGATGCCAATACGTAGTAAAAACCTCTACCAAAAAGACAGCCCAGGGGCCTTATGGATTGGCTTCCAAAGTACCATGAACTGACACTTTCTAGAACTCTCTTTGCCATCTTTTTTATTTTTATTGATTTTATTGAGTTATATATTTTTCTCTGCTTCTTTCCCTTCCTCTTCCCTCCCCACACCAACCCTCTCCCAAGGTCCCCATGCTCCCAATTTACTCAGGAGATCTTGTCTTTTTCTTTTTCCCATGCAGATTAGATTCATGTATGTCTCTCTTAGGGTACTCACTGTTGTCTATGTTCTCTGAGATTGTGAATTGTAAACTGGTTTTTCTTTGCTTTATGTCGAAAAGTCACTTATGAGTAAATACATATGATATTTGTCTTTCTGGGTCTAGGTTACCTCACTATGATGTTTTCTAGATCCATCCATTTGCCCACAAATTTCAAGATGTCATTATTTTTTCTGCTATGTAGTACTCCATTGTGTAAATATACCACATTTTCCTTATCCATTCTTCAGTTGAGGGGCATTTAGGTTGTTTCCAGGTCCTGGCTATGACAAACAATGCTGCTATGAACATAGTTGAGCATATGTCCTTGTGGTACAATTGAGCATCCTTTGGATATATACCTAAAAGTGGTATTTCTGGGTCTTGAGGAAGCTTATTTATTAATATTCTGAGAAATTACCATACTGATAAACAAAGGGTCTGCATCAGCTTGCATTCCCACAAGCAATGCAGGAGTGTTCCCTTTACCCTACATCCTCTCCAGTATAAGTTGTCATCAGTGTTTTTGATCTTGGCCATTCAGACAGAATCTCAGAGTTATTTTGATTTGCATTCTCTGATCACTAAGAATGTTGAGCATTTCCTTAAGTGTCTTTCAGCCATTTTAGATTCTTCTGTTGAAAGTTCCCTGTTTAGGTCTATACCCCAATTTTTTATTGGATTATTTGTTTTTTGATGACCAATTTCATGAGTTATTTATTTTGGAGATCAGCCCTCTGTCCAATGTGGGGTTAGTGAAGATCTTTTCCCATTCTATAGGCTACCGCTTTGTCTTGTTGACCATGTCCTTTGCTTTACAGAAGCTTCTTAGTTTCAGGAGGTCCCATTTATTAATTATTGCTCCCAGTGTCTGTGCTGCTCGGGTTATATTTAGGAAGTAGTCTCCTGCGCCTATGCGTTCAAGTATACTTTCCACTTTCTCTTCTATGAGGTTCAGTGTGGTTGGTTTTATGTTGAGGTCTTTGATCCATTTAGACTTGAGTTTTGTGCATAGAGATAGATACGGATCTATTTTCGTTCTTCTACATGTTGATATCCAGTTATGCCAGCACCATTTGTTAAATATGCTTTCTTTTTTCCATTTTATATTTTTTTTTTGCTTCTTTGTCAAAAATCAGGTGTTTGTAGGTGTGTGGATTGATATCTGGGTCTTTGATGGCACCTCTTTCTCGGGCTATTCAATTGGTTCTCTCATTATGCCTTCTGTTAATAAACTCGTCAATGTATTTTCTCATGTTCTGTGAACCATTCTAGTATGTCGGTTGACCCCAGTGAAGGAATCTCAAGAGCCTAGACCAGACTTTCATAAGCCTTACACACTGGCTTCTCAGTGTGGGACTATGTCCTCAACCTAGGGGACTCTGAAGCTAAACCCTGTGGATGGTGTCAGAATTGGATTGAATGCAGGACACTCAGCTGGTGCCCACTAGGCTGCTGTAGATCAATATTTCTCATTTGGTATGCTGATAGAAAAAAATCCCACACACGGTGTCACATTCTATATGATGGGAGCATACGAGGAGACAGAGGGTTTGTTTTTCCCACATTGCTACTGTCTTAAATGAAATGAACCAGGGCAGCCATGCCTACTAGGGAGGGTGAGGCCAGCCTGAGCTACACGGAAAGTCCTTGTCTGACGAACAAAGCAAAACAGAGACTAAACACATAAACTTGAGTCAGAATATGATTCCACACATGGGGACATTTCCACTGACAATGGTTTATTCAAGCAGACAAAAGGAGGAAAGAAGAAAAGGACACAACTAGTAAGGATAATGACTTAAACTAAAAATAACAGATTTTTTTTTTTGGATGGAGGACCTATTCATCCTTAGTTCTTAGCACAATGTAACGGAACTTTGTCATAGCATGGCATGAAGGAGCTCTTCAGTGAAGTCTATTGACATTTCTGCTAATCCAGTAGAGCCTTTCAGCACAGACTAGATAAAATACGTCTCTATGGAAAATTAACAAGTTGTATTACCAAATGCAGAAGAGAAAAAGAAAACCTAAGAAGCATTATTTGAAGTGAATTTTTCATAGCTGAAAAGCAGGTACAATTACACGGTTGCCAAGGTGTTTGTAAGCCACCCACAAAGTTAACGACAAACACTGTGCTCAGAGAGAGGAGGGGGGATCCGCCTACTTCCTGCAAGAGCTAATATGGATGGATGAACAGTCCTAGCAGCAACAGGATGAGAAAGAATAATGGCCACCATTGATCATGCCAAGTCGGCAAAGTACTGTATATGTATTTGTCACTGAGAGCCATGCTACAGTGAGTCTGGAGAGATGGCTCAGTGGTTAAAAGCACTGGTTACTTTTCCACAGGACCTGGGTTCGATTCCTAACATCCACATGGTGGCTCACAACTGTCTGTTCGCTTCAGTTCCAAAAGATTTGATGCCCCTTCTGGCCTCTGTGGGCACTTGGTGTGTACATAGTAAACATATATGCAGGCAAAACACAGAGAATTAAAAAAATTACTATTTTTTAAAAAAATGCTACAGGTCACCTGTTATTTCATGGTGGTGATGGTTGCCTAGGGAGCTGTGATAAAGGTCTCAAACAGGCAGAAGTCTTACCCTGAATGCCACATGAAGGACACAATCACATAGGAAAGGGTGGTGCCCAGGGGTCAACTCAGCTCTTGCTTATCCACAGCTGGACCTTAACTGCATGTCTCCTGAGCTTGGTGGGGGGGGGGGGGGTGGATTGAAGAAATCTTGAAGAGACTGTGCTCATTCTTCTTGTCCACATCGACCTGATCCTTTGGGGGAACAGATGCAAGTTCAAGCTTTGAAAGAAGTGACCGGATTAAAATGTTTCTTCAATGGATAATATGAAAGAAGAGATCGCTTCCGTTATCTGGAACAGCTTTTCTAAGTTCAGCAATATCTTGAAATTGTGAAATCTGTCACTTCAGAGACAGAAATCTTGTGGATGTGTGTGTGTCTGTCTGTCTGCTGTCTGTGTGCACGGGTGCATGGGTGTGTTCTCTCTGAGAATAAAACGCCAAGATTGAGTTTTGCTGCATCTTTTGGTGATACTTTTTTGATGACTTCTTTTGCACTTGTGTAACAAAGAAACCAATCTTGGGATGTTTGAAACAATATCTTAATGACATAACAAGGGAAGAAGTGCCTTTCCCAACTAAAGACCCTCGAAGAGCCGCCGAGAAACCCCTCTGCAAGTTGTGACACTGAGCCTACAAAAAAACATCTATCTAACTGGTATGAAAAGAGGCCAGGTACAAGATTATTGTTTATCATTACTTCTTGTTCTACTGTTGGACCCGTTGCCAGGGAAACGCCTGTGAGAGAAGGCTGCCCTGTACCCTCCTGGCTTCTCACAGAGTTGGTGCACAAATAGTCTCCCAGAAATACATCATTAAATGCACAAGTGAGGGGGCCATTAAGAGCTCCAGCTCGAACGTTCTGTGATAATATGGTACTTCTCCTAATGTTGTTAATCTTTTGCTCCTATTTATATTCCATCTGTAGCTTTATCCTCCATCTCTAAGTCTCCCTTCCCTCTGAGTCGTTCCAAAGCCACTGTTTCCAGTACCTTTCAGATTCCCAAGTGGGACAAACCAAAGACTTGTCCCTAATCATTCTGCTGGGTGTGACACCTGAGAACCCCTCCCTCAGAAGTAGCAGCTGCTCCTTATCTCCACAACAGACCCCGTATGAGTCTTTGTCACTTTCTGACATTGCAAGACATGGTGATGTTTCTTTGGCTCCACAACCCTAACCATCTCTGGAATTTTGAGGATGGAAGGGAAGGTGTTTCGTGATAAATCAGTCTTCACTTCTGTACCCAAATACCTTAATTCTGTAGCAAACCACGTTTTTCTTCAAAGTAATTGTGCCTCATACTCTAGTCTCCCTCTCCTCCTCCTAAGACTTATTAATTCTACGTGAATGAATGTTTTGCTTTCGTGTATATATGTCGTCTGAATTCAGTGCCAGAGGAGACCAGAAGCCGGCGTCAGGATCCCTGTAGCTGGAGTTACAGACAGTTGTGAGTCACCATGTGGGTGTTAGGGACCAAACTCGGCAATGTGTGCTGGCTAGTTTTGATGTCAGTTTGACACGGGCTCGAGTCATTTTGGAAGAGAACCTCAATTAAGAAAAGGCCTCCACCAGAATGGTCTATAGCCAAGTATGTGGTGAAATGTCCTAACTGGTGATTGAGAGGGATGAACCTATCCCACAGGGAATGGTGCCACTGTGGGTGGGTGGTCCCACGTGGTATAAGAAAACAGGCTGAGCAAGCCATGAGGGGCAAGCCAGCAGGCAGCAATCCTCTGGCCAACCCTCCAACTCCTGTCTCCAGTTTCTTACTTTGATCTCCCTCGGAGAGGGAAGGAGTTCTACAACTGTAAGCTGAAATAAACCCTTTCCTACCCAGATTGCTTTGGTCTTGGCATTTTACCACAGCAGTAGAAATCCTGAAGAAGACACCCTCCTCTCCAGACCATCCCACTTTCATTTACAAGGACCCTTTGGGTTGGCAGATTCAGATTGCCCGGGATAATCTCTCATTTCAAGGTCCTTCATTCAGTCCCCTCTACAGCATCCTTTTTACCACCTAAGTAACAAATTTACAGCACCCTGGCACTTCGTAAGAACATTTAGAACACAGACTGCACATCCCAGTAAGTTACAAGAAAGGTGTATATCATGGGCTTGATCCCCCCCCCCCCCCAGTAATAATTTAAACTGTGCATAACAAAACTAAGACTTTGATGGCTGGAGAGGCAGCTCAACGGTTAAGAGTATTTACTGCTCTTACAGAAGACCTGGGTTCATATTAGACAGCCCACAACCACCTGTAACTCCAGTTCTGGGGAATTCAGTGTCGTCTTCTGGCTTCTGTGGGTACATGCACACATGTACACACACACAGACAGAGAGAGAGAGAGAGAGAGAGAGAGAGAGAGAGAGAGAGAGAGAGAGATCTTTAAGAAACAAGGCTTCTAACAGAGTGTCTCTAGCTTGTTTGTCTCTCTCAATTATGAACTCCTGGCAGGAGGGTGGGGATAGGAGACATAAGACCTATGATTCAATCAGGCTTGCCATCTTGACCTGTGGGCACGATCTCAGACCATTTATTGAACTTAACCAGTTCTTTACTGAGATCAGCATCTTCACAAGGTTGCTTGGGGAAGCCTGCTGAGCTCTGATCTTTATTCCCAAGACTGGTTTAAGTTCTGCTGCTGCATTCAGCACTCTCCCCACATCCTAATCAGACCAGAATCTCAAGGCAAGTGGCTAAGGGGAACTGGTTTCGGCCCTTCAGCCTCCACTACTGGACCAAGAAAGAGACACACCTGGCAATTCAAAAGCAGCATCCTCAGCTGAGGAAACAGAATGACTTCTGAAATGCCAGCCACCTGGAGCCATCTCAGGCTTGCAAAGGCACCTTCTCCAGTCACTGGGAGAGATGTGCCTAACTCTCCGTAGCCCCCACTTCACCTCTTTACTTGCAGGAACCCCTCCTGGCCAGGCTCTGTGACCTCTGTCTACAAAAACCCTTTCCTTTTGGGAAGCTGCGTGGTACGGATGCCATTTCTGCTTTTAGCATCTCGGGATCGATCACTTCCGTGGAGGGCACCTTGGTGTATGGTACAGGGGTGAGAGCCATGGAAACCATGTTCCTTAGGAGGATGTGCCAGCACTGCAGCTGAACCAGATGGAGTACCAAATAGGGTAGGCTTGCCAGTCCCATCTTCCACTGTCCTGGATGCCACCACATAGAAAGCTGGGGTGATATCCTTCATCACTGGGACAAAATACTTGACAAGGGAGGAAGGGTTTGTTTTGTCTCCTGGCTTTGAAAGATCCTAATCTATCACAGCAGTGAAGGCATGGAAGTATCAGTGGGGTTGGGGGGTTGTCAGGAGTTTATGGCAGAATTCTCCACACGGTGACCAGTCCAGGAAGCAGAGCATTAGACAGGCAAGTATAACTCCCCAAAACCCTGCCCCTTGTCACCACTAACTAGACCTTACATCTCAAAGTTTCCATGACCTCCCCTAAACAGCTTACCAACTTGGAACCAAATGCTCAAGTCTGGGTGGAACAGTCTAGATTTAAATATACAATCACCAGGTTCCTAAATAAGCCCCTGTACATAACACCGTGAGTACACACGTACATGTACGAGTGTGGTCTCACCTGCCAAGAGCATCACTGGCACCACCAATAGACCTGCAGTTGCATCTCGGATACCTACTTTCCTCATCTGCATAATGGATGGGATAATAAATCCCTAAAGGGGCTCTTGAAGAAAATGAATAAAATAATAGATTTAAGTAGCCTGGTGTGTCATTTGACATATAGCCGACAATTGATAAATCGGTAGTGTTGTGGTATAATACGTTGGTATTCTTGTATTATTATCGTTTCTAATTCTACCAGTGCCTTTCGCATGGTCTTTTTCAGTTTGGGTTATAGGGAAGTAGTTTGGGAACTTAGCCCCAACACAGCCCCCCAACCATCCCTTCATAGGCAGCCCCTGGTGACAACAGCAACTTTCTTCACTCATCAGAGTTAATCTCTACAAGAGCGGGATTAGCCCGAGTCCCCTCACCACTGGGCCATATGTTCCTGCATGACAGCTGTTTGACAGCCTCTGTCGAGGGAATGGGGGTCTTCTCCTCCCAAACTTGATAAATGTTCACTTCTTCTGTCTGTTCTACTTAGGGCCATCTGTCAGTGTGGCACGGTGTCTCTGCTTGGTTGGGCTGGCAAGACGCTGAAGCTGGACCACCAAAGAAGGTTCAGAGACAACGCTGGTGCCAGAAAAGGATGGAGGTGGTGGAAGGGGGTGGGTTGGGAGGAAAGGCTGTCTTCTGGGCCAAGGAAGCCAAGATTCGGGGTGTTCAGCCATGGGTTGAATGAACAAGCACACCTCGGAGACAACTGGTGCTTCTTACACTTGCACGTGGTCAAAAACTGCAGGAGCTCTTGCTTGAGCACAGATTCGGATGCAGAAGATTGGGGCTGGGCACTCCTCATAAGCCCTTTCATATTACACGACAGTGCAGCTGAAGGTTGCGAGCCCATACTAGCAAGATCGTGAAGAGTGGCTGGTTCCAGATCCACTGACTCATGATCAGAGAATGCTTTACCATTGTGGTACCCAGCGTGCAGAAAACAGAGAACCGAGAGGCTAAAGAGCTTCCAAAATGAGCACTGGTCAGCTAGCTGCTCCTTCCAGAGAGAGCACTGGTCAGCTAGCTGCTCCTTCCAGAGTGAGCACTGGTCAGCTAGCTGCTCCTTCCAGAATGAGCACTGGTCAGCTAGCTGCTCCTGCTCTCAGTCTTTCCCTGAATAAATCCCCCTGCCACAGATAAACAGCACCATGGCCATCTTTCCACTTATGGTGTCTCATAAAGAAGTATAGAATGAATACAAGGGAAAGGGAGTTAGAAAATCAAAAATGACACACACCTCCAACAATGTCCACAGAGCTTCAACAGTGGCAGAATCAGTGTGGGACAGGGAGGTAGAGCTCCAGAGCCCTAAAGACAGAATTTCGCCATTCCCCTCCAGCCTTGGGCTCTGAAGGAATGACGCCCTTTGGGGCTATAGGAAAGCGTATGCATTTGCCTGGAAGCAGTGGAATGTAAGTAATCCCCCAAATCACTTTGGCAGCCCCTCATTTCGGGGGAGACATCAACCAATGACGTCAACACGTTCAGATTGCTCTCAAAGCCAAAAAGCTCAAACTGAAGATCTCATAAATCATCTTTAATTGTTAAGGAGCCCATGAAACCCTAGCATCTCCATTAACGGAGTTTCGTGATGTTAATTTCTCCATTGGCCAAGCTAAGTCTTTTCTGGGGCAACTGCACTGTCAGCTTCTGGCTCCCCACAAAAGGTGTTAATAATCTTCAATGAGCATGACGAGGTACCTGCAGAATTTCAAGCGATTTGCCGCCAGCTCCTGCCCATCGCCACAGGGCTGAGACTGGCAGCAGAGCATCCCCCTGCTGGTCTTCATCACTGTGGGTCTCTTCATTAGCGTCTGTGCACACAGGTGTGTCTGTGCAGGACCACCAGACTGAACGGAGACGCGCAATGGCATCGTTTGAAACCATTTACACGTCCTCTCAAACTGTTCACAAGTCCTGCAGGAGAACGATGATGGGAGCCTTAGTGGTGGTCACTGGTGACTCTAAGTGCAGGACCAAGTACAACCCCAGAGGGCTTTCTGACACCCTGCCACACAGGTCCATCCAGGCCTAGGTACCCGTATGTGACAAAAGATCCCATTAGCAGCAGTGGTACTTCACCATATAGCACCCACGGCACAGCTCCCCAGAACCCTGCAAGCAGGTAGAATCCGTATGCTTAATCCTGCACAGGGCCTGAAAACTCCCCAGGCAATGAGCTCCTAGAACCATGGACTGGAAAGAAGCATTTTTAGGAAACTGGGAAATCTTGTTTTCACTTTCCTTGTAGAGCAAAGTGCCAGGGCTGTCAGAGGGAAGAGGCTGGCCAACACAGAAAGCAGGGACTACACGGAAATTCCGGGACCAAAGCTCCTTCCTACCTGTTAGTCTAAACTTCATTTAGCAAACGTCCCCAGATGAATGCTGAGTGTACATTCGGGTCCTTAAAGCCACACATAGCCTATCTTGTCAGAGGACAATTGAGTGTCTCCAACATAAAGACGAGTCCAAACTCTATCCCCACAGGTTATTAGCAGAGAGCTAGCTCCTGGGATAAAAGCCCACAGCGGCTGAGCCCTCGGTTCATCCTGGGTAGGAGACCCTCGGAGTAGCTCCTTAGGCATGCTTAAGAGACAGACGCCAGATGGACAAAGGCCAGGTGCTCTGAGACAACTCCAAACATACCCCTCCTAATGTCTTTTGTCTTGAATGTTTTTTTCTAACTGAATACAATAAATAAATAATAAATAAATGAATAAATAAATAAATAAATAAATCTGAGAGCATCTGGGACTCGGTTCATTAGATGCTTCTGACGCCCACTTCCACTGCTCAAACAAAAATGAAAAGGAAAGTGTGCCGGGGCCCCTACCTACTTCTCCCTTTGATTTCTAAAGGAACACATCCCTTCTGGGACTCAGTATGCGTCTAGCAGCCGTGTCATGCCCCCCCACCTCGACACACACACACACACACACACACACACACACACACACACCACCCCAGCTCTTAGCTACTGGAAAGACATGATGATCTCTGGATGAAAGAAAGCCATAGCTCACCACTGGCTCTGCCTAGCAAGCTTGGAAGAATGGTGCCCACAGCCAGCAGACAGTGACTACTCATTAGGTTTTCAGTCTGGCATTTGGAGAAGGGAGGAACGGGAGCCAGACACTAGCCAAAAAGGGTGTGTGTGTGGGGGGGGGGGGGACCATAGTCACCTCATTACCAGAAGGTGGCGCTATGCTTTAAGACAGACTAGCCCGAGGGATGAAGCATCTGCGAGAGACTAGGATTTCTGAAAAAGGAAGGTGCAATGCAGAGCGATGGAGATCCTGTAATAGCATTTTAGAGTAACTTTAGATCACCATCAGGGAAACTGGAGCCCAGAGGAAGATGAGTTTTCTCTGCCGTTGTGCAGACCAACATGTAGAACTCAGGCTTTCGACTCTGAAGGTTCTACATTGCCCACCTCATCTGCTCTGGGTGAAATGGAAATAAAAGAATAAGACTGAGAACAGGCTTGCCATAGAGAAAGTCGGGTTCAAACATGGATGCTCCGAAGAGAAGGAACCAGTGATCCCTCTGGGGAGCCTGCCTGGTGAAGGCACCAGGGTTCCTGGGCTGACAGCATCAATATTCATGGCTCAGAAATCTTCACAGGAAAACAAAGTAAAAGCCCTGGGCTCCCCACGGGTGATCTCTGTGCTACTACTGGCTACTCACCTCCCATCTCTGAGTCGTCATTATTGCGTTAGTAAAAGGGGAAGGAAGCAGCCTCTCCTAGAGTCCTAGCTAAGAATGGAAGATTCTAGTGTCTAGCACAAGGTTGGAAGCAGTGTGACGCAGTCAGGACTAACTCCTTTTCGCTTCTTGGCTACACTGTGAGCTGCTTTCTTCCAGTGAGTGTCACACATGTGGACTGGGAGTGCTCAGAGCATGGTGGATGCAAGCCCCTGCTCCCTGCACAAGGAATATCCCCCCATGACATCCCCATGAGTCAGTAATGGGAAGGCAGAGTTAAAGGAGCCCAGGGCTTGGAAGATGTTTCAAACAGTAAAGTGTTTACTTACAAGCACAAGGATCAGAGTTCACGTAGACCCAATAACAAAAGGAAATCTGACTTTTGTGGAGCTTGCAGAACCCTACCCCTGGAAGAATGGATCTTGGGAACCCACAAGCCTGTCCCATCTATAGAGCCAGTCTAGGTTAGTAGGAGGCCATGTCTTAAGAACAAGAGGGATGATGAACAGTACCTGAGCAACCACAGCCTAGTTGTTCTCTGGATTCCATGTATGTACTTACACACACACACACACACACACACACACACACACACACACACAATGGATGCCAGGCAATGCAGTCCACTTAGGGGAGAAAGTTTATCCAATAGAGTTAGAAAACCTCCAGTGATCAGATTTTCTATCCCTCCCACAAGCCCTGGTTGCAGCACTGAACATCCTCAGACATCTGCACACTCAAGTACAAACACACACGTACATACGCACACACGCATGCGCGCGCGCACACACACACACACACCAATATATGAAGGGAGTGGCATGGTCGCCAAAGCACTGGGTGACACATCCCTGCTTTCACAGAGGCTGGCAGGCCGCAGGGATCCTCCCGTGGTTGCCTCCCCACTCGAGCTACTCACGTGCTCTTTTCAACCGCTGACTTTCATTCAGGGTCCACCAGAGCAGGGATGCTTTATCACCATCCTCTCCACATACAAAAGACGAAGCCTTGAAAGGGTTTCCCGGGGACCACACAGCTCGGCAGCTCACCGGTAGGTGAAGTGTGCTGCGAACAGTCTCTCCAGGCGCTGCCGGCCTTTTTCTTCCTAATCTTGATTTCTAAAAGGCTACTGAGTCTCAGGAGAGAGGGGATGAGACAATGGGAGCACAGACCCAAGGGAGACAGCTCCCATCTCTGCCCCTCAGCCTGATTACTTTGGCCAATCCCTTGGCCACCTACAAGCTCACTTGCTCTACAGTAGGGCACACTTTACGCAGGCAGGACTTTTGAGGCTATTGTTTTGGATAGCAAGCTATCATCTACAAGGGTGAGGGGAAACAGGCTTTTCCCCAACCACCTCCATTCAGTGACGCTTGGGCTTCTGCACCTCTACATTGGGGCTTTTCTTGGAGCTCCCACTGTTACTGGTGGTTAGTAATTTCTCCTAGGGAGCATCATTCTGGCCCCTTGAATGGAGAGAAGACCCCAGGAAAGGATGCTCCTGGGATACTTCCATGGATCCATAACATTGCAGTCACAGCCAACTAACGACGGGTATGTGATCAGGTTCAGACCCCTCTTGCTCCCTGCCATCTGTATGGTCACCCCCATCACCCCCATCATCCCCATCCCCCAGAATGCCAATTTTCTCCAGCTTCACGATAATCTATTTTATGACCAAAACTCTTAGTGGAACTAGCTTAGAGGAAGGGCTTGGACAAATATTCAAACTTTCGGCATCTCTCACAAGTATCATTTACAGTATGCCAACCGTACACTGGTGTTATGAGGTACCTCAGCTGGTGGCCTGGTCGCCGGGGCACCCCAAGAGGAAGGCAGGCTGGGCAGTGCATACACTAAACAGAGGTGTCCTTCTTTCTTCTCCTCACTCCTCTCTCCCCTGGAGAATGTTCCGGAGAAAAAACCTGCAAGCTCACTCTAATATTTCCTTGGAATTCTTTACCGTCCTTTCTCTATGGCAGCTGCCCTCTTTTCCTGAACGAGCTAAGTCTTTGTGAACCCAAGACCCAGAAGTGAATATTCTTCTTTTTCACTTCTACTTCAAAAACCTTTTGATGGTGCCACCAGAGCCTGAGGCCACCTTGTGGCCACTGCTCTTGAAAAGCTCACATGCCTCCACCTACTCCTTCTCCTCAAAAAGCATTCATCTACCACTGGCTAGGTGTGGGGTCCATGGACGGCTGTGAACAAGATGACCACCTGGAGCTTGTAATCAAATGGGGATCAAGCTCTATGCAGAGAAAGAGAACAATGATGCGGATACGGGACAGCACCAAGCTGATACAGTATCCACAAACAGAAGCCAGGACTAGGGAGAGATGAGATAGGCATAGAAGCCAAATGAGCACTATCAACTGGAGACCAGGCAAGTCTGTGGGAAGCCTTACCCCTCTAAATCCTAACAGTGACCCACAGAACGCATTCCCACTTACAAAATCTAACAAGATCCCAGTCTTAACTTCGGTACTTCCATTTACTACTGAAGGAATTCCAGTCCCCAGTGTTCGAAGAAAAAAAAAAAATCTGTGTTGCTGTGCCTACTGGCACCTAGTGTTCTTGATCCGTGTTCACCCTTATCACTGCCATTGAGTGAGATATGCAACAAAATTAGAGGTTGTGTCCAAGCAATCGTGGAGCAAAGCATTCTGTATTTACCCTGAAAGGGGTCCCTCGTCTTGAGCAACTCTGAGCTTTAATTTCCCCATCTATGAAATAAGCAGGTTTGATGCCTTACTGAGGTCTCTTTCTGCCATCAAATGCTGTGACCTTGCTATGCTCTGACCTTTTGAAGTCTATGATCACACAGAATAACCATTCTTTTGCATAGCTGCTCAATACCTGCATTTATACAGACCATGGTCAAAGCCACATCCGTGGTGTTGGCACAGTTGCCAGTGTCAAAGACCTGACATGGCACGGTGAAGACTATATTCACACAATCCGGCCCTTGGTACCGGTGTGCTAACAGGGCTTTCTCTGTGCTCAGGCTCAGAAAAATCTTCACAGTCAAGTCTTTAGCTAAAAATGCAGGTGCCCAAGAGAAGTGAAGACAGGCCCGTCATAACATGTATTCCCATTCAGGAGGCATGTGGTTTCAATAAGCCTCGCTGTGCTCATGACATTGTGGTCAATACTTTATTATCAACCTTTCAACAGAATCCTTCCTCCAGAGTTCTGGCCAAGCAGATCAAACCACACAAATACAACTGTATATTGAATTATTCTCTGGCTTTTTTTTTTTTTGGTTTGAAGAGAAAAAAAAAGGTGGGGACTTTCTATGTTTTCTATCTTGTTAAATAAGGTTGGTATCTACCTAAATCAGAAGCTGGGAATCATCTCTGAGTTCTTACTCTCATAACTCAATATCAGTGGCCAAGCACTGTAAATTCAATCCCCTTACCATCTTTTAGATGGAGTTGATCTAGCCCCCATTGCTACATCCTGGCTCAGACACTCACCATATCCTTACAGACATTCTGCAATTAGGTTGGTTGACTTGGCACAACGGGCTCCAGTGTCTCTCCCATTTTGGAGGAGAAATTCCTAAATGCACACACATGACCCTTTTGCTCACTGCCTTGCACGTTTCTTCAGGCTCTTATTCCTTACAGTAGGGGTTCACAAGCTAAGAGAAGCTTAGAGGTGCCTTAAAGACCTGTTGAAGACATTGTGGTAGAACCCATCCTCCCAATCTTACACACAGTTGGTCTAGGACAGAGGCTGTAAAACTTGGTTTGTAGCAGTTTTCCAGATGGTCTTGGTGCTATCTCTGGAACCACACTGCCCTGTCCTGAAAGGTATAAGCTCAGTCTGGCACCTAGGATCTTCAACTGTGTGCTTTTAGAGTTGCTTTTCATGTTAGTTCACGTCAGGCCACACACATATGCACTTCGAATGTATGGCTCTCAACGCCATATCTGGTAGCAAAGAGACTCTCTGTGTTTTGAACGGAGACACTAGACTGCAGACATGAAGCTTACAGCCTCACGAGGCGCTTGATAGAGATCAGGCAGAATTCAGTGGGCATCTTAGGACTCAGCCAACCAGCCAGGGGCTGGCAAGCATTGACACCCAAGCTTTGTAGCTATGCTTCAATGTAGACGCCATCCAAAACTCTGTCTTCGTCTGATACTTTCCATCCATGTGGCAAAATAAACTCCACCGCCAATTCGTTACTTAAGCCAAACATAAACAAGATCTAAAACAGAATAAAATGGAGGAAAGCCAAGTGGGAAGGTAGTTTAAGGTTATGAAATCTGGCTTAGAAACCACACGCTGTCTGAACTTGTAAATATCAAAGAGGCAGACTGGAAAACTATAATAGTATAATAATAATTAATAATAATAAAGTCGTGCCATCCCCACTGTTACTCCGAGAATATAAAATTATAAAAAAATTAAGGCATGAAATGCTTATTATGTTCTTCTGTGCTAGAGAACTGTTCAATTTCCAGGCCTGGAAAAAGCTACGTCTGTTCCTGGGAAGACTCACAGAGCCCAGGAGGCCATGTGAACCTCAGAGGCTAGGAGGTTTCTAGAATCTTAGACCCTTCAGCCTTTGCTTCCCCTGCTTCTGAAATTCAGGCTCCCTGCAAAAGGAAACAAGACCCATTCCCATCTCCCTGGAAACACAAAGAAAGCCTTAACCTTTTCACCACTGGGCACCAGCAGCTCCCTCTTGAAGAGGTGTTGTCTGGCGGACAGAGGATGAGACCCTGAAGATCATACCTGTTGGTAGGTGAGGCTTTCTGAGGTGGAATTGCTACAGTTGGCCATTGCTCGGAAGCCAAGGAGGGTTAGTCTCGACTTGTAACAC
This sequence comes from Microtus oregoni, assembly GCF_018167655.1. Lineage (NCBI taxonomy): Eukaryota > Metazoa > Chordata > Mammalia > Rodentia > Cricetidae > Microtus > Microtus oregoni. Next base: position 1,119,657 of record NW_024543093.1, read on the forward strand.
ATTTATATATTTGCCCCAGGTTTGGGGGGGGGGGGGTTGTTGTTGTTATTTTCCTGGCCTCAAAATGAACAACTTGAAATTTCAGTTGACCTTGTAATAAATTATTCTCATGTTAATGAATGGATACTCACTCTTTTAGGGTGAACATTCCAAATACCAGATATAAATGAATTTTCCTTTGTCTCTTCCTTCACGCCCACTCCCAAATGACAACAGTGGCCCAACGACCTGGTGGACACCATCACCCAACAGTGTTTGAATAAACTTCTGTTTACAAGATTAATTGTGGATACTTATCTAAAATTAACCAGGGGTGTTCTCTTCTGCTGTTTTACCTATCATAA